>NC_136057.1:1859805179-1860184028 GCF_964261635.1 Lissotriton helveticus
ATGTAATGAGAGATTGACTTGACACTAGCAGCTGTGGGAGCTATTTTCCACAGGTGGAAAGTGCACTCTCTGTGAACGAAGTAGGCTGGATTCATATGACCCATCCTAATTCATTAGCTAGTGCTAGTGTTATCTCCATTTTGTACAAAAGAATTGGTGAAAACATTAAATAATGTCGGTTTTAAAGGCAATTCCCAATGTGTCTTCTTTAGCTCTTCTTCAGAGACAGACTGTGTCCCTATAGATATGGCAGGCAGGACGTCTCAGCACGTTTGTTATATTTATTTGAAGTCCCACCCTCAATTCAGCTCTTGGTAACTTGAAAAAACAAACCTGCTGTGCGCTCGTTTTTTACCGTGGCTGCAGGCGCCTTTCTTTTTCCAACTGGTGTCTGTAGTGTCACTTTAAGTCGAGAGCAGCTTGTTGGTGTCCATCGTGCGCCATAAAGAGCCAACATGTACACTACAGCACACCTACTGTGTGCTGATAATCCCGGAAATAAGAGCAGCCGAACTCAATCATTCATAACCCACACCCCCAGCTTACATTATCCAATTAAAAAGCCTAACAGTACAGAGGCGAAAGGAGTGCTGCAATCGCTGTCACCCACCGCACTGTGTTGCTGTCGGTCAGCCCCACCCCTGCCCCTTAATGTGAATAACGGTCTGCTGGCCTCACCTTGTGCCACGTTAGAAGCGCCCCATCTGAAGCCTATTCACTGCCGCTTTGTGCAGCCACTCCCATCAGGATGATGTCACTCTACTCGCTTGTGCCTTGAGGGCGAGGAATTCCTCGCCCAACTCAGCACATGCGTAGGACTCTTGTCCGACCTCACAAAAAAACAATAATAAATTGTTTCTCTGGGGAGAAGCGGAGCATCAAGCAGTGAGCACTTAAAGCTGGTCCATGGTGGTTAATTTTCTCCCTGACGCTGGGAGGGCAACGCCCCCTTCGCCCGTTAATACCAGCCACTGCTGTTCTGCACCCACATGGAAGGGGAGGTATGGATGCGGCCATATGATTGAGTATAGGCCATTCACATTCCAGGGTCATGACCCACACAACAGTGACAGTGTCATCATTGGTGGTCAACATGATTCTTACTCATGCTGGTGGTGCTATCCTAGATCACCATGCATACCTTAGCGTGACCTCCTACATATTGCTGACAGTAAGGCTGCGGAAATCACACCGTAACTAGACTATACATCAAGGCGGTGTTGCTTGTGCATAGCAGTGGATGTTCACATGCTGCACTCGCAAAGTAGAGTATGTAGCATTTGTATGTGTGATATGAGATCACATAATGGATTTCTTTTGTGGATACATAAATTGATTTAGCACATGTAGACTGAAGGTTTGGGACTGTGTTCCTATGCATATACTAATTGGATGAATTCACAGTCATCATACGATGAGGAGGCTCCACTATCATCCATAAGTATGAGGCGGTACGAATGGCAAGCTGTAATAGACACACACAGTCACAGCACACAATATACTTTAACACACCATGTTAATTCTGGTTGGCAACGGAGGACTATATGCGACAGGCAATTGGCATACACACTATTTTGTTTCTACCAGATGTTGTTGAATGCTGTTTGTTACACAAAGCTACATACATTTTCTGTGTGGTAATTAGTAGCAGGTGTGATGTGAATATTTTGATATTTACTGTGACTATGAAATCAAAATGCATACACAATGGTAGTACTCAGGTTTATGTACATATACATGAACACAGTTTCATGTAGTCATCACTTTGTGACATGATGAAAGTCACTAATGCATCAGTGAACAAATTGTGAATGATATGGTCCCTCTGCCATGTTCCTGCTACTGTTGGAACAGTTTGATGTGGCTCCTCATCTTCTTCATCCTCATCATTCGGCTGTTCCTGCTCCTCATTGACATCAGCCCATGGTACATTTGTTCACTGTGCATAATATGCAGCAAATGGGTATTATTTGCCGAGTAGAGCAATCGGTCCCTAGACACATCCAGACTCCTCAAGCGTGAATTCAGAACGTCGAATGTCTGTTCTACTATGGACCGGGTCCAGCTTAGGGCATGATTGTACCTTCGTTGTGGTTCTATCTAGGGGTTTTGAAGAGGAGTCATTTGCAGGGCATATCCTTGGTCAGCTGCAAAGACAGAAGGGGTATCATTTTTTATGGGTCATGACAAGGGATGGCACCATATTCATGTAAATTATGTTATGTGCCCTAAATGACTCATACACCTTGCCTACTGTAAGAGACGTGCAATGACATTGTGTGGCATGCATGCAAGTAGGAATTGGAAATGACTGACCGTGTTACACATACAGGCATGCTGTCCTCTGTGATTCACTTACTAATTTTTATACTTGTACGTGCCAAGGCCATGTTGTTGATGATTTGTCACCAGTAAGGAGAGTCAAATAGCAATTGAGTGGACACATTTCTCACATTCATCTTTTGTGTCTGTTATTAGCTACTATTGCCATTCCTGATCTGATACATGTCTGATTTTAAAATCTGTAGCTGGAGCAGGTGATGTGGCGTACTTCAATCACACATATTTGGAAATGAGAGTTGGAGTCAATATTGTTCATTGTGTACTGCCATGGGAAGGATAGTAAGTGGATATCAATGTCGCACATGGTGTACAGATAACAGTGCACAGTGTCCACTATGTTGACAGTAACCAAGGAGTTTGAGATATATGTTATAACTTAAGTTGTACAGTGCAACTGGTAGACTAACTACACCATAGTGCCACACTGCTTGTGAACAGTGTAGACCATATTTTACACATGTTTCTGTGTCTAGGTTTTTGTGCCTGCACTTGCAGACACAGTGCAGCATTGCTCCATGACAGGCACATTATTGCCAAGGAGACTATGTTGTTGGCTGTCATGGGAGATGTAGTTTGTGTTTGAGTCTGCACCTTGCTGCAGAGTCTGGAGCCTTGAAGGACTGATGAGAGTGGTTTGTGCTCTTCTAAACAGTGTGCAGATAGGATGTGATGTGTGTATAGGATGAGTGATATAATGTAGCATGGTAGATATGATCTAGTAAGGTTAATATATATGACTTATCAGTTTAACAGGTCTGGTATACATCACATGCCTCATGACTGTGAAATTTACATGTCTACACACTGACTAGAGACAAGGAGTCCCTTCCTTCAACAGGGTGTATGGACAGAGTATTTCACATAGTGTTGCAATAGTGAGGCTCTTTGATAAGGCACATACAGAGCCTCATTTGGCAATTGTTGCCACTGGACAGTACTGGATGTCCCCTGGCGGCGCTGACCAGCATCCAAAGCGAAGGGGTTGAATCTTCCATATTCGTAAAATGCAGCACATCCATGATTTGTCCACATACGCACCATCGCATGGCAATGACTAGTGCCAACACCCCCTCCCCTTACACCATGGTGAACGTGTTTCAGTATTGTGTCCTCAAATAACGTAATGCTATAAGGGACCTATTCCTGCATTAAAAGCAAAAAATCTATACAATATCCTCCTTCTATGTGTCCTGCGGAATGCAGGAAACATAGTGATTGGACATAACAAAGAGACATGTGGATATGATTTCACCTCCCCTTGGGAGGCTCACTATTAATACACAGTCCCAGGACACTGAACATTGAATGTGTAGAAATGTGTTAGACATTAATTGTTGCATAGGAAAGGCCACTACAAGGCCCATGGTACACATTCTTCACATTGGGTGAATGAATGCTGCACTTAGCTGTGGAGTGCCTTACTGCATGTCTATGAGGCCATGCAATGGCATGCAGTTGGAGTTTGGATTGCCTCATTGATATGAGTTGTAGACTGCTTCATGAGAGCATCATGACGAGAGATGCTCCATTAACGCAGTTCACTTGTACATGTGGCCCACAGTGGCGTAGGGGGTATGGACATGTGTGTTTGCACATGTGCCATGTGGTATGGTGCATGCATTTAGGCCCACACCATCTATGTATGCACTGCCTCATTCAGCCCAAGAGTACTATGTCAACGTATTCCAACATCAATGACTATCATGTGGTCCGTTATGTGCTTGAGAAGTACTTACCAACCAGTAGGCCGTTCCCATAAGCCCCATTCTGGAAGCGCTTATTGATGGTGGAATACCAGAAGATGAAAGAATCATGAGAACTGCCTTGGTACTTTGCGAGGACACTGATGAAGAGGTCCAGATGACAATTGTGCTACAGGGGTGATGTGGCCGCTGGAGATACAAGTTGTGCATGGTTGCAGTCCATTACCACCAACACAATTGGCAATCCTGCAATGGCATAATAGCCTTGATTGTTTCCTGTTTTTCTTGCATTATGTTGGGGAAGAAGAGGTACTGTGATGTGATGCTTATGATGGCATCCAGGATGGAGGGGAGGAATGCTGGGGAGGATGGATGGAATACTCCTGCCACTCTGGCTGTGGTGGGTTGTAAAGTTCCAGACAACAGCATATATCGGACAGCCAGTAGCTTGGCCTGCAGAGGGATGTTGGTGTAGTGCTGCAGTGTTGTCTGCAGCCTTGGTGCAATCTGGTGCAAAAGGCAGACAATGGACTCCCCCCTGAGCCTGGAATAAGCAATGACCTCCTCCTCCCTGAGGTCAATGAGGGTGATCCTCTAGCAGTATGTCTGCTTCCTTCTCCGGCGCTGCCTCCGTGGTGATGGTGGAGGTGGTGAAAGTGGTGGCGGTGGTCTTTTTGGTGCTCCAAACTGCAGTAGGTGTAGGTCCATATTGCCATAGAACTTGCCACAGTGATTTAGATATGTTCTGCTTTTATACCAGTAGGCATGCGTCATGTTTACACCTGCTTTTCCGTAGTAGTAAACATTTGCCGCTATTGGAACTCTGCATCTGTTTTTCCAAAGTAGCACTGTTTCCCAAAATTGTTGTGAATACGGCTGCGGCAGTTTTGAGAGGCTTTTTTAGGGGGAAAGCCTACCTTGCATATCATAAGTGATAACTGCCGCAAAGGATCCGGTGCTAAAAAAATATAGGCGCTGGAGGTGAAAAAGTGACGCTAAATCCTTCTAGTATCACTTTGTAAATATGCTACCACAAAAGAGAGCATTTAAGTGTTAACCAAGAAGGGTTGTCTGGACCTTGTTTTTGGTCCACTATATAAAGAACTAGCTTTCTATATTGGTGGTTCAGCTGTGAGATACAAGACTTTGCAATTGCTGATACCACTTATTCAGTAGGTGATTCCACAAAGTAAATCAGCAATTGACATTAGTTAAAAAAATACTTTTGGCAATGTTTCCAAATTTCTATAATTGAAATGTTAGGGGCTTGGCTAAGACCCCCAGTGCAATTGTTTTAGAGTTTTAAAAAAAGTATCCTAGACGGTTGGCTCTTCTAAAAGTTTACCCTGCTTGCTGAGCATGAGCCATGGCAATGGAAGAAAGCTTTAATGATACAGGGGGTTGAGATGTCAGTGAGGATGAGGAGTCCTCAAATCCTCCACTGACAGCACCTCTACTGGGAGTAACTCTGGTAGTACCCCAGATGAAGTAGACAAGGTGATGCAAATCTTCAAAAGCTAGCTAGAAGAATAGCTTTGGAAGCTAAAATATTAGCCATAGGCAAAGGGAGAGCTAAGATGGGCCTAGGACCCATCTCCCTTGGCAGCAATTTTTTTTAATTAGGCGAAAGATGAAACTTTTGACCCTAAGCTCCCCAAGGAATAGTCCCCAAATATGTAGAGGGTGATGATATGACCACGTAGTTTACAGCTTTTGAGAGGGCCTGTAAGACGAGGAGACTCAGCCAGTAGTGGGGCTCTCAACTCTGGGAGCTGTTTTAAGGAAAGTGCTGACACTGAATGAGGCAGGTGCTAAGTCCTTTGACCTCATGAAAGATACATTGTTGAGGGCTTTGAACTCACCACCGGAGTACAGAATTAAGTTCAGAGAGACTCACAAAACCTCAAGTCCTACCTGGGTAGATTTTGTTGACTTCTCACTAAAGACACTAGGTGGCTTGTTCAGAGGTAAGAAAGTGCAAGACTATGATGAGCTTTATAATCTTTTTATGAAAGAGCATCTGTTAAGTAACTGAGTTTCTGAAAAATTGCATTAGTACTTGGTAGACCTAGGTCTTGTTTCTTCCCAAGAATTGGGAAAGAAGGTTGACCACTGGGTTAAGACTAGGGTGTCCAAGAAGTCTCATGAAGGGAATAACCAAAAGAAAGGGGTTACTAATCCCCTCCAAGGGAAAGAAAGTGGGCAACCTAAAGATAAAAACAGGCTTCTGAATACCCCTAAAAACCTGTTCATTAGGGTTGGCCCAGAGACAAAACTATCCTTTTCAATCCAAATAACAGACTAACATGTCCATCGCTCAAATTAATTTAATATTTCCCTATACTAATTCATCAATAATCCTTTTTGGGTTCTAAAGTAGTGTGCTACTCACCAAAAAAGTGCTTTGACACTTCGTCAGAGGTAGTAAGCGCTATATAAATGCAATTACAATGCTGCTTAAAAAAAAAACTGCTGTGTCAAAAAAATTACGCTGCTGTGGCGATAGTAAATATGACCCAAAGACATTTGCAAGGAGGTACAAAGCAAATAATAAAAACTGGAATCTGAAAGTTGCACAAGTTACTTTGGAAGATGAAAGATCTTCCGCAGTTGCAGGAAGTTCAGTAACTCTGAGATCTGACAGTACTGTAGTTCCTGGCAATGGTATTACCAGTTCCCCTGAACCATGCATTAAGAATATTGATTCATGATCTGTTGCCAAATAAGTCAAATACTCACCCAGCGTAAGGATACCTTTATGGAAAGTTGTTCAGGACTATTAATATTATTTGTTTCCTGTTCTTGGTCTTCTTTTCCTTTATTGTCTTGACCAAGGATGTGTAATATCTACCTTTTACAGGACGCTTCCATGAATGAATTGCTTACCGTAATAATATAGATACATTATGTATTTATCATATTTTCTTCTTGCCCTATCCCTTTTATTTCCTTTCCTTCCCTTTCTTTCCCCTTCCCCGCACATTAACTCGTTCGATGCTGATGATGGAACCGCTCCGTCAACAGCTGCGGTGGCGCTGTGCTGATGACGGAGCGGTTCCATCATGGCCTGGCCGCCGCGCCTGCGTGGCGCGGATTCCGCGCCTGCGCTGGGCGTTCTATTGAGCGGGCGGGGCCATGACGGAACCGCTCCGTCATGAGCACAGCCCAACCGCGGCTGATGACGGAGCAGTTCCGTCACCAGCAGGCGGCCGCCCCGCCCCCTTAGCACTGCGGCGGAATAGCCGCCGCAGCGATGTGGTTAATGGTACAACCTTAGAATGCTGATGAGGCAAGATTTTACTGTTAACCGTTATCCCCCGTTTGTCAGGTCTTCGTGAGAGAAATAAATACTTTAACCTCTGATTCCTAAGTGGATCTGACTGGATTACTAAAGCAACCAAGACTATGCGAAAAGCTTGCAAACACAGATAGGGAACTGCTGCTAGGACATGTAAAATTAATGAGAACCTGCGGGCAAGCGATTAAGGCCATGACTATGACCTAAGTCATTATTTGCCATAATACCAATACAACTGGATATGTTAATTGTCGGGACCACTTCATTTGCATCTATGTGTGAGGCTCTTGACTGCTTCCAGACAGGAGACTCGAACAAAAGGAGGCCTGAAGACCCCTCAAATTGGGCCTTTGTTTTGGGCCCAGCAGGAGTCTGAACTGAGAAAGCCCCCTCCCTGCCTGCATGTTATTGCCATTGAAAGCAGACAACAACGTGCAGGCGCTGCTGAATGTGTCCTGGGGTCAGTGGTCGAAGTGGGGGGGGGGAAGTAGGGGGACTGTGGGCAGAGAATCAGAGGGCAGGACTAACCTGAGGATTGGATCAGTGGGAGGAGCCAGAGGTGTGGCCAGAATGCGCAAACATCCCAATTTTTAGTATTTGGCATTTCACAGCCCATTTTAATCAACCAATAGATACACATTATTATTTAAGGTTATAATGAGTTATTGACGTTAAGATACGTTCACAAAGTAGGATATGCTGCTAATCACAGAATGTCCCAAATATGATAAAATGTGAAAGCATAAGCCATTTGTCTCTGAGCCATAGAGTTTCTGTCATCAGCAATTCTCAATTTTTCCACAACAGCAGTTCAAACATGAATAGCAAAATATCCTAGTTTTCAAACGTTTTCTATATAATTATGGCTCAGCCATATTTGCCTCATAATGCAAGATCTGCTGCATGATCTAACCATTTACACTAATAAATTGTTTGTAGCTCAAACGTATCAAAAGTTAATAAAAAATAGAGGGGACGTGGCTAGCAGCCGAGAGTAATGGCTGCTGCTTAGCCGAGCTCTCCCCTGCCCACGGCGTAAAAGCTATGCCACAGCCTACATATCCTTGCTGAAAGCACGCAATATTGGGAGGGAGGCTGCCCTGATACCCCCTACCTGGCCACGACCTAACAGCGGATGACTCTGCTCCCGAGGCGGTGGAGTTCTGCGACGGCCGTTCCCGGGGACGCATTATGAAAATGGCGGCGTCGGCCTGAGGTGCGGGCCGTGGGGGAGAGCAGGACCGCTGTGGCGCTTTCAGCTCGGCGGCGCCTGTGTGGTGGTGATGCCGGCGACTGGTGAGGAGCGGCGGAAGCCGGTGGAGCGCTGTGACCGGCGGGGGCGGCCCTTCCCCCCAATCGGAGTGCGGCTGAGTGCGGAGGCCCCGGACCGGGGCGCCTCTGAAATCCAGGCCCCGGCTTCTGGGCCTACTGACTATGTGCGGCCACCGGGAGCAGAGAGAGTGCGGCGGGAGTGCCACAGCTTCATCGGGACCCCCGCTGCTGCTGAGGACGGTGAGGAGGGGCCCCCCCTGTTGACAATGTGCAAGCCGGCCCGATGATCTTGCTGCCTGGGGAAGAAAGGAGGCTCCAATGATGGTGGCGCTGTGACCCAGGCCCCCTGAGCGTCTCCATAATCGTGTTGGGGTGAGCTCTGGGGACGGGCAGCCCTTGTGGCTTGGGGGCTTTCTCAGAGTGGTGTTGCGGGGGCTAGGATTGGCCACATATTTTTCACAACTTGGCTTCGGAGGAGCTGGATTGAGCCAACGCCCTTGAGGGTTTAGGGTCCCTGTGCAGGGCCCCCGTGGGCCTATAGGAGGGCCCTCCCGTTTGCTCTGTACCCCCTCTCGCGTGGCAGTCAGTTGCGGGGCGCGCCGTGTTGGCCCCCCCTACCAGCCTGAGACCTCAGCAGCTTTACCTGGCTTGGTGGCACTGAAGGAGGGGCCAGGAACATATTGTGGGCGGCCGCTTAAGCTGAATTACCTGTGGGACCTGTTTGGGGGCCATGCGCAACTCTGTGCGGACCTAGTGGTGCCCCCCCCTCACGAAGATTCCTTGTGTTGCTTCAGGGTATTGGAGAGCCGAGACTGTTAATTGTACCTATCCTTACAGGGAAGTGAGTTGGCACCGGACGGCCCCGAGAATGGCGACGGGGGCAGGGCCTCCAGAAACAATGCCCAGAGGCAGCTGTCTAAATTTGCGTGGTCCAAGGGAGGAGATAAAGGCGACTCGCCGAGATCGGACAAGGGTGCGCCGGAGGAAACCCAACCAGCCGAACAGGAACCGACACTTTGCGATGTTTTGGCAGCTATCGGTGGAATGCGTACCTCCATGGACTCAGTCACAGTGGAAGTTTCCCTGCTCAGAGCAGACTTCAAACAGATGAACGAGAGAGTACAGGAGCTTAAGATAGCGACGACGGCCCTGCGAGATGACACCTCGGAGCTTCAACGTCAAATGGCGGATAGGGAGAAACGGCAGGTCAGAATGGCGCAACAGCTGGACGATTATGAAGGGAGGGCCCGCCGAAACAACGTCCGGATCTTGGGTGTTCCGGAAAAAACGGAGGAGCCCGCGGCTGATCTCTATGTGGAGGACCTAATCACTAAACACCTAAAGCCCAAGGCGCTATCCAGTTACTTTGCCATAGAGCGGGCACACAGGGTGCCAGGCATCCGGCCCAAGCCTGGGGCCCCACCGCGGCCAATCATTGCCAGGGTCTTTAATTTCAGAGACAGGGACAGTATTCTGTAATGTTCTAGATCCGGCCCTCCACTAAAAATTGATAACTATGAGGTGTCATTTTTCCCCGACTTTACGGCCAGAGTCCAGGCGCAGAGGAGGAGTTTCCAAGCAGTCAAGCGGGAGCTAAGTAGCAAAGACATGAAGTATGCGATGCTCTTCCCGGCCAGGTTGAGAGTGGAATGGGATGGCAAACCCTGGTTCTTTGACTCACCGGACGCGGCCTGGGAATGGTTGGAGGGCTGGACCACCGTTGAAGGCCGAAGGGGTAATCGTGGAGACAGAGCGGGACGACGGAACGGTGATGGTCCCGACATGACGGCGGGAGCTGCAGCGGAGCCAAGTGGTCTGGACGAACAAGAGTGAAACAGTTTCCTGATGGACTTCAGGACATGATAGCTTGGCAACATGCAAGTAGAGTGGGAGGGGGGGACAGTGGAAGAACTTGCTCATACGGGATCCCTAAGTAGGGTTTAGCTCTGCAGTACTAATGGGGTGTAATGTGTTTGATTTATTGATTGCCTAGACATGTTATGATGTTTATTGGGGGCATCTCTCTGTGATTTTTTGGCTGTGATTTATTGTCGACAGTATAGATCACCAGTGGACGGGGGGCTCAGTTCCCCCCTTTGCGTTTAAGCATGGTTGGGAGGGGTAGAGGCACGCTGCCAGTTTGGGGGTGGGTTGTTTTACATCCACAGGCAGGGGAGCAGGGAGGGGGGTGAGTGGGAGAGGGAGGGGAGTTCTTCGGGGTTTGCGGGATGGGTATTCAGTATGTTCGAGTTTTGTGGGGTGGTAATGTGGGGGGGGGTTTGAGTTTTGTTCAAAGTTTAAGTTTTGGGCTACGACCACTTGCTATGATTGGCGGGATGTGTGATGATGAGAATGGTTTGGAAAACTGCGGTAATGGTAATGGAAGACCCGGAATTGATGTGCACTGATGTTTCTGCTAGTGCCCCCTCCCTGACCCCTGTGCCCCCTATGACCGTTGTTACTTGGAATGTACATGGGCTGGGAGATAAGATTAAGCGGGGATTGGTATTACAATATATAAGGCGCACAGCAACGGCTATAGCATTACTTCAGGAGACACACTTGGTGGGATCGACTTGCAAGGCCCTGGACCGTTGGGGATATAAAATGGTAGCGCATTCAGAATTTTCCGCGGGCTCCAGAGGGGTTGGCATCCTAGCACGGAAACGATTTCCCTTAATTGTGCATCAGGTATGGGAAAAGACCCTTGGGAGATTTGCTGCCATAACGTGCCAGTGGGAGGGAAAGCGGTTCAATATTTTCTCGGTGTATGCTCCCCCTGCCCTCCACTTGGTGACCCTTCCAGCTCTTAGCGCATTCTTATTAGATTTACCAGAGGGTGAACTTATTGTGGGGGGACTTCAATGCAGTAGTGAATGGAGAATTGGACCGCCACCTTAGTAGAACGACAGGGGCGGGTAACTCACGTATGAACAGGTTCTTGGATGCATTGGGGCTGATAGATGGATGGAGATACAAACAACCCGGGGAACGTGGATATACGTTTCAGTCAGGGGCACATAAAAGTCTCTCACGTATTGACGATTTCTTTGTCTCCGTGGACAGTCTCCCTTATTTGATTGACACAGAGATACGGCCGAGGGGTATCTCAGATAACTCGCCGTTCAGTTTAACCTACACCTCCCACATCAAAGTGCGTAAACAAATGTTTCCCATTTCCCCTGGCTATTTACAGATCCCTGCGATTAGGAAGGATATTGTTACAGTCACAAAGCAATATTTTCAGGATAATTTGGGTTCAGTGCAGTCCCCTGGCGTCCTGTGGGAGGCCTTCAAAACGGTGCTGCGGGGGCAGGCAATTTCCTCCATCACGGGGCACAGGCGGGCGATGAGGAGCGGCCTAGAGGCGCTTGAGGCTGAATTGATAGCGCTTCAGAAGCTACATGAGACCGACCCCACTGTAGAGAAAGCCCATAATTTACGTCTCAAACAATGCAAGCTTACTGAATTCCAAAAGATGCAAGTCAAGCTGCGACTTCAAGCCACTAGGCATACTATTTACAAACAGGGTGAAAAGACGGGCAGACTTCTAGCATGGCTCGATAAAAAAGAAAGGGCACAAAGGACGATTGCGCAACTTCGTACCCCGACAGATGAAATAGTCACGTCTCCGTCAGATATCACAGACACTTTAGCTGACTATTACGAACAGGTCTATACATCTACCTCACAAATAAAAACGGAGGAGCCCAGACCTACATTAAAGACATACGAATGCCCTCTTTGTCGGATGAGGAAGCCCTGCTCCTGGAATCTGACTTTACAAAGGACGAGGTTTGAGCGGCAGTCCACTCACTGAAATCGGGTAAGGCCATGGGACCCAACGGGATCCCTATTGAACTTTATAAACGTGTCTCTGATGTAACTGTTCCATATCTTCAAGCAATGTTCCAGGACAGTCTAAGTAGGGGAGAGCTGCCACTAGATCAAAGAATAGCTACGCGGGGTCCGGTTCAGAGGTTAAGCTAGGTGCTTAGCGGGTGGCGAGCGTTGAGGGCGATGTGCCAGGTACGCTCCTACCCCCCTCCCGAGACCCATGGTGTAGCTAGCGCCATAACTTAAAGTGCAGAAACACTCCTAAATCAGGAGTTTTTTAGGAATGGGCTATTAGCTCTTCCATTTTTTTTGCACTTTACACACTTTTTACTTTTTCACTTTCACGTCCCGAGGTTAGGTTGGACGATTAGAGAGTCCATACCGCCGGGGTTCACACTAGTCCTGATGAATGCCTAGGTAAATTAACACCACTGTAAAAGGCTGAAACATGTTGACTGACTTAATGTAATCTCTGAATTAAACCAAACCATTACATTTGGCTTTAAATTCAGACACATAGAAAAAAAAGTTTAATCGTGTCTTAGTGATCTACTAATACATTTTTTTTGTTTTAAGATACTCTTTAGGCACTTTTATCTTTATACCTGTTAGAACCGGCTATTTCTGGTAGGCTAAGGCTGATGCCAAAGCCAGGCAGAAACCACCATTCTAGTCAGGGCAAGGAAGTCACACGCCAAGATAACCCCTGCTCACCCTCTAGGTAGCTTGGCACGAGCAGTCTAGGCTAAACTCGGAGGCGATGCGTAAAGCATTTGCGTCAGCGCACCACAGCAACAACATATTAGGTACACCACGAAAGAGACTCCACACAAGGTTATATTAAAATAACTTTTGTATTGTCAAAACATATCAGATAGAAATCACACATGTACATTGTGCCAACGGGCACGGCAATATTCACAAGGGATTATTTACACAGGACAGGGCCACATGGGCCACTGTCATAATCAGCACTTTGCAGATATAGAAATACTTGTCAGAAATTAGCATAAAAGTATATAAACTTCACTGTAACACAAAGTAACAGTTATAGATCACGTCTAGTAACTACTGGGAACAGGTAAGTACCACCTACGCAACCCTAACCCCTTAGGAGACTGTCACGCAGGAGACCAGGACCTCACTAGGACCCCCTGTACTAAAAAGAACAACCACCTAAGTATCACACAGCATTTAGGGGTCTAAGAAAGAACACATTACCCATGATGTATAAAACACATTCAGAGGAGTAATAAAGAAAAACACATAATGCGTAAACCTACACATTCAGCGGTGTTAAGAATAAAGCACATGATGCAATACAAATACATTCAGAGGTACCAGAATACTACAGTAGCGCAAAAGTCACATGATGTCTAAAACATTCAGAGGTGCAGGAATAAAACATGATGCAAGCGAATACATTCAGAGGTGCACTAACCATACAATTGCGCAAAACCTACATAAGCCACCACCTGTGGCAGTCCCTAGGCCAACTGACCTTGTTGGGGCTAGAACGCCCTGAGTCTCAATGTCAAGGGCCTAAACGATGCAGGGGCCCACTACTTGCTGGGCCCCTGGGAACACTCACAAGGGCCTAAACGCTGCAGCTGGCACTAAGTGCTGCGCAGCTGTGACTGGCCGGGCACCTCTGTGCCATCTCTATCCCTCTCAGGGGCTCCTTCTCCATCTTGCGCCTACACGGTGCAGCTGCCCACTAATTGCTGGGCAGCTGGAGACTCTCGAAACTGCGCCAGGGCCCTCACTGACCCTTAGGCGCGAACTGCGCCCACGTTGGAGAAAAACTGACACGTTGTGGCAGGGCCTTCAGTAGCCCCTCTGGTGAATTGCGCCACAGCGGGGGGGAGCCACACAGGCTTCGGCATCAAGTCCTCTCTCTAGGGGTGTGATGTATTTCCTATGGGAACTGTATCAATATTCCTGCTTCTGACCCTTGCCCGGTTAATAAATCAATAGTGGCCATACAACGGCACAGAAACCCGCTTTCTGATTAGGTCATAGCGCATGCTACCACATTAAGCAAGCACTATTCCTCCAGCCCCCATAGAAAGCATACCGAGTTCTCAAAACAAATCAAACCTCCAGCAACCTGGGAAATCCCCCGCAGCTATTGTTTTGATTTAGCCAAGAACTCCAGTAAAGAATGTAAGAACGACCAGTTCTTATGACATCCTTATTGACGTATTCATGTCCATCCTTACGCCAATCTCGGCACCTTTCAGGTATAAATATTACCGACATTGCCCTAAGCAAACACACGGTGGTGGTGACGAGATTGGAGCAGCGTGACTTGCCGAGGAGCCCAGCTGATAGAAAAAGCCCACGGACGCTGCCCCTCCCTTTTGACGCGCTGAGGGAGAGACGCTGCCTTTTCTCCTGCCGAGAAATCCAGCTCCGGCGTTTCCAGCCGCCCTCGCAGGCAGCTGGGATATCAAGTCCTGAGATTGAGATACCAGCCCTCCAGCCTTCTAAATCCCAGGTACTGAACTGAATAACCCCTTACAGAGAATTCTTGAGTCAGACCCTTGGCAAAGCAAACTTAACTTAAACTGCTACTTATCTACTCCCGCCCACGTATTAGGCTTAGGTCAGGTACACTGGGGTGGGCGTAGTTAGAAGCACCAGTTGAGTACGATTAGTCAATGTATATATGTATGTATCTATTTTATCCATTTTAAAGTATCATATGGCTAAGAAACCATATCAATGCTTTTACAGTATTATTTTATAATTCTGCTTTTACTGTATGCACTGTACTTAACCATAAGTATTGCAATAATAGCGATTCATTTCTCTTGTACGAGAAAAGAGACTGATCAATAAATAACACCTTTTTATTGAACACGCCCGTCTCTTCCTTTTCTCTACAATCTGGTGAAACTAAGAATGCACGTACTGACTGAGTAAAATAAGTTGTCTTTTGTTTTCACACGACTCTAGAGATATACTCTTGATTAGGGGAGAGCAAAGTTGTCATGTTCTATGGTTGTCAGAAACTAAATCCCTTCTTGTCTATCCAGGGAGGTTAAACTCCTCCTTGCCTATTCGAGAAAGTTTCTAGTGAACTCTGAGCTAGCTGGCACACACATAAACTGTAAGTCTAATATCGTCAGTAGAAGACCTAGTTAACCACAGTCCTACGTCTATACTATTGAAGATATTATTCCAATGCGCAGAGCCTATTGGGAAAATAGGAACTACACTACATGGCGCCCAACGGTTTGGATAGGCGATAAATCTAACGTAAGACATTAGAGTAACTCAGTCGTGCTTTTTCACTCAGACCCTTTTTTCCCATAATACTCCAAAGACGTCTGGAGTGGGTGAAAGGTTAAATCCGCCAAACTTAGTAGGAGGAGACTCCTATGTATGGTCTTGGTTTATTCAACGTTGAAGGATACACTGTTCCAAAATATTGTGCATCTAATCTTTGTTTCCATAGAAACCTGATCTGCAAATAAACAAAATAACCTTCCTGTCAGTAAAATGTCAGACAGTGAAGTAGAAAGGGAGACAGCTAGAGTAGCAGCTCAACTCCTAGCAGATGACATTAGTCTCCTACAGCAAGACCCGGGGGCAATACTCATCCCGGTCAACATAAGGAAAATATAACTTTAAAACTTATAGAAAATGGGCTGACACCGAGAGGTGGTACAGTAATATTCGTAATTGAGGCACACGAATATCGGCAGACAGAGGTATTCTATTCATGGATAAACTTTCCAGCAGCAAACGCTGTAACAAAGGACTTCCACTATTACAAAATAGAGGAACCTCCGAATGAGTATACTCCTTTCGAGGAGGTGGAAATACCACTCAAATACCAAGAGCACCTGCTCTTGTTTAATGGCGCCCTAAAACATAATAATCACATCACCAGGCTCGGTCCACTAGGTAGACCAGGAGCAACGTGGCCGGTCCTAGCCGGATACACACCACATCCAGACATTGAAGAAATGACTGCACCAGATCTTTTAGCACAGCTAACACAACTAATTAAAATACATAGACAATTAGTCCAATATGTAATGCGGACTTCAACAGTCCAACCAGCTTTTAAAATTCCACAGCTGACCTCTCATCAGGGAAACACAAATAAAATTACACCACAGAACATACAGTCCTGTCTAGGTAAAGTACCCGCAAAACGGGAACAAATTCCATTCTGGTTAGCACAAAAAATCACTCAAATAGAGGCGGTATTTCCAGATACCACCCCTGTTGAGAAACACAGAATTCTGACTATCTGTCTTCCAATGGGAATCGCACCACATGTGGAGGACTGTGACACTTGGGGTACAGACTTTGCTTCCATTTACACAAAAACACATGGTGTTCCATCCATGTCAGTAATACCAGATGTGCTAAAACAAATTCAAGATGAATATGGTCCAGAACCTGCTTTAACTCTTGGTATGAAATTACTAAAAGACTTCAAACAGGTCTCGGCAATATTACTAGCCAATATAAAGGGAGAAGCAGCAAATGTGGCGATCCGCCAGAGGTTGAAAGAGACAAATATAGCAGACCAACCATTTGAAATTGCCAGAATCATAGAAAAATCCTATGAAGAACTAGGAAGAGATAGTTTGGGTGGGAAACCAGTGAAACCCCAACTAATTGAAAATCCTGAAAAGGTATTTATTAAAAATAATCTAAACACTCAAAAAAAGAGCTGGGATGGAAATAAACAATCCACTCCAAAGGAAAAAAGATTCCAAACCAGAGGAAGGTCTCCTCGGCGTAGAGAAAGATCTCCGGACCAAGGACGCAAGTCTCCCCAAAGGGAGCCCTCTGTGAAAAAATACAACCTTAGAAATAGGGATAATATAAAAAAACCTGATAGATATCAAGATATTGATACACGTCCCTCTCAATCTTTTCAGACTTCCTCGCAGAAATCGGAAAGAAGAGGACGATCAGAACACAGGGAAGAGCACGTCAAGTCCAAAGACAAGGAACCTGCTCATCAAAATAAAAAGTTACAATTTCCTAAGAAGAAGGTAGCCAGTATCAAAGTAATCAAACATGCCGAGGATACTGAGGACATAGCTGAAAAATGGAGAATGGGCTCAGACAATGCTAGACAGCGCAGCAGAAGTGAGCATAGCTCGCAAGATCCTGATGAATCATCTGGAGACAGTGGACACAAATGAATACATTCAGGTGGAAACTGCAGATACCAGAGTTAGCAAACCTCATAAAATATATGAAATAACATTAAGTATAGAGGGGGATAAGACTAGGAAAATAAGGGGTCTATTTTGGGATAATCTCTCCAAGGGCTATGACATCCTTCTAGCTGAAAAAGACTGGCCACCAGAGTTTGTCAGGGAGTGCCCTCATGGCGAAGAAATAATTATGCCTGCCTTCTCAAATCATATTCCAATACATAAAAAATATACACTTGCA
This sequence comes from Lissotriton helveticus, assembly GCF_964261635.1. Taxonomy (NCBI): domain Eukaryota; kingdom Metazoa; phylum Chordata; class Amphibia; order Caudata; family Salamandridae; genus Lissotriton; species Lissotriton helveticus. Next base: position 1,859,823,066 of record NC_136057.1, read on the forward strand.
AGAAAGTGGGCAGTAGCCCAAGCTCCTGCATTATATAAAAACCATGTGGGATGGGATGAGGACTCTCCTCCTCACAAAATCCAGTTAAAATCACAACCTACTGCACAGAGGCAGTACCCAATTAAGCAAGAAGCTAAAAAACAGGTAAAAGAGATCCTAGATCAACTTGAATACCAGGGGGTGATTGAAACTTGCACCTCACAAATGAACAATCCTTTGTTTCCTGTCTCCAAACCAGATGATTCATATCGTCTTGTTTTGGACTACAGACACTTGAACTCATGTTGCAAAATTTTGCAGTGCAAAACTCACACAGTGCAGCACTAATGAATAACATAGTGCGCAAAAAAAAAAACAACATTAGACATCTCTAATGGATTCTTTTGTCAAAATATAGCACCAGAAAGCAGATATTTGACCGCGTTTTCAATAAATGGCGCGCAAAAAAAATTCTGTCGTTTACCACAGGGGTTCAAGAACAGCCCAGGATTATTCTCAGCGAGAGTAACAGAGCTACTACAAATATATGATGATGAGGCATTATCTTATGTCGATGACATCTATCTAACAGATGATGACTTGGATACTCACTTGAAAAGAGTGAACACCATAATACTTGGGTTCGCAGCAGAGGGTTACAAATTCAACTTTAAAAAGTCAAGAATTGCCCATCTAACTGTCCTGTTTTTAGGATATGAATTATCAAGTGAAGGCAAAAGCCTGGCTGACAATTTCCTAGAGAAATGTGCTGTAATCCAAGCACCCAGAACACTAAAAAACTTACAATCAATTCTAGGTTTCCTAAATTTCGGAAGAACTTACATTATAAATTATGCAGAGAGGGTCAAACCCCTCTATGATCTAATAAAACCTGATTTTAAAAGAATCAACTGGACTCAAAAACACACAGAAATTTTGAGATCTTTACAAATAGACATGTTAGTTAAAACAAAACTACAAACACGCGACAGCACACGCAATCTTGTGATTCGAGTCATCCCAGGAAGATGCGGATTCACATACCTGACCTCTAATGAGGGAGAAAAGGTACCAATGGCATACAAATCACACTTGTACACAGAAGCTGAAAAAAAGTTCAGCATTAAGGAAAACATTGTTCATGCGGTTCAAACGGCTGTAGCAAGAGAAAAAGACCAAGCTGACGGTAGACGTATTACAGTCAGAACAGCAGAATCAGCTTTTGAGGCATTAACAACCCCATGTAATTTACCGACACCGGCATTGAATCCAGAATGGATACAATGGGTAAATTCTATTGCTACAGACAAAGTAAAATACTATTTTGATCCGGAATTAAAGGACTTAAAATATCTAGAATATGAAAGAGAATATCCTCTGCCAATCGACATTCTGCCTTTACGACAGTACGCCTGTGTAATCTATACAGACGGACATGCTCAACCCTCAGTATGGGGAGAGCAAGCATACAACGCCACATGCGAGATTGTAAAAGACGTGTGGCGCGGAGGTAAACTGAGACCTCTATTTACGAAAACACACTCAGTGGAAAATAATTCAGAACAACAAACTGAAATTATAGCGTTAAAAATGGCGCTAGATAATGCCGATCGCGAATTCCCGACACTTATAGTGTGCGATTCGTATTACTGCGTCAAATCATACACTAACGATTTACAGAAATGGATTCAAAACGGTTACAAAGATGACACAGGTGCCACAATAAAGCAGAAAGCGCTTTGGGAACAGGTAGTTCTTTTACAGAAAGAACTACCAAAAACTCACGTGATACATTCACTGAGTCATCAGCGTGATGGCGTTCACGTTGAAGGGAATTCATTGGCTAAGATAGCCACAGCGGAACCAACTAAATCGGCTTCCGTAGCTAGAAAAAAGCGTTCAGTAAAATACATTGACGGTGAAACTGTGCTGGCGGTAAAAACGTCATCAAAAGGCGACTGCTCAGCGCTACCGATCAACTTTCCACTCAATTATACATACATAATCGATGCAAACTCCGTTCCTTTTGCTCGAATCCCTGGAGTGGGGGATAGAGTAATTCCAAACACGGACAGGAGAAGCTTGTTAATAGCAGACGCACATATGGGTGAGGGTCTTAGACACCTCAAGCTTAAAGATTCTCTGGAAGAATTACAATCAGTGTACTGGTGGCCAGGCATGAGCCTGCATCATCACATTTTTGTAAAAAACTGCCCAGACTGCAACAGAGATCGCAGTGGCGACCGAGACGGTATATTACCATGGCGTTTCGCTCCAGATTGGATCAACAATAAAAAATAAAACCCAGTATGAATAATGCATCAAATTAACATGTAAAGGCTATTTTCACTTATAATGTAGACCACCAACTCTCGGCTGACGTCTGAACTGTTATACAAAGATTTGCGAGTCTATAATGGCATATACGCTAGAAGCATGCTACGTTCTGACCAATATCTTTTCTTTAGCTCTCGAGCTTATGGGGAGGGCATGGCCAGAATGAGCATTGCATTGCGGGACTCTTCTCACTTCCTTCCTGAGGTAAACGGGATGGTGTAAAGAAAAAAACAGAGGCATAGAGCAATCTATAACGGCAAAGGTATTAGGTTCAGGAGCTGGGTGGGTCAAACATCTAATAAGTGTCCAACGTAGTCTTAATAATCTGCCAAGAAATTGTCTGAGAGGTCTCAGTCCGTACGAACTATTGTTTGGGACTAGAATGTTAGTACAGGATTTAGATAGTCAGACTTCAGTGGTTAAAGAAAAATGCTTTGATATCAAAGATCGCTTGGCTATTTTACAGGACTTAAATGAAACAAGAAAGGACCTGAGCAACATAAAGTTGAAACAACAGCCAACAACCACTGAAGAGAAACCACCTGTCCCAGCAAGGCCTGTCTGGATTCCAAAAATCGGGGATCTGGTCAGAGAGAAGATCGCGGTAAAGAAGGAATTTGGGCCTTCTTACAGAAAAGCAGTTCCTGTCTTGTCTGTCAACGGGACAAGATCAGTAGTACTACCTCCCCTTGCTGGTAAAAAGGAGAACCGAGTTGTATCCATCGACCTGGTTAAACCACAATCATGTGGCCGATAACACGTAGTAGGCCAAGTGGACTCCCAAAATGTAGCAGAACACCAAAGTTTGCTACATCCACAGAGGTTCAAACTGAAAGACTAATCACATTTGAAAAATCTACAATGAATCAACAAGGACTATGCAACAAAGCAATAGAACTTGAACCTCTTAAAACCCAAATCAAAACTTTTCATCAAGAAACACCAACCTACAATGAAGTAACAAATGACTATGCTGATGAAACAAAACAAATTCCAAAAGCAAAAAGTAATCCAGAAGCAATTAGAACAATTGACAGAACGGCATCAGGCTACTTCATCAACTTCGATGATTTTTCTGAAGATCTGAGTGAACCAGAAGTACAGCCAACAACAAAAACTTTTAAAGACAAAGCAAAGGAACTTTTTCATCAACTCAAAGAAACCTATCTGATTTCTCCATGGATTGAAATTTGGGTGGCACTAGGTGCATTTGTCCTCATACTTTGGCCCATCATGGTACTATGCTTGGGACATTTCATTGAGGGAAAATATGCTACAATGGACACAGCAAGCCAGAAAATCAACTTGGTTCTTAAACCTCACACGTCTTCACACGTCGAGAAAAGAGAACTTTCTTCAGTAAACTTCACAGCCAATCCTATACCCGGCGGGGTAGCATGGGACAATACTGAATACGAAATATATGGCCCGGTTGAACTCCTGAAGTATCCACACCAATTTAAGATTTCATTGAGTGACTTTGTAAAACCCAGCACATTTGCTGATGATTGGGACTTTGAAAGTATTAATGATATGATGTCTGATCTTGTGATGTCTGCTAAATTTACAGAACATGATTATTTGCAAGGTTCTTCTAATTACGATCAAATGTTTTGCTACAACCACTATGGTAACCATTATCTGCATAAATCTACCCAGCCTAGAAATGATTTAAATTATAACCAATGGGAACATTGTGCAACTCCACCAAAAGGCAGTTCAAAAACATTTTATGATAAATATTCATACTTTTCAGGGTTTAACACAAGTAATGCAGAAACATTCTATTTCAAATTGTTAAATAAGACAGGAGTGAAAACCATGCTTACAAACACAAAATTGATATATTCAGACTCATTTTTTGAAAAAATGAATACATTTGGTTTTGATTTCTGGAACAATAACATTGAAACGAAAACAATCTGGGGCACAAAAGATTGGCAAGTGCAGGGTATAGAATCATTGTTTAGAGCCTGCATGATCCCAGAACAAATTATATTGTTGAATGACACAATTCAACAGACTACCTGTCTTGGCCTAGCCAAAATCAAAGACTTAAACAAACCGTCTATTCCAAAGCCAACAACGGACAGTAATAGTACTACGGATGTTGAGATAGACGTAACCCATATTTTAAACCAAAACAGAACACATCCTGATTGGAAACAATGGTTGATCTGGCCCACAGACACGAATAACTGTCAAGACAGATTCCTGAACAAAATACAGGGGTTCAAATTGACCAGGCCAGACCCTAGATACTCCCAAAGACAACATCCAGGGATTGTAACTACTTACAGTGTTGGAAAACTCTGCCTTCAATGGCTACATACATCCACACTGGCAGAAATTAAGCAACACCTAACTTTACTTAAAGAAGGTGCTGACTTGCGCGATTTCATTATGGGACCACGCAAACAGCGTCAAAAACGTTTCATAGCGGCCTCTATATATGCAGCTTATAACGAAGCTTGGAAAGAAACTCAAATTGAGACAGCAGAACAAATACGGGAAATTGACCGTGTTAATTTGGAAAAATCACTTTCTGTTGTGGACAATGGGTTAATGACTCTGTCTTCCAGAATATATTCACTGGACAGTATTGTGTCTTCAGCAATCGATATAATAGAGCAAGACTTACTGATGTTACAACACGGTCAGTCTCAATTACGTTCTATTGTACAGCTTGGCTGGACGTTACAAAATCTGCGTTCAGGCTATGTGCCTTGGCGTTTAATCAACACAACGTCACTATTTAATATCTTTAACCTTACTGATAAACAAATCAGTTTGGCACAGAAGGGTGCTGACTATACAATTCTGAGCATTGAAAAACTTGAGAGATTACCATTGACAATGTCAGAACGACCTGTCATTGAATGGATAATACATGGGATAATAAATATTCCGATAACGACTTTCCAGTTTCAATACTGCCAAAAATATATACAGGCAGGCCAGTATGAAAGGTTGGGTAAAGGATACATTAAGTCAACATGGAACTTGCCCTATACACACACATATGTCAGTAATAAAGGACAGAGTGTATTTCTTAGTGGCAATAATTGTGCAAAATCACTAAGCGGTTTACTTCTGTGTCAGGGTATAAATTTGCATGGGGCCTGTGAAGGGACTTCAAATAACCTTTCATGTCACCAGCTAGGCGCACCTGCAACACAAATAGAACCATTCTTTATGAGACTCTCGAACTGGAGTTACATTCTAATTGTAGATCACAAGTGTTGTGGCTTAATGCCCGGAAAACCTTATCTCGTAAGCGTGACTACCAGGGTCATGTGCTGTGAAAGAGTATTGTTCCCGAACGATACTCCAGACAGGGAGGCAAGGTTATGGCCCAGTTTTAATTTCTCTTCTATTCGAATTGATACTTTAAGCAGAATGAAGACTGTGCTCCTACAGACGCCGACCCAGTTGACGTCATCCAAAGAAACGTATGATCTCCAAGTTGCAAGGACAATGGCAGAGATTCATTCGCTGTTATCAACAAATAGCCCCCTACACTTCGCAGAAATACTAAACAAAATCTTAAATATTTCTGATACAAATGGTATCGCAAGTGTATTTAAGACAGTTTTTTTGGGAGCTTTGACCCCATTCAAAGCCATCCTGGGTATTTTTCCTAACTTCGTCCATTCCATCTTTGGCGGACTTCCTCTCCTGTTGGGACTAGTAGCAGGCGTCCTATTTTTGCTACTTTTGCTTCGCTATGGCAAACCATGTCACAGACATGACTCCAGCAACAATGGAAGAAACAATCCTAGCTATCCGCTACCGGGACCGCATAACTAAAGTCCTTGGACTAGCACGGCTACGAGATTTAAATATGACTTGGTTTCTTTCATTCAGACCCTTGTGGCAGTCTTGTGTTATGCCTGTTTTAAGATGCTTGCTATGCGGCGAGGAATGCGTGTTGGACACCTGTCTCACAATACAATCAGAAGTGCCATTGGATGCAGAGACTTTGTTGAGTCCAGTTAAGGCTCATGCATTGTGCTGTCCCCAGCGGCTACCAATCCTGATGACGGCATTCGTGGAGACTTCACCACTACGATTGAAGGGTAGTGAAGTACAAGATGAAAGCAGCATCGATCAGGTACGACCATCTGTCAGCAATGCTGATCAAACCATCACTGAAAGCCATCATGCTCATGACTGCATGGTAGCGTCATTTTCCAACCTAGTCGAACTATCACCAGAAGCTGGTGACTGTTTTTTCGAACATCTAAATGATATGATGTTTTCACCAGAACAGAAAGAATGACTTTGAGCAAACATGCACACAGCGTTCCCTGAACTCTGAATTTGGCCTTCAATTTTAAAAAACAAAGCCACTGAGAATTTTTTCGAGTCTGCTCCTGCAAACAGGAACTTTTCCTCCAACATCCATAATATTTACCTTTCAGGCACTTATCTTCTGCTTAAAGTAAACTATTCTTGGAGAACAGAAACTTCTATTTTTAGGTAACTCTAGTAGACATTACTTCGACCTCTAGGTTGTTTGCAAGTAGAATTATATTTCTATGTGATGAAATGGTCTCGCACTTTTTCTTCTGTATTAAGAGCCATTTCATGTGTTATTTTCGCAAATCATTCGTGCTGATATAAAAAGTGCATCCTCTTTGAATGATTACACTGCTTGAATGCATACAGTAACTATATTCATATTTTCATGTGTTACGCTAAATCCAATTAATGTATTTTGGGGCGGTTTGAATACACATTCATTATTAGTTATGTTATGTTTACTATGCTTAGGTTAGTAAATATGGACATAAATTCCGTGGAGTGGGTGTGATGTATTTCCTATGGGAACTGTATCAATATTCCTGTTTCTGACCCTTGCCCGGTTAATAAATCAATAGTGGCCATACAACGGCACAGAAACCCGCTTTCTGATTAGGTCATAGCGCATGCTACCACATTAAGCACGCACTATTCCTCCAGCCCCCATAGAAAGCATACCGAGTTCTCAAAACAAATCAAACCTCCAGCAACCTGGGAAATCCCCCGCAGCTATTGTTTTGATTTAGCCAAGAACTCCAGTAAAGAATGTAAGAACGACCAGTTCTTATGACATCCTTATTGACGTATTCATGTCCATCCTTACGTCAATCTCGGCACCTTTCAGGTATAAATATTACCGACATTGCCCTAAGCAAACACACGGTGGTGGTGACGAGATTGGAGCAGCGCGACTTGCCGAGGAGCCCAGCTGATAGAAAAAGCCCACGGACGCTGCCCCTCCCTTTTGACGCGCTGAGAGAGAGAGAGACGCTGCCTTTTCTCCTGCCGAGAAATCCAGCTCCGGCGTTTCCAGCCGCCCTCGCAGGCAGCTGGGATATCAAGTCCTGAGATTGAGATACCAGCCCTCCAGCCTTCTAAATCCCAGGTACTGAACTGAATAACCCCTTACAGAGAATTCTTGAGTCAGACCCTTGGCAAAGCAAACTTAACTTAAACTGCTACTTATCTACTCCCACCCACGTCTTAGGCTTAGGTCAGGTACACTGGGGTAGGCGTGGTTAGAAGCACCAGTTGAGTACGATTAGTCAATGTATATATGTATGTATCTATTTTATCCATTTTAAAGTATCATATGGCTAAGAAACCATATCAATGCTTTTACAGTATTATTTTATAATTCTGCTTTTACTGTATGCACTGTACTTAACCATAAGTATTGCAATAATAGCGATTCATTTCTCTTGTATGAGAAAAGAGACTGATCAATAAATAACACCTTTTTATTGAACACGCCCGTCTCTTCCTTTTCTCTACAATCTGGTGAAACTAAGAATGCACGTACTGACTGAGTAAAATAAGTTGTCTTTTGTTTGCACACGACTCTAGAGATATACTCTTGATTAGGGGAGAGCAAAGTTGTCATGTTCTATGGTTGTCAGAAACTAAATCCCTTCTTGTCTATCCAGGGAGGTTAAACTCCTCCTTGCCTATTCGAGAAAGTTTCTAGTGAACTGAACTAGCTGGCACACACATAAACTTTAAGTCTAATATCGTCAGTAGAAGACCTAGTTAACCACAGTCCTACGTCTATACTATTGAAGATATTATTCCAATGCGCAGAGCCTATTGGGAAAATAGGAACTACACTACAGGGGCCTTTGAGCCTCTCTGGGCCCTACACATACACTTGCAGGCTGGAGGGGACGGACACCGACAACATGCCCCGGCGCCCCCCAACTAAAAAGGAGCCAAACGTTGGAGCCACACAGGCTCTCGGCATCCCATGCCCCACATGTAGCCACACAGGCTCTGCACCCAGGGTGGGGCGACCCACTGCCATTCGGGGCCGCCCTTTCTCAGTGCCACGGCCGGCACCGCACGGAGCTTCCCCCCCCTCAGCCCTTCACTCACCGGGGCTTCTGTGCGGCGGGCTCGGCGTCGTCTGAGGAGCTCCAGCTCCTCGCAGACTCTCCTCGCGTTGCCCGGTCCCCCGTCTCGAGACCGGGACCCAGGGTGGAGCCAGCAAGGCTCCCGGAGTCAGTCTCCCCTCGCGGGGGCGAAGGCGGGGCTCTCCCGGTCACATGGGAGCCTCGCAGCTCCCGCGCCGGACTTCTCTCTCTCGGCAGGGCTCCCTCGGCACACGGGAGCCCTGTCACCCGGCAGCCACGTTCCTTCCTCGCCGCCTCTTCTCCTCGGGGCTCCCTCAGCCGAGAGGAGCCCCGCGAACGGCCGCCATCTCCCGGGGGTCTTCTACACGACCTTCTCCAGCTTCCAGGAGCCAGCCAACCACAGCGCGGCTCCTGGACCAGGCCCCCCTCGAAGGACCAATCCGAGCACGGCTCTCTTCGGGTCTCGACCAATCCGGTCGCAGCCCCTTCGTGGTTGCTTTTCTTCCGCGGGAAAATCAAGGTGGGCACTCGTAATTACTAAAGTACATACGGGCAGGAAACCTCAGCGCGTCCAGCGCTATCAGCGGCCATAAAGCGCTCCTAAGCGCTAGAAAAGTCCAGAGAAAGCGCTCTCAAGCGCTCGGGGGAAATACAGCGCTCTTTAGCGCTAGAGCACAATCCACAGCGCTCCTAGCGCTAGAGCAGCAGGCAGAGCGCTCCCAGGCGCTCAGGAGGAAGCTCAGCGCCTCCAGGCGCTAGAAATACGGTTTCAGCGCTATCCACAGGAAAATGCAGCTCCTCCATGCTGCCAAAGCCCCAGAGCTTCCCAGGGGGGCAAAGCTAAGTCCATCAGGAGTCTAGGGGCTGGGCAGGACTCAGGTATTCCCCTGAACCCAAGCAGCAGCACGCCCTTGGCAGATTCAAGTCAGAAACAAGAACAAATTGGAAGGGAACACAGCCCCTTCTTATACACAGAAAAGGCTTTGAAGTCTTTTGAAGTCTTTGTGTAAGCGAGCCCCTAAGCCCTGGGTGTATCTGGTTTCCTTCTCCTGTCAGCCTCAGGTCAGAGGTGACAGTGGGCCATCAGGAGGGAGAGCCAGCAGGGGTGGGCCGACAGGCACAGCCTGGTTCCACCAGACGCTCTTTCCTCCCATCCCTGACAGCAGATGGGGGCCTTTCATCTACGGCTGACTCAGACCCCCTCCTCCGGGGCCCTGCAGACCCCGTCCTACTCAAAACAGACAGTCCATCCACCAGCAGGCCCAGGCACTCCTGGGCCAGGCTCATCAGCCAATCACGTGCCAGCAGACTCACTACACAATTATGCCAACTTCTAAAAGTGGCGCTTCTAGACTAGACACAGCCATGCCGCATATACCATTCTGCAGCATTCATTCTCACGGGTTCACACATGTCAAACTCGACCCTGCACTCCCCACGCATCAGGAATCTACCATGGGCATACATATTCCCCATTCATTCCTATGGGAGGGCAGGTCCCTCACCACACATACACAGAGAGCACACGCACTTTACACTGTACCACAGTGAAAAAGTGCGCAGAGGCCTAAAATCACCAACCCAGGTTCCAAAAACAGGATAGGAAAAAGCAAAAAGTCACGGGATGAACCTGCCCAAAGGACCGGGTCCAACAATACCTCACTGCACGCCCACTCACACAACCAGCTCCGCAGTCTTCTGGCGTCGTAGCACACCAAAGAGGCACCCGGCCTCTTTGGTGGGGCCCTCTGATGAAGCATTACACTGACTAGGTCGGTGTGTGAGGGCTTTCTTATCTACCCGAATTGGGTGTGTAATTCCTTCCTTGCATCGCTCCATCTCTGTCGCTTCTGAGACACACTCAACCTCTCTTCTTTTGTTTATATATGGTTCTCTTTAATAATCAGAATTGATTTCTTCCAAAAGAACACTTTTCGCAACATTAGGATAAACAAAGACTCGGGGTAAAACATAACGCTCTAATTTATACCTCGCAGTTTGTATACATCTCTTAGATGACAGTTAATAGCTCACTGTTCTATGTTAGGATGTGAACTTATAAACTGCAAGTAACAAAAGGATCTCTCTGACAAAAGCAGTAGCCCACTGACCTATTTACAGTATGTGCAATTTGTGATCTGCATGGTACATGTTCTTTGCAGCAGGCACATTTACCCTCTGAGCTACCTTTCCATGAGTCAAAACTTCCACTAGACACAATTCCGATCTCTCTATAGGAAGAACATTAATCACCAGTCATCATGACATTTTTATTGTTGCTGGAAGCCAGGAAGGAGGCAGCAAGCGCTTTTAAAACCATAATATACTTGCAAACATAATTCCTCCACCCAAAGTCAGCACCCAGTGCTGTCACACCGGTTGCACCGCCCTAGAGTTGGCCCTTCTCAAGGGTCCGGTGACCTCATTGACAGAGTCACTGTTGTTCTAAGGTGTGCTGCTTCATAGGCCTGCCCCCAAGACTGGAGGTGAACTTCAGTATGGATTGTGGTGGACATGCCTTGATGGTTAACCTACACTTGTCATGCTAGGGTCCACCTGCTGGTGCTAAGACACCAGGGCTTCTAAGGTCTTGCGCAGCCTTCTAAGGTCTAGCATGGGATCGTGCTCTCTCAGAAGAGTGGTCAGGTGGACTGGTTATTAAGGCTGAACCTGGTTGCCTAGTTCCAAATCCAGCAGATCTGGCCATAGTGCCACATCCTCTCCTCCACTGAACACCATTCTGCCCCACTGAGAAAAACTCACACTGCCTTCAGCTACAACCCAATTGTTGCCAGCTATAAACACCTGCATGCGGCTCAATTTAAATTATGCACTAGACAAGAGCAATATGCAGCCTACAAAAAAAAGTAACAACTTCCTGGAAAAAGCAAACACTCATAGGGAATGCAAAATTTAGCAAACCATGTGAAATGTAAGCAGGAAAAACATGGTTACCTTAACGATTTTACACTCACTATTCAGAAATCAGTGAGTGCTTGTGACTGAAAAGTTAAGGGCATGACTACACGGCCTGAATGGACCCCTTTCAATGTCCACTGCTTGTATCCTTACAAAACGTAAGGAGTATGGTAAAAAGACCACATCCCTGAACACAGAGCCGCAGTAGACATTTTGTTTTCCAATCCTCATATTGCAGTACCTCCAGGATTAGTGCACTTGTTGCAAGCCCGGGGAAAACTATGACAAGAAAACAAAAATAGCGCTTCACTGGCAAACTCTGTAAAAGTGGCGTTAATGTGTTTGTGTGTGAATTGTGTGTGAATAAAATCAATCTGGGCAGTTGCTGCCACTCTCTCTTACTTTATTTAGTTATTTTTCATATTTTAACCTTTTATTCCCGATGCTGCACTTTGGAATTAAAATGTCAGAAAAATACGACATTTCCGGCAAAAAGTGTTTTTCTTTTTTGGATCCATTTCACAGGGGAGCAAATAATCGCAAGGAGAGGAAAACGAGTGAGAGACGCTTCTTGAAGTCACGGTTTTCAGTAAGAGGAGAACTGCTAAACAGAAAGAGAGGGAAGAAGGAAAGAGTGGTGGGGGAGTCACTGAAGCCGCGGATAAGAAGTGGACACTGTCTTTTTCTTCTCTGGGCAAGAAGGAAAAAGACAGAGTCCTGTTACTTCTCTGCTGCCCCGCCCCTTACGAACGCCAGGAACGCCGAGCTTTAGGAACGGAATCCTTAAAATAAAAGAAGTACAGGCACGGCGTGCCCTGCCGATCCCGCCCACTTCCACTACTGCCTGGGGTTTGCAAATTACACCTGGACGAATTCAGCAAATGTTTCAGTGGGGCCCAACTTCTTGGCAGGGTGGAAGGCATACACCCTGTGAAATTAGTGGGCGGACGCCGTCTACCCGTGTGTACCCTCGACTCGTGCCCTATTTACGGACCAAAATTCCCATCATACGGTATATATCTGTTTTTCCCTGTGATATTTTTTAACGCATTGATTATTACTGGATGCGTAAACAGGAGTTTACATATGGGTCGTAAAACTAAGAGAAACTCTTAATCACGCCCTAAGTGTGATCGCGCATGACAACGGAAAGCAGGGCCCAGTGTGCTAAGCATCCAGGCTCCCGAACCTGTACCAGGCACACACATGTAATGAATAGGGTGACCAACCGTCTGTAAATTTCACGGACAGTCCGTAAATCGGACCTCACGTCCGTTGTCCGCGAGGATCCTTTTTACAGACACCTTTTGTTTGTAATTTTAGGCATTGCAGGGAACATAGCTGTTCCCCTGCAAAAGGCCTCAGCTCCCTGATGGGGGCTGTCTTGCACTCCTCTGAGCACAAGAGCAGCCCCACCCTGACGATTGTCAATCTGTGTAGGGGTGATTGCCACATACAGAATGACAATGGGTCCGTTTGGGCTGGCACAGCATGTGGTGGCCTCCTCCAGCCTCGGTCAAAGGCAGGGCATTCGGTAGCATGGAAGTGCAAAAACGCCCATGCTGCTGCTAGGTGAAAATGCAGTTAACCAAAGGAAGGCGGTGAAAGAAGTTCAAAGGAAAGGATTATAGTTATAGTATAGCAGCCATGGTTGCTGCTTTTTTTTATTTTATGCAACTAACAACCATTGACAAAGCCAATAGTTCTGGCTTGTAGGTGTAACGTTACGTATTCCAGGTGTAACGTTACGTATTCCAAGTGTAACGTTACTTCTTGTATTATATATCTGGATGCAATGACAGAAGCAACAAAAATACCAGTTGGGCGGCACATTATATAAAGCACAGATTTTTAGCTTATGTGTTTTAAGTCACACATTTTATTACATTAAACACCCTTTTGGAGAGACCCCCCTAGTTTTTACAACTCACTTAAAGCTCTGGAAACAACACCATGTCACAGTTGCCCCACGTCCAGGCACTGTGCATCATGCATGACTCAAGCTTTCCACTTTTTCAGATTGCATATGTGCGGGGGCATTGTGAACCCTGCCTCACCCCACCCCTTGCTTTAGGAACTACAGCAAGGGTGAAGTTCTTGATGGGTCTCATAATTAATATGAAACAGTGAGTGAGTAAGTAAGTGAAGGGATGAGTGGGTGGATGGCTGGATAGATGAGTGAAATGTTGGATGGATGGACGGATGAGTGAAAGGGTGGATGATGGGCGAGAGAATGGGTGGATGGATGAGTGAAATGATGGATGGATTGATGAATTGATAAGTGAAAGGGTGAAAGGGTGGATTGATGAATTGATAAGTGAAAGGGTGAATGGATGGACGATGAGTGAAAGGGTGGATGTAATACTGGATGAGTAAGTGAAAGGGCGGGTAGATGGACAAAAGGATGGATAGATGAGTGAAGGAGTGAAAGAGAGGATGGATGAGAGAAAGGATGGATGGATGAGTGAAAGGATGGATGAATGATAGGTTCAATGGATGGATTCATGAGTGGATGAGTAGAAGGATGGGTGGGTGGATGGAAGGATGGATAGCTAAGTGAAAGGGGAATTAAAAGAGAAAGGGGATGGGTAAATGGATGACCGAATGGGTGGAAGGATGATGAATGAGTAAGTGAAAGGATGGCTGGATAGGTAAGTGGCTGGATGGATGAGTGAATGGATGGATGGGTGGAAGAGTGGATGGATAAGTGTACGGATGGATAGGGTGAAAGAGTGGATGGATGGAGGATGAGTAAAAGGGTGGATTGAGGGATGGATGAGTGAAATGATGGATGGAAGGATACGTGATGGATAGGTTTGTAAATGGATGAATATGGACATGGATGGGCACACAGATCAGTGGTCGAAGTGGGGAAAAAAAAGTAGGGGAACTGTGGGTGGAGAATCAGGGGGCGGGAATAACCGAAGATTGAATCAGTGGGCGGAGTCAGGAGTGTGGCTAGAAATAGCAAAACATACCAACTTTTTGTACGTTTAGCATTTCACTGACCAGTTATAGCTTATTACGTTATTAAATTAAAACAATGGATAAACATGTTTATTAGAGGTTTAATTCAGGAAAAAGCAAAAACTCATAGGGAATACAGGTTTATGTAAAGCGTGTGAAATATAAGCAGGAACAACATGTTACCTTAATGCTTTTACTCTCATTGTTCAGAAATCCATGATTATTTTTTGTCTCAATCATTGAGGTCATGAATACAGGGCTCCTCCTGTACACATGTGTTAAGCCGGGCTAAGAAGAGAAAGGTACTCTTCAGGAGAATCTAGACTCACGGAAACCCACAAAGGCTCCTTCATATTCATGTCAGCCAGCTAGCTGCTCAATCATAATATAGAAAAAAAGTAAAACTGGTGGACAGAATGCAGATCAATATCATAAATTCACCCCAGTACAGAGATCTGGACCTAAATCCATTGTTTCTTTGCTCACCATGCCATTCCAGTTTGGGCCCAGCCATATTCAAACCAGTCTTGATCCTGCACCCAATGGGAACAGTCCAACCCCAACTGCCTGCCAGGCCTCCCTGGACTAGAAACAAGCATCCTAGGACCGGTTTCGGGCTTTCAGCCCTCATCAGCCAGGATAGCTTGATTCCAGTGGCATGGAGAGCACGGGACTCATGTCTGAGCATACCTGTCCCACTCGGATGACAAATGCAAAAAAGAACAATTGATGGACAGAATGCAGAACAATGTCATACATGCACCCCAGTTCAGAGATCTGGGCTTAAATCCATCGTTTTTTGCTCACCATGCCATTCCAGTTTGGACCCAGCCATATGCAAATCAGTCTAGATTCTGCGCCCAATGGGAACAGTCCAGCCCAAACTGCCAGGCCATATGTATTCAAGTGTCCTTTCATTCGGGAAGTGAACACAAAGCAGTACCCACTGAACTATGCACATAAAATATTGCTCTTTGATATTCATGGTACATGTTCTTTGCAGCAGGCATATTACCCCTCTGCACTACCTTAGATGAGTAAAACAGCCACTAGACAAAACATGCTCCCATCTCTCTCCAGCAGGTACATTAATCACCAAAGTTATCTTGGCACTTGTTTTGTTGACAGAAACCTGCTGAATATACAAAGAACTTTGCAGTGTTTTTAAAACTCCTGCACTTCTACAAAACCGGTACCCCCAAACTAAACTGGCCCCTACCCTTGAAGTCGCCCTGGGAAATGCCTGCTCCTGCCCTTTCACTGCTCCTGTCCAGTCTGTACTCCTGCTCATGCTCGATCAACACTCCTGCTTCATCAATTCCCCTGCCTCCTACCTTCTCCTGGCCCGTCACTTCTCCTGCCCGTCAGTTCTCCTGCCCTGTTCACTGCTCCTGCCCTGTTCACTGCTCCTGCCCTGTTCACCGCTCCTGTCCTGTTCACCGCTCCTGCCCTGTTCACCGCTCCTGCCCTGTTCACCGCTCCTGCCCTGGTCACCGCTCCTGCCCTGGTCACCGCTCCTGCCCTGTTCACCGCTCCTGTCCTGTTCACCGCTCCTGCCCTGTTCACCGCTCCTGCCCTGTTTACCGCTCCTGCCCCGTTCACCACTCCTGTCCATTCACCGCTCCTGTCCGTTCACCGCTCCTGCCCGGTCACTGCTCCTGCTCGTGCCTAATCACTGCTTCTGCCCCGTCACCTCTCCTGCCCCGTCACCTCTCCTGCCCCATCACCACTCCTGCCCCATCACCACTCCTGCCCCATCACCACTCCTGCCCAGTCACCACTCCTGCCCAGTCACCTTTCCTGCCCCGTCACGTCACCTGCCCGTCACTTCTCCAGCCCGGTCACCTCTTCTCTCCTGCCCAGTCACGTCATGTCACCTGCCAGTCACGTCACCTGCCCGGCACTTCTTCTGCCCGATCACTTCTCCTGCCAGGTCACTTCTCCTGCCCGGTCACTTCTCCTGCACTGTTGCCTCTCCTTTCCCGTCACTTCTCCTGTCACAGTCACTTCTCCTGTCCCAGTCACTTCTCCTGTCCCGTCACTTCTCCTGTCCTGTCACTTCTCCTTCTCCTGTCCCGTCACTTCTCCTGTCCCGTCACTTCTGCCCCGTTCACTGCTCCTGCCCGGTTACCACTCCTGCTCATGCCTAATCACCGCTCCCGCCCCATTACTTCTACTGCTTCGTCACTTCTCCTGCCCCGTCACCTCTCCTGCCCAATCACCTCTCCTGCCTGTCACCTCCCCTGCCCCATCACCTCTCCAGCCCTGTCACCTCTCCTGCCCCGTCATTTCTCCTTCCCTGTCATCTCTCCTGCCCCGTCATCTCTCCTGCCCCGTCACCTCTCCTGCCCATCACTTCTCCTGCCCGGTCACCTCTCCTGTCCAGTTACCTCTCCTGCCCAGTCACCTCTCCTTTCCTGTGGTCTCTCCTGCCCCGTCACTGCTCCTGACCCATCACTTTTCCTGCCTCGTCACATTTCCTACCCCATCACTTTTCCTGCCCCGTCACTGCTCCTGCCCGTTCACTGCTCCTGCCCGGTCAGCACTCCTGCCCGATCAACGCTCCTGTCCCATCACTTCTCCTGCCCCGTTCACTGCTCTTATCTGTTCACTGCCCCTATCCGTTCACTGCTCCTGCCGGTTACCGCTCCTGCCTATGCCTAATCACCGCTCCTGCCCCTTCACTTCTCCTGCCCCAGTTACCTCTCCTTTCCTGTCACCTCTCCTGTCCCGTCACTGCTCCTGACACGTCAACTCTCCTGCCCCGTCACTTCTCATATCCGTTACTTCTCCTGCCCGGTCACCTCTCCTGCCCTAGTACCTCTCCTTTCCTGTCGCTCCTGTCGCCTCTTCTGTCTGCTCACTGCTCCTGCCCAATTAACTCTGTGTACAACATTAACAAATTACACATGGTGTCAAGTTCCCCAAGTACTCCGTCTGGGGAAAGCTCCTCTGTAATCACCAACTCCGATCTCACTGGCACTTGATATGCTAAAGGCAGAGGTGGGCGCATGGTCATTCGAAAGGGGATAATCAGCCTCAATCGGAATGACAATGGGCCTGCCCTCGGTCTGTGCGAGCTCAGGGGGGTGCGGGGGCTGCTGCAGCCTGTGGAGTTCACAGAGAAGTGCGAGCAGCCCCTGAAATCTAATGAAAAAAGCTATCGTTTTTAAGTCGGACTATTCTTGCCGTCCCGGGATGCTTTTTTGAAAGTAAGAAGTAGGGGAACGGAATGAAATAATTTTTAGAAGTAGGGGCACGCCGCGCCCTTCCGTTCCCGCCCACTTCTACCACTGACACAGATGGAAGGACAGAATGAATGGTGAAAGACTGAATGATAGATGAAAGTATAATTACACATTGTAATCCCCATTATTTTAAGCAACATTTCCTAGACATTGACTTTCACATTTATATGAGTGATTGTCTCTATATAATATGTGTGTGTTGTAACGCACTCTGACATTCTGCCTACCCCAAGTACTTGGGATGAGTAGCACTAGAGAAGAAATTTAGATGAGGGGCGCAGTTGGACTGGCCGGCTCGGGCATCAGGCATTTTCTCTGGGAGCTGGAAAGGTGGGAGCGGTTTTGTTACCACAAAAAGACCTGCACATTTGCTTAAAGCTGCGCACATACTGACAAACCATGAAGTGCACAATTGTCTCAACCTAATATAAACTTATTTTCACTTGTACTTTAGTAGTTGTCTATTTACTTACTTATATACTATTGAGCAACCTTCTCTGATGTGTCTGTAAAACGCACCTTTTGTCCTGAATTTTGATCTCCTGTCCTGAATTTTTGGCCTGAATTTTTACTCTTTGTCCTGAATTTTTACACTCACTGTCCTGAATTTGCACCCATGTCAGTTGGTCACCCTAGTAATGAACAGACCAGCGGAATTGGAGCTCAGTGAGACGCTCATTAAACCCATTGCAGCGCAAAGATGGAGACACCGAACGAAACTATAATTTACTTTTAACAATAGTGGGTAGCATAAACAACAAGAACGAGTCAAAGGCAAGCAGCAAAGAACGGGCTTTTCTCTCATCAACATGTCAAGGCAGCCGGCAGCCGGCAGCCAGCAGCAAGCAGCAGAAGAATCCAATGCCGGTCGGCATTTGAGGGGGAAAAGAAGAAAGCCCCTAACACAGCAGATTAGATTGGCAGATGAGCCTTGCGGAAACAAAGCGGCCATATTTGAATGGAAGAAACTTCTATTTCACCCAAGTAGTGCATAGGTATGGTGCCACAATCTAAACATGTTTTAATTTGTAAAAGTTTCACATGTATTTTTTGCTTTTTTTATCAAAATGTGATATTGGTTACCATATACATATAAGACGTGTACTAAAAATATGATTTGTACAAAATATGTAGAACAATTATGGAATTATGCTCATTGATTTAAAAAATGAAAAAAAATTCTTGGCTCATAGATGGGCTTCTCTTCGCCCAAATGCTAGGTGGTCGTGTCTACTGTGAAGGTGCCTGTTGTGCTGTACGGAAGACCTGTCATTGCAACGACGTCTTTTAGCTAGGTAGAGCTGCCATCTTTTAGTTTGTCCAACCGTGTTAACAGAAAGGTGGCTTCCGAGGAATTCAGTTCCGTTTAGAATCGAAGCGACATTCCTATATTTTGAAATAATTTGTTGAATACAGCATTGTTTCACGTTAATGGAACTGTTAAAACACGTCATGCTACTCTATTTTTTTGTGCAGGAACGTAGACTCGTATCGTGAACACTCAACATCGTTTTGAACAAGATAGCGCTGTGAATGTCTCAAAGTGTACGTTATGAGATACGTAAATTAAAGATATATCCATACATATCGGTTCCACAAATACAACATTTGACAGTTCCGACATGGCCACCCTGTTCGTCGTGAGCATACGTGCAATCGCGCATTACCCTGCTTGGGAGAGCTGTCAGAGAAAGGTGCAGCACGTAGAATCCCTTGCGGCAGGGTGCTAAATCTCAGGCTACCTGTGGGCAGAGGGCTGGCGGGGAGCTCTTCCTCCCATCCTACCACCTCCTGGTGCAGCAGCAGGTAGGCGCAATAAGTGGCACACTCCACTGCAAGCTTAATAACCCTCTTCCCTAAACATTCAGTCTTTATCACCCCCTCCTTTAGATATAAGTGTCTATCCATGGCTCTCTGAAATGTGTTTCCGTCCTTCAGTGTCCGCTGACTGCTGCCGACACACCTGCTTCTGCGTCCTGGTCTATAGGAAATGGAATAGGCTTTTCTTTCCAGTGAGACTTCCTGAAAAAGAAAAAAATTAAAGACACTTATTGTGCAGAATTGCTCTGCTTTTTAAATAATAATATATAATGTTTGAATGTTTGGTCGTATTCAAACACCAATTCGATTTGAGCTCAAGAATGCTGCCTTTTAATTTGAAATATTATTTCCATTAATCTTTTCTTGTATGACATTCAAGGCCCCTGTTTAAGATTCAGAGTAAATCCTACTTTTTTGTTTTGAATTACTGCAGCGCAAAGAATACATGTACGAGTGTATTTTCATTTTCAACGTTTTTTGAGGATGATGGTACGCTGATTCAATAATAAGGATTTCTTTTTACTTTGTTTTCTTTGTAAGTTAAACACGGTTTCCGCCTATGCACTTGAGAACCACCTGGTGGATGCTGTATGTATTTACATACTACACAACAGAGATTTAGGGAATGGGCAGACTTTTATTGTCACCTGTTTGTCACGGATGGAGAAAGCATGGGGGTATATGACACCCTCTCCAGCTTGACTAATCTTACTTTGTTTTAAGACCGTGTTGCAACACCGTGTTTTTTCTGAGGTCTCCCCATCTGGGAGAATGAAGGAAAGCATTTTATTGATAATGAAAGCAATTTATTGATAATTAACCCCTTGACTGCGACGCAAATTTCGCCGCGTTGCTGGGAAATGAATGAGTGGGTGTGTTTCGGATGGCCCCCGGCCGTACTCCGCACACGCCCAGTGTGACGTCGGACGGCCAGGGGCCGTTTGACGCACGGAACAAGTTAAAATGTAACAGTATTTACAATCTGATGGGACAGGCAAGGGGAGGTGATTATCACACCATGCTTCTTTCCTAATATTTTCTTTAAATCCTTTGTTTGAAATCCCCCCCCTTAAGGTTTATACATCAGTCTTTATTCCCACCCATATTCACAATGTAATTGTCACATATTAGAAGAAAATAAAAGTAGTTCTCATGTTTTCTGTAGACTGTCGTTCCGGTTCCCACAAAAGTTGGAACGTGCAGCCTTGAACGGAGTTCAAGTTGACATCGCGTTTTTCACTTTGGGTTCATTGGGCATGCTCAGCAAAACGAGAGGGAACAGATTGTAGTTTGAGGCATAAGGCCCATAAAAAGCACTATTAAAAGAGTCAAAAAGACAAGTGTTAAAATAAAAAATTAATGATTTCACTGTATACCACCTATCTCTACTCTAATCCCATTTACTTATTTTTATTCTTCCCGCATTAGCATATTAGCTGTGTTTTAGTTTTCCAGCAAGCAACTAGCAAGCATGTGAGTTTAACCCCTTCCACACTCATGACGAGCTGGGCTCGTCATGAAGTAGCCTCCTCGCACGCTCATGACGAGCCCAGCTCGTCATGAATAATGGGATTTACAAATTCTCAGCACAGGAGGGGAATATGCTGAGCAGCGAAGTGGTTAAAGCAGCCATTTTATTAGCTAAGCGCAACTGCAAAAAGTTTTCAACCAAGCATAGTAACGTCATACTACATAGATGCAGTTGACGCATGCGCACTAAAGAATTCCAGTTAGCAGCCATCTTAGCTTCACTCTCGGGTTATTTGTTAGGAAAACACCTAGACAAGCTTCGGTCTATTACTCGGATGTCGTGTGAATGCATGTTAGTTCCACAATATAAATTTTAATACAGGGTTTGCGGTTAATGGAGAGGATTGCATTCAAGCAAGTCTCTTTTTCATGAGTCCTTGCTCCATCAGTATTTACAATCATTTTAATCAGTAGCTTAAACTTTATCCACTGTATTAAAAACCACGTTCATGAACTTGACAAATTCACTTAATAAAGGGCATTCAGTGCTGTTAAAACACACAAAGTGCATCTATGCAGCTTCTTAGATACGCTTTCCGAAATGTTTGAATTTAAAACTTTTTCTGGCCAATTGCATAGGTCAGGCAGCAGCATACAACATAGGCAAGTGTCACTTTTTTGTAAAATAAAAAATGGCAGGACGAACTTTGGCTCATGAATCTCCCGGGATGTGTTACCTCCCCTATGTCAAATAGTCAGAAGCGCAGGTATATAAACTGAGTATTTTATCTTCCTAAAAAAACAACACTAAAATGTAGATGGTGCTTTGTTAATTCATAGCTTCGTTATGACTAGCTTGCTGTGTGCCTTAATTTCGAATTATGCCAGATATTTTTGTTTCGATTGACTAATTATTGCCTTTTTCAATAGCTGCTTAAGGCTTCCGTAGGAGAGATTATAGTGACAGAGAGTTTTCGTTTTGAGTTCTAATAGTGTGGTATTTGTGGCCGTATGTCACAAAGTGCTGTCTGCGCAATCGGATTCCTGCCCGAGAAGGCCCTTGAATGAGTTCTTATCTGCTTTTATTTAGTTTGTACCACTATCCTATTGCAAGTGAGTGATCAATTCTCATTTAATCTGTTCTTGATTTACTGAGTTGGGAGACTAAAAACGGTTTTATAAAGTTTGCTTCCCTTTTGGGAGAGTTATGTATCTTATAATGTCACAACAGTTTCGTACACAAAAGGCAGTTTTCCCTTCTTTGAATCACTGAAGGACTGGACCTGCTCCAACATTAGCTAGAAGGGCTGGGTTTAAGCTGGACAACTCACTCTATGTATCACAATTTCAATATTTCCATTACTGAACTTTTTACTTACAAATCGTTGCTCATAGGTGTCAATCTAATTAAGAAAATTGAAGCAAAGTCTGACCACAGTTCCCAAAATACATGAGACTATCATTGTTACCGGGTAGTGTCTCAACCATTAAGAGGGCCTTTTTGGGGTGAAGTTAAAGCAGCTATTTCATCCTTAATATCTTGTACCATGAGCAAATAACTTTGGACTACTAAACGGATACAGTATTGGTAACTCGAGAATGCATTGTTAGATGATTGATATTTTAAAATGAGGGGCCAACCCCTTTACCATAAAGCTTTTACCTAAATTAATTTCCTCAGTTGTCCTGCTCTGTAGCACCCTTCTTGTCAGCCATGATTTATTTGAGGTATCTGCTGCGTCTACCCCAGCTCTGGAGCATTCAAATAACCACACATAGAGCTCTGTAGTACAAGTCTTTATTCTTTGGCATGCAACCAGTAACTGAAAGCAATATGTCATAAATGTATTGACCACCCCTAGACACCTCCTAACCGATTACATAACTTTGTAAGCCCCGCAAGGACCACAAGGACCACAAGGGTCCTATTGTGCATGATAACACAACAATACATCTCCCCCTTTGTTAAATAAAAGTATGGACAACATATATACATTAGAGTTCCTCAATGAGTCATCAAGGTGCTCGCACTAATCTTCCAGATCGAGTCATAGGTGTTGAAGGAGTTGCACTGGCATCGTAGATGTAGACTCAAATGTTTGACTTGGGAACTCAGTTGGACTTGTATCACTCGTGATGTCTGGAGTAGCCAAACATCGAGGCTGATGCTTAAAATGTGATGAGTCTCTCGTAATGGGCTTGCTGGGATGTTGAGCGGTCACTTTATGTCCTTTAGTTGTCACAGCTCTCAATGGTTCAGCATCAAACGGAGCGTCAGTTTTGCATTTCCATTTTTGTTTGACGAGGACCCGGTCTCCTTCTTAGAAAACAGTGCCCCTAGTTCATTTATGCTTATTTGCCTATGCCTTCATCTTGCTTTTGCAAGAAGTGTCCTAGACACAAACCTAAACAGTGTCTATTACTCTGCTCATGGTCCAATGTGGTAGCTTTATCCCAGTGGCACTACCGAACAGCAAGGTGGCAGGGCTTTCACCTGTTGTGGAATGGGGAGATGACTGATAGGCACAAAGGCCTGCACATAAGGTTGACTTGAGATTGATTCCTTCGAGGGGTGCCCATTTATCGTTCAACAATACGATTTGCCTGTGGCCAGAGAGCTGTGGTTTTCTGATGCTTAACATTCAAGCAACCAAGAAAGTCTTTAAACTCTCTGCAATTGAAGGGTGGACTGTTGTCAAATTTGAGAATGTAGGTAACATCCCACGCTGCAAAAATATCACCCAGCAGCCTCTTAATGACTTTGTCTTGACTGGAAAACATGAGTACTTATCAATAACTACCATGAGATGATGGCCATTATTTAAAGGTCCAAAGAAATCAACTGCAGTTTCCTCCCACGCTTGTTTAGGAATGTCAGACATGTTTAGTGGATGCTGTGTTGTCTTGGGAGATAAGCAGTTACACGGGTGACATGCTTCAGTTCCTTTTCGACTCATTTGTCAAGGCGAGGAAACTGTGAGGCTGTAACTGCACTCGTGAGAAGTAATCTCCCGGGTTTTGATCCTTTGCTCTATCCACGGTGGAGGCTGCTCCTTTGGGACGCTTGGCATCCTTTCCTCCCCTTGTATCTCAGGAACTAGAGGACCTACTTTCTAAGACTAGATCCGGCTCCCCCTTAGATCCCTGTCCTCTCACGCTTCTCAGGCAGTGTAAGGAGAGCCTTTTACCTCCCCTCCTGGAGATCATGACTGGGGCAATGAGGTTTGGTACCTTCCCTCAGCAATGGAAAAGGGCTGTGGTGAAACCATTACTCAAAAAGGCAACGCTTGATCCTTTGGTTTTTAAAAACTTTCGCCCCATCTCGCTGCTCCCTGCTGCCGCAAAGGTGCTTGAAACACGTCTTAATAAGCACCTTGCGGCCTTTCTGGAGAACTCTGGCTTGTTAGATCACTCGCAGCACGGATTTAGGAGGGAGCATAGCACCGAGTCGGCCCTCACCATCCTGATGGATAATATCCGCACTAGAGCTGATAGGGGCCAGACCACTCTCCTAATCCTGCTAGACCTCACTGCTGCGTTTGATACCCTCTCTCCCTCGGTGTTAACATCTCGCCTGAGGGAGATTGGCGTGGAGGGGCCCGCTCTGGATTTGCTGGCCTCCTTCCTAAACCAGAGGGAACAGAGAGTGATGCTGGGGGAGTTTCTATCTCCATCCCTGTCTGTGCAATGTGGGGTCCCCCAAGGGTCGGCATTAAGTCCGACCCTTTTTAACATCTATGTGACCCCACTTGCCAGGCTGATAAGATCTTTTGGGATGGAGGTAGTTTCCTACGCCGATGACACCCAGATCCTGGTCTCCCTCTCTCAGCCCGTTAACGAGGCTGCCTCCAATTTTAGATCCTGTTTAGAGGCAGTCGCAAAATGGATGACTTACAATTCATTAAAATTGAACGGGGAGAAGACGGAGATTCTGGTGTTTGGGGGAAAAGAGGACATCTGGTCGGCTGATTGGTGGCCTGCCTCTTTGGGAGCGTGTCCGGTACCTACCGCTCTGGCAAAAAACCTAGGAGTCCTGATTGAGCCCACCCTCAATATGCGTCAGCAGGTGAACAGAACAGTCTCTACCTGTTGGGGCATAATCCATATTTTGAGGAGAATCAAACACTACTTATCCCAGCAGGCCAGAAAGCAAGTCGTGGTTGCTCTTATTGGCTCCTGACTTGACTATTGCAATGCGCTGTATGCAGGTCTCAGTAAGGGGCTGCTGCAGCGCCTTCAACTGGTCCAAAATGCGGCAGCTAAGTTTGTGTTGGATCTACCCAAACGTGCATCGGCCACCTCCGCTAGGAAGGCTTTGCATTGGCTACCTGTTGAGGACAGGATCTCTTTTAAAATCCTGTGCCTTACCTTTGGCACCCTAGCGAGAAATAGGTCTGTGGGGATTGGGGCTCTTTTGACCCCCTACTGCCCCTCGAGGAATTTGCGCTCTGCTAACAAATCCTTGTTATCTGTACCACGCACTCGCAGAGCCAAATGGGGTGGCAGAGCTTTTTCCACAGTGGCACCTAAAATGTGGAATGCCCTTCCCATTGAAATTAAGGCCCTTCCCACTTTTCAGTCCTTTAGGAAAGCTTTGCAGTCACGACTATTTGCCAAAGCATACCTGTAGTTTTGCCTCTGCCTTTTAAGATTTATTTTATAGGCGCCTTGATGCCTTCGGGTTTTAGTTGCGCGGTTATAAATTTTCTTTCATTCATTCATTCATTCATTCTTCCCTGACTTATGCACATTATTGTAATCATACTCTTGCACTCGCAATCCCCACCTCTTGATGCGAGGGGGCATCTTAGCTTTTGGGTTTTCGAAAATGGTGAGCAACGCTTGGTGGTCAGTGACAAGGGTGAAATGCTTTCTGTACAGAAACACATGAAAAATATTCACAAGCCCATTCTACAGCCAGGCTATCTTTTTCTGGCTGAGAATAGGCATGTTCAGTCTGAGATAAACTTCTGCTGGCACAGGCCACAATGTGCCTCTGAGCATTTGGCTGTCCATTGTGTTGAGCAAGGATCATGAGATGATGGCCATTGTTTAAAGGTCTAAATAAATCAACTGCAGTTTCCTCCCACGCTTGTTTAGGAAGGTCAGACATGTTTAGTGGATGCTGTGTTGTCTTGGGAGATAAGCAGTTACACGGGTGACATGCTTCAGTTCCTTCTCGACTCATTTGTCAAGGCGAGGAAACTATACTGTCTCCAAGGGCTCTCTTGGTGGCTACAGGGCCATAATGTCCTTTGTGTGCCAGGTCAACAACTTGTTGTCTCAAGCTCTCAAATATGACAATTCTCAAACATTATAGTATGATACTTTCTTGAGTGACAGAAAGTTCTTCCTGCACATTTTAGAATGTTTGATATTCACAGTCATCTGTGAGAGCTGGCGTATGCTTTCTCCTTGAAAGCATTGCAAATATATTCTTGAGTGTCAGCATATCTCTCTGCGTTTGTAGCAGCAATGATCTGCTTAATTGATAGAGCTGCAGGAGTACTGGACTTTACTATGAAATTGATGTATGCTTCAGCACAGCAGCTTTAGATGTTGTACTGTGAGGCTGTAACTGCACTCGTGAGAAGTAATCTCCCGGGTTTTGATCCTTCCCTGACTTATGCACATTATTGTAATCCTACTCTTGCAATCGCAATCCCCACCTCTTGATGCGAGGGGGCATCTTAGCTTTTGGGTTTTCGAAAATGGTGAGCAACGCTTGGTGGTCAGTGACAAGGGTGAAATGCTTTCTGTACAGAAACACATGAAAATATTCACAAGCCCATTCTACAGCCAGGCTATCTTTTTCTGGCTGAGAATAGGCATGTTCAGTCTGAGATAAACTTCTGCTGGCACAGGCCACAATGTGCCTCTGAGCATTTGGCTGTCCATTGTGTTGAGCAAGGATCACGCCAAACCCCATCGGGCTTGCGTCTACTACAATCTTAGTATGGAACTTGGGATCAAAGTAAGACATTTCAGTTGCATTTTCAATTACATGTTTGATTTTCTTGAAACTTCAGTCACATTCAGAGGACCACTGGAAGGGAATATTCTTCTTTGTCGAGTTTATTAACTGGACACTTACCATGGCAACATCACAAATGTCTCTGGAGCAATAGCTGGTCATGCGTAAGAAAGATCGCATCATGGTTGCATCTGGCGGGGGCATGTGGATGACAATGCTTGTACCTTTTCAGGGTCAGGTGTCATTTGCCCTTCAGAGAATACATGCTCAAAGAGTTTGAGTTTGGTTTTGTAAAACTCAAACTTTTCTGCATTTAAAGTGATACTTGCATCAGCGAGCAGATGGCATACTTGTGTACGTCTTTTGCCATGCTCCTTTCATGTAGCCCCAAACACTAGTATATCATCACTGTAGTTAAAAGCATGTGTGATAGGTTGAATTATTCCACGAATTACATCCTGAAAAAATCATGTGGTCGACGACACACCAAAGCTGAGTCTTTTGTATCTAAACAAACAGACATGAGTTGAAAGGTAGTAATGTACCTACAGTTCTTTTCCAGCTGAAGGTGATGGTATCCTTTGTTCAAATCAAGACGAGAGAAGACTGGCACCATTCAGCTCTGTAATCATGTCTGCTTTGTTTGGACATGGATGTCTTTCTCTCGATTGCTTTGTTGACATGGCGCATATCAACACAAAAGCACACTGCAACTCCACAATCCTTTTTTGGCACTACCACTATGGGCGAAACCCATGGCATTGGATTAGTAGAGTGCTTGATGATCTCATGCTTTATTAATGTTTCTAGTTTTTTCTCACTGGCCTCCTGTGAATAAAAAGCAGTCTAACGGTGTCGCTGAGCATCAGAACGAATAGCCTCATTAATGTAAAGTTACATCTTGATTGTCTAGAGTTTCCCTAGTCCATGAAACACAACAGTAATTGACTCACTATCTCAGAATGTGCATTGAGGTTGTAGTTGATGGATATCAGTCCTATGTCCGCAGCAGTGGTGAAACTGAGTAGACATGCACTTGACGAAGTACCCTGGAGAACATGAATTGGTGCTTGTACTGTCGTTTTCTTATGCTTCATGGTCACTACAAATGAACTTTGACTTTGCAATGGCATAGAAGCAGCCCATGTGTACCCCTTTGTTTTCAACTGTGTTAGCCGTGGTACCAGAGACAATTCATTGTATTTTTCTACTGGCATGATATTGATCAGTGCACCACTGTCTATTATGAAAGTTGTAGGTCAGCCATTCACCTTTAGCGTGATCTTGGAGAACCAGCCAAATGAGTTTGGTTGCTTCATGTGGTGAACTCTCTTTGACTTATGTTCTCCTTTCCAGCAGCCAAATCTGCATGTGCCTGTCTTTCTGCGGTCAACATCACCATTGCATATCCATTTTCTTCACTGTCGCTCGATGAAGACACTGATGAGTCTTTGGTAGATGAATTTGATGATGATCAACTTTGTTTAGTCTCTACTTGCCTCTATTGATGTTGCTGATTGGCCTTGTAGGCGTGGTTAGAATGCTTGTAGAACTGTCTGGTGTCCATTTTCTCTTCTCATTGTGACGTACTTAGTTTCTCTCTCGCTTTGCAGACAGTTATGGAATTTTTTTTCTCCCACAGCCTATGCATATCTGTCCAATGTCGAGACATTTACGGTCATGTGGAAATGAGAATCCACATCGGAAACACAATTTATTTTGCTTCTGAGACCATCTTCTGGTCGCCCTCTTTGTGTTTCTGCTTACTTTTCATGATCAACCCTGATTCATTCTGTGTTGTTCCAGCTTCCATATCAGCAGCCTATGGATCTACACGTTCTTCTGTTCTTGCTGCCAGGAGTACCTTTGCTAGACTGGGTGTCTAACTCAGCATACGTCCTCTGAATGAATCGGAGAGACAACCATCGATGACTCTGAGACGCATGGCTTCTTTGTCATTGAATTAATTGAAATTGCTGTGCTTGATGAGTGTTTAAAGTCTTTTGACAAACCCATCCATCGTTTCACCAGCTTGCTGTTTTGCCTGGTTGAAAATGTACCTTTCATAGTTGACATTCGCCATTGGATTAAACTTGGCTTCCAACGTTTCCTTGATTTGACGTTACGATATTTCTTCAGCTTCTGATATTTCTTTATCACTTTTTTCACTGCATCACCTGCAAGGTTCTTTAACTACTTAATGATCTTTTTGTCATCTACTTCTTCTAAAGCATCTATGAAGTCATCAAATGTTTAGATCCATGTAGTCCAGCTTGCGCCAATATTCTGCTTTTTGGCGGTGGTGGTTTCAGGAACACAGCAGCATCATAACTTGTGTTGGGACTTACGGATGTTGAAAGTATATGCTGTCCTGACATGGTCGCTTCTCATTTGGACCTGAACCTTCTGTAAGCATCAGCTATGTGCTTACACCTGGTTCGTTGCGCCCAGGCTGATATCGTTCAGCGCCTTCTTCTTTCTTGACAATGAGCAACGGTCTTGCACACGTTCATCACCACTCTCAACATTGTATATTGAACCTAGTTGTCGTGACCTTTAGTGTTTCTTTGTGCCTGGTCGTCTCTATTCTAGTACTTTCTTACACCTGGCTGTCTCTGCCTTTAGTGCTTCTTCGTACCTGGTTGCCGCTACCTTTAGCATTTCTGCTTTTTATGGACGATGGCTCTGTGTTACACTATGGCACAGCATCTCTTTCTTTCGGCTTCACCCGTAGACTTATGGAGAGCTTTCAGACTGTGCTCCTCTGTAAGGCCTTCACCTTCTTCGAGGGCCTTGTAAGAACTAGAGCTGCGCTTTGACTCCACATACACCAACCGCAGACTGCTTGTTGAGGTGCACGTGGAATGCATGAGCAGTTTGCTGGACCTCGACAAACTCTCAGGGACGGCAGTCTTGCTTCTTCTGGGCACAAATCCCATCCTCTTTGCCAGTTGTCACGTCCACCACAGCTGTGGAGCACTCAAATATAATTCTCATCTTTATTCTTTGGCATGCAACCGTTAATTGAACGCACTACATCATAAACTTTATTGACCACATCCAGATACCACCCAACCGATTACGCAACCTTGTAAGGAGTCCGGCAAGGAATACAAGGGTTCCAGTGCACTAGATCACAGTACAGTATCTGTTTAGCGTGACCTAAGTCACAGGGAAACGGAAGGCTTTATATTCGACGTAACAAAGCTAATCTAGAAATATTAGCACTTTGCAAGTAAAATGGGAAAGGACAAATATACAGCGAGCGTAGGCTAATATACAAAAAAGATAATTAGGATGTTAGTCCGTGAAGTATAATTTGAAATGGTGAGTTTTTAATGGTTAGTTTTTAAATAATCTTTCGAAAGGATGGTTTCACAGTATGCATTTCCCTATTGCATTTTCTTGGGAGTATTCAGAGTCGACGGCATGCTCTACTGGGTGGATTAAAACTCTCCCAAAGCCCATGTGTTTGTGTGTGGTTCTTATGCAGAAGATATGATTTGCCTTGAGGTAGTGCATGGGTGTCCAAAGAAATAGGTTCCCCAGTCAAAGACAAACTGAGCAGTTAATACTAGGAAATGCTGAGCAGGTCTCTTGCCACTCTTTACTGGGGGTTGAAATCAAGCCCATGGCAGGACTTGCAGAAACTCTGCATCCTTATACACAGAATCATATGATGTGTACAGAACCTAGTCCAGGCTTTTCGCGATTTTTAAATTCCTGACAGGTGAATCTCGTGGGATGCGCAAAATATCTCATTCCCATTCTTTTGTCCAGTCCTGCAGTAAGCTTTAGCAATAACTCTCATGGCACTGTGATCTTGTGTGAGTGGGGGAGGGGGCGGTAGTGCTGTGCATTTGCATGTGAGTGCTTCCCTAATGGTGGAATTTGATCCACAGTTGATGTAGGCTTATCCACTTGATGTGGAACTATCTGACCAGTCATCTGGAGTTGACTTTTACAAAAGCTCTGCTAAGAATCCTGCATTTGCCAGTCACGCTCAATGCTGAGGGAACAGATCCTCATCACGTTTCAGGACAACATTTGTGATGCTCCCTCCAAGTGGAACAGTGTGCCCCCATTCATATGTGCATATCTCTATATGCTGTTGACTCTCAGTAACAGATTCAGATTAAGGATGCTTATTAAGCAAAAGCCAAGGTGATGAGGCAGGATTTTTATATATGCAAAGGTGCAGGGGAAAATCTTGGACTCCTAACTCCCAACTTGCTGAGTCCTCTTTCTTGCCTTACTGCAGTTGATATAAGAAAAAGGGTGGTGAACCCAATATACCCTTGCGGGCTTGGGCAAGTATTATTATTTATAAAAAGTGCCTGCAATTGATTTTATTCAAAAGAATGAATCTCAAATAACAGACTATCGACATCTATTTGAATGTCTGAAACAACTTAAATGGTATTTGTACCGATAATAGACCAATACTTCATGCAAGTAACACTAACTTGTGAAATTAAAAAGAGAGAAAAAGTAACACTGTAACTTTGAAGTATTCACAAAAAGATTTTTATATAAATCCAATAAATTCAATTGAAAGCGTACATATATCAATCATGTAGATTAAACAGTGCTTTTAACAAATGAATAAGGACAATTCGACTTATGCCTATATCTCATTTGTACCTACCCAAACCCAATACATATAAAAGACAAATGACGCTGTGTGTGACGTAGCCGTTTTGGAGCGTACTTGCCGAAAAGACTTACATGCTTCAAGGCATTTTCGTCATAATCCAAAAGTGGCCAGACTAAGGAAGGTCATTCAATTCACTCGTCCGAAAAGACTACTCATCAGAATAAGGACAAAACGGAGTGAATTATGAATTGGTCGATTCAGATCAACGTGACAGGATAATTCACAGCAATTCCGACACTTTAAAGGATTGAATTACACTGCAGAGCCTTACGAAGGGGTCACAGCGCTAAAAGAATTTTACTGTCCTGAAGATGGTCTGACCGAATATTATCATACAAGACCGAAACGTCAACAAACATACCCATTTCCTCATTACTGGTTATCACACAAGTGATCTTTATTTAGGATAAATAAGTGTCATTTGTCTTTTATATGTATTGGGTTTGGGTAGGTACAAACGAGATATAGGCATAAGTCGAATTGTCCTTATTCATTTGTTAAAAGCACTGTTTAATCTACATGATTGATATATATACCCTTTCAATTGAATTTATTGGATTTATATAAACATCTTTTTGTGAATACTTCAAAGTTCCCGTGTTGCTTTTTCCCTCTTTTTAAATTCACAAGTTATTGTTACTTGCATGAAGTATTGGTCTATTATCAGTACAAATACCATTTAAGTTGTTTCAGACATACAAATAGATGTAGATAGACTTACTGCAGTTGAAGCCCCTTCACTTCTCATGTAGCTGGCTGCTACTTAGCAAGCTAACCTACTGAAAGGGTGATGCAGAACCCACTTGATTCATCATGCCTTTGGTGTCTTATTTACCGTACATAAACAAGAAAAGAGAGGTCAATCTATGAGAGATCTCTAAAGACCACAAGTAATGGAGTCAAAACAAGGTTAACACACCCGATTTGGGTGGTAAAGAAAGCCCTCACACACCGACCTAGTCAGTGTCATGCTTCATCATCGGGCCCCACCAAAGAGGCCGAGTGCCTCTTTGGTGTGCTACGATGCCAGAAAGACTGCGGAGCTGGTTGTGTGGGGAGGGCGTGCTCTAGATTACAGTGAAGTATTTAAAAGTGCCTAAAAAAAGGGTATCAAAAACAAATTTTAATGAGTGATCCCTAAGGCACAGAACAAAGAGTATTAAGTGTCTGGATTTAGTTGCCAAGGTTCAGGGTTGGTTAAATACAGAATATACTCAGATCAATCTTAGTCAACATGTTTCAGCCATAAGGGTGGTTATTATTTACCAAGGCATTCGTCAGGACTAAACCCCGGCGGTATGGGCTCTCTAATCACCCACCCTAACCTGGGGACGTGAAAGTGAAAATTATAAAAGTGAAAAAAGTGCTTAAAAATGGGGGAAGAGTGAATTACTCATTCCAAAAATACTCCTTAAATTATGGAGTGTTACAGCACCTGTAAAATGAAGACAAACAGAAGACAAACATAAACACTATTAATATAAGCCTTTCTGAATTATCATAGTGCTCCATGATGTGGCTTTAAGTGGTGTTCCCAAAGTAAACATTGATTTTTAAGCACCATCCAGATAGCCCCTAGAGGATGATAGCGGATAACTCTGGGAAGTGACGTGCTAAAGGTGTACTATTTACAAGAAACGTTCTAGAATTGGGGGGGATTTAAAAACACAAATGCGTGTACTCCTTATGAAGGGATCAATGGACCTAAAAGGTCTGTGCCCCTCAAGGTGGTATATCAAGGTAGAACTCTCACTTTAAAAAGGGGCGCTATTAGCACCATGGGTCTCGGGAGGGGATCGGAGCGAACCTGGCACATCCTAGAAGAAAGAGAAGTACAGTTGCAATAGCGTGTGCCCAAGTGGATACTTAGCTCTGTTTGCAGAAAGCTCAGCGACCTCGATAGCAGCGTTTACTCACGCCCTCAGTGCTCTCGACCCGCCGTAAACCTGGTTGTGGCCTCAATGCCGGACCCCGAAGATGGAAAGTCGGGGCCGGTAACCTGGTTCTTAAAGAAATCAGTCGCGTGTGCGTCCTGTTTCCGGGTGGGCGTGTCCCGCCGAAAACGAGGCTAGGGACGCACCCGCCCACCCCAGAGGGCTCGGTCTGAAATGGAAACGAGGCTTGGTTGCCGTCATTCTCTTTAAGAAGGGGCCCATTAATATTGTGATAATGCAAGGGCGGTGTTGAAAAATAGATTAAATAGCCGCGCTTGTGCCAAATATAGAAGATATAACAAGCGCTGATTTATTCAATGAAATATAATCGAAAATTATTCGGGATTAGAGTTGGAAAATTTCCGCTACATTAATCATTGGGCAAATAAACCTATCGTATCAGGAAGGTGACGAACAGACACAGAGTGTCGAAATGGCACTTTTTAGGTATAGATAATTGCTGGGTGAGAGGAACAGAGTCTCAGTTAGGCAATCGCAGGTTCATT
The DNA here is from genome assembly GCF_964261635.1 of Lissotriton helveticus. Classification (NCBI taxonomy): domain Eukaryota; kingdom Metazoa; phylum Chordata; class Amphibia; order Caudata; family Salamandridae; genus Lissotriton; species Lissotriton helveticus. Next base: position 1,859,857,252 of record NC_136057.1, read on the forward strand.
ACAGGTGAACAATGAACCAGAACTACTTGGGGGAGTTACTCAGAAAAAGTTATATCACTCTGGACAGTATTCTCAAGATAGTATTGAGCTCCATGGGATGTCATCGTTCAACCCATTTACATTGGTGCCCAAACAAGAGCAGATCGGAGATAGTCTTCCTCGATGTTGTAATTTCTGTACATGGAGCTGGCCTTAGAACTAAGACCCATCATAAGCCCACTGCAAAAAACAACCTCCTGGAGTTCAGCAGCTTCCACCCCCGCCCGCTGAAGGAGAACCTCCCCTATGGGCAATATCTCAGACTGAGGCGCAACTGCACCTCCCTTTCGGATTTCAAAGAACAGTCCCTAAGCCTTACTGGTAAATTGAAAGACAGAGGCTATCCAGCACCTATCCTGACTAAAGGCTTCAAAAGGGCGAGGAATCAACCAAGAGAGGCTCTGCTAGAGGACAAAGTCACCAACCCTGAAACAATACCCCTCACGTGTGTTACCACGTACAGCAGTCTCTCGAACCTGATGAAAAAATCCATCAACAAGCATTGGAACATACTGACTTCCTACAAAGAGAATTGGGAGAAACCCCTATTCTCTTTCAAAAAAGGACGGAGCCTAAGAGATGCCCTGGTGCACACTCGTCCCAAGGGAAAACACCCCGAATCTACACCTACAGTCACTGGCGCCTGGGGTATGCCCAGAGTTGTAGGGCATTACCCGTGCTCTAACTGTAGTGTCTGCCACCTGACCGAAGCTACCAAAACTCTATCGCTTGAAGCAGGAAAAATCTGGACCCAATGAGAGCATACAAATTGTAACACCATGAACGTAGTGTACCTGATTACGTGTCCCTGCCAGCAACGATATGTTGGCATGACAACGCGCAAGATAAAACAACGGATCTGCGAGCATCGGAGCAATGTCAGATGTAAAAAACTAACCACGAAACTGAGCCGCCATTTTTTGGACAGAAACCACACTCCAAATGATATGAGGTGGACGGTAATCGAAGTGGTGAGTGGCTCAAGCAACATAACCAGCAGACAATTTGAAAAGGAGCAACGTTGGGTGTATCGTTTGGGCACCAATGTAAATGGGTTGAACGATGACATCCCATGGAGCTCAATACTATCTTGAGAATACTGTCCAGAGTGATATAACTTTTTCTGAGTAACTCCCCCAAGTAGTTCTGGTTCATTGTTCACCTGTAATGAACCTGCGATTGCCTAACTGAGACTCTGTTCCTCTCACCCAGCAATTATCTATACCTAAAAAGTGCCATTTCGACACTCTGTGTCTGTTCGTCACCTTCCTGATACGATAGGTTTATTTGCCCAATGATTAATGTAGCGGAAATTTTCCAACTTTAATCCCGATTAATTTTCGATTATATTTCATTGAATAAATCAGCGCTTGTTATATCTTCTATATTTGGCACAAGCGCGGCTATTTAATCTATTTTTCAACACCGCCCTTGCATTATCACAATATTAATGGGCCCCTTCTTAAAGAGAATGACGGCAACCAAGCCTTGTTTCCATTTCAGACCGAGCCCTCTGGGGTGGGCGGGTGCGTCCCTAGCCTCGTTTTCGGCGGGACACGCCCACCCGGAAACAGGACGCACACGCGACTGATTTCTTTAAGAACCAGGTTACCGGCCCCGACTTTCCATCTTCGGGGTCCGGCATTGAGGCCACAACCAGGTTTACGGCGGGTCGAGAGCACTGAGGGCGTGAGTAAACGCTGCTATCGAGGTCGCTGAGCTTTCTGCAAATAGAGCTAAGTATCCACTTGGGCACACGCTATTGCAACTGTACTTCTCTTTCTTCTAGGATGTGCCAGGTTCGCTCCGATCCCCTCCCGAGACCCATGGTGCTAATAGCGCCCCTTTTTAAAGTGAGAGTTCTACCTTGATATACCACCTTGAGGGGCACAGACCTTTTAGGTCCATTGATCCCTTCATAAGGAGTACACGCATTTGTGTTTTTAAATCCCCCCCCATTCTAGAACGTTTCTTGTAAATAGTACACCTTTAGCACGTCACTTCCCAGAGTTATCCGCTATCATCCTCTAGGGGCTATCTGGATGGTGCTTAAAAATCAATGTTTACTTTGGGAACACCACTTAAAGCCACATCATGGAGCACTATGATAATTCAGAAAGGCTTATATTAATAGTGTTTATGTTTGTCTTCTGTTTGTCTTCATTTTACAGGTGCTGTAACACTCCATAATTTAAGGAGTATTTTTGGAATGAGTAATTCACTCTTCCCCCATTTTTAAGCACTTTTTTCACTTTTATAATTTTCACTTTCACGTCCCCAGGTTAGGGTGGGTGATTAGAGAGCCCATACCGCCGGGGTTTAGTCCTGACGAATGCCTTGGTAAATAATAACCACCCTTATGGCTGAAACATGTTGACTAAGATTGATCTGAGTATATTCTGTATTTAACCAACCCTGAACCTTGGCAACTAAATCCAGACACTTAATACTCTTTGTTCTGTGCCTTAGGGATCACTCATTAAAATTTGTTTTTGATACCCTTTTTTTAGGCACTTTTAAATACTTCACTGTAATCTAGAGCACGCCCTCCCCACACAACCAGCTCCGCAGTCTTTCTGGCGTCGTAGCACACCAAAGAGGCACTCGGCCTCTTTGGTGGGGCCCGATGATGAAGCATGACACTGACTAGGTCGGTGTGTGAGGGCTTTCTTTACCACCCAAATCGGGTGTGTTAACCTTGTTTTGACTCCATTACTTGTGGTCTTTAGAGATCTCTCATAGATTGACCTCTCTTTTCTTGTTTATGTACAATTGGTTGGGGACTGAGAGAGTGTTTCCTTTTCCCTATCTCTCCCTTTGTTGTCGAGTCTTATTTACCGTGCCAGAGAGGAAAGAATTATTGAGCAGGGCAGTGATGACTCCATGCACATTGGCAAACAAGGAGCCCAATCTCATCTTTGTTACCACCTGCCAGCCGTTACCAAATCCCACTTGTTACAGTGCTGGTAGCACTGAATTCCAGCCCACACTTAGTTGTCCTGTTGTTGATGTTGCTGGAACAGACCACCCTCTATACCAATATTTTGCTCTTTGCCCCTTCACAACCAGTGCCAGTAAGACCATTATTTCACTCATCTGTCAATGGCCTCCCTTTTGCGCGTCTGCTGGGCATTACTTTCAGATGCGGCTCATGAGGATGCACTTATGGCGACTTTTTGTTTGTGGTTCTAATAACCGCAAAACGGTGCATGGGGAGAGGGAAGGAGGCACCTCTTCCTTTTCGCTGCCTCTATGAAGAGCGTGTTAGGCTACCGCTGAGCATAACTCGCTGAAGGGGACTGTTTGTGACTTCAACTACCAGAAGGCTGTGCGTGGAGGAGGGAGGAGGAGAGGCACATCTCTTTTTACTGCCACTGTAAAGAGGGTGTTGGGCTTCCACTGTGCAGGACTTGCCCGGACCAAGTCTGTGCCAGTCTCTGCCCATTGGAGCCAATTGGAGGCTGGGCCCCCCTAGTTCTTATTATTTTTTCATCCCATCCTGCACAAGCCCTTCCTTATGAGGATCCCTAGGAAGAGATCCTCAAACACGCTGGCCCTAGGTGAAAGTAGGCAGGCATTAACCCGCCTGATGTTTTAAAGAGCCTTTTGCATATTCATTACTGTGAAGTACCTAAATGTTTAGAGTATTTCTGCCTTTCACATTCGGTTATTCGTGATTACGTTTCTACTAATTGTGGCTCTATCAAAAGTCTTTTGGTACTAAAGCTTTTGGAAGATTGTTATAGTTATTATAATTTTTGATATTGAGTCGGGTTCTAGATTAGAAGTTACTGTTGCCTCAAATTTTCTGGTTAACCATTTTTTGCAGTATTTATAGCTCTTCACCTCGATTTGAATCAGGACCTTCTTTTTTTAATTTCCAGAAGGGACAGTTAAGGAATGTAATGTTCTCCCTTGATGAGGTAAGACTCGTGATTGTAAGAAGCTCAGCAGCCAAAGTCCCAGCACAACATGGAATCTCTGTGCATCTTTATAAGGAAGATCTTGGTCTCTTGGCGCCAGTCGTCACTCGAGTGTTAAATGCCACTTGTTGCTCTGATTTACCTCTTTCATAGTCTGAATTCATTTTCGTCGTTTTTAAGAAGGGCAATAGGCATGACCCTAAATGGCATTGTCTAATTTAGTTAATTGACATCATAGTAAAGACTGGCGGAAGGGTGATAATGGAAAGGATCATAAAATGGGCTGATTAAAAAAGATTACGTTTTTGATTTGGAGTACGGTCTTAGGCCAGGGCTCGGTACGATTGAACAGTGCCTCGACTTTCATCTAGTTATTGAAAAATATAGAGTAATTCACAAGGTTCTATGAAAATAGGTTTTATGGACCATAGCTCTATCTTTGATTGCGCTAATTATTAGTCCGAGACTATGGTTTTTACTGACAAGTATCATGGGTGATGCAGGCATCCTGAAATTTCTTTACCATCTTCCTTCATTTAGGTCTCTAAGCCAAGGTTCGATTTGTTGCAATGGTGAGTGTTGGAAAGCATTTAAATTGGCTAGAAGAGTTATGGAGGGATATGTTTTCTCTCCCATCCTGTTTATAATCTATAGTAATGGTTTAGAACCTTTTTTGTTGGGTTGGTGCAGGACAGGCCTCGTGTGGGAACCAGCTATGTTCTAGCTCTTCTCTGTGCTGACAATGCTGTATGGATGGCCCGCACTGAAAATGGTTTTCAGAAACCTATTGACGTCTTTGTACCATTCATTAATGATAGGGACTTCAGAACTAATGTGTCCAAATCGTTCGTATTGACCTTGGGCTACGTTTCCCAAAATCTAGATTTTTCAATCAATAACCACATCGTTTGTAAAACTTTGTCATTGTCTTATTTAGGGGTGGTCTTTGACAACACAGGACGATAGTATGAACGCCCTACCTTCTTTTTATTCAATCTCAGGCATGTGTGATTAATTCCACCTCGGAATTTGGGGGAAAGGTTGCTTTCATGCATTATTTCTCTTTACAATAACAAATGTATTTCTTGTGTATGCTACAGTGCAAGGGCGCATGGGGCTCTGCTTCCTCCAGTTCCCTCCTGGTTGAAGAGAATATATTTTGTCAACGCCGGTTGGTGGTTCCTTTGAGTTGTCCTAGCGTTTTGCATCAGAAAGGGCTTGATTTACCGTATTTGAAAGAGACAATTAAGTTGTGCCCTCTGCAGCTATGGATAGCTATATCAATTATCATGTAACTAATTTTAATAAACAGATAGTCATGGGGTGTCTGAACTCAGTCCTCTCAACAAGGTCGACCTGGTTGAAATATGTGATGTCTCTGTGTTTAACCGGGTAGACGCCACCTTTTTAGCAAGCCAGAATTAACAAGCATTTGCAATGCAATAGGTCTCGCGTTTACGCTAGTTTGAGATATTGACATTGTAAATGAAAATGCCTTTTTTTTGTTTTCGTTTTTTAACACATACATAAAAGGCACTGTCATTTATAATACCAATAGCTCAAACTCGCGTAAATGCGAGACCTAGTTCATTGCAAATGCTTGTTAAATTTTGGATCCATTTCACAGGGGAACAAAAAATAAAGGAAAGGGGGAAAGAGAGAGCGAGAACTATTCCTTGAAGTCACAGTTTTCAGTGAGTAAGTGAGGAAGTGCTCGTCATAAAGAGAGGGATTAAGCGGAAGAAAGAGAGGGCAGCGGCAGAGCAGAAGTGGACACTGCCCTTGTCTCCTTCTCTGCCCACCACGCCCGTCCTGAACTGCCAGGAACACCGAGCCTTCTCTGCAAAGTTCGAGTCTGGCGAGAGGCTCAAACATCCTGTGATTCTGGGAAAACCACTCAATTTCCCTGTGCCTAAAAATGAATGTCCGTTTGTAATGCAACTGGTGCTCACGTAAAACGCTTTGATACCTTCGAGTCAAGTAAACGCTATATAAAACTGCAAAAAAGTGTAGTCCGACCTTATTTTCTATTTCTAGGTAGCTCCTGGCACCTGGCTTCCACAAGGCTCGCGGCGCTCTGCCCACACACTCCCGTTTAAGCACGCACTTGGGATCGCGCGCCCTGTCTGTGATTGGTCCTAGCCTGCCCCTGTGGGGGGGCGGGCTCTGTGGACACCAGGTCGTCTTAAGTGGCTCACGCTGTGAGAAACAGTTTGCCGCTGCTTGGTTCGTGCACCGCTAAAAGCAGAGGAGCCTTGAGCATGGTGAGAGGCACGATGTCTGTGCAGATGGGGAGTGAGGGACAAGGCCCCCCGTGTGCCTGGCTGGAAGGTTTTGCTCCTATCCCTGGCTGTGATAGCACGCTCCTGTGTGTTTGGTTGGCCAGGTCGGGGTGTGGTGAGCATGGTGCTTCGCAGGAAGGCTGCATAAGAGGGTCCATGGGTGTAGGGACTGGGGGACTTTTTAAACAAGCATGTCGACAGGCGCCCCATGCCGCTAAATGATAGGAAGTCTCCCGGAGAGGACCACTTAACTGTAATTCACGCGCAGCACGTCTTCCGGAGAGGAGCACTCAAATCTAATTAACGCGCACAAGCTGTTCATGGGAAGCGCGTTCACACACCAGAATCTGCGCATGCCCCGGGCTGTCTCCCTTGGGAGGCATCACGCTGACAATAAGTCTCACTGGCCAGACCTAAAAAGGGCAGGATGTGGGCTTGGACACTTTTTTATGATATGCCTAACTTATAACATGAATTGATGGAGTTAACCAAGTCAGCGGTCAAGAGCCAATATTTACTTAAAATAGTTGCATGGAACCCTATGTTTCCCGGATGATAAACCCCAGGAAACATTTTTCTGTTGACTCGCCTCAGACTTGGTTTAATTTATCACCTTTTGTCTTTTACAAAACGTTGGGTTGTTACCTAGGACATGATTGCATGTCAGTGTGGCTCAATCTCAGTACAAACATTCATGCATTGTATGTGTTATGTACATTTTAGAAACCTAGTAACAGATTTATAGTTCCTGTTCTTAAACAATTTATATTTTACCAATGCAGACCTACTTTTCTTATCTTGAAATTACTGAATGAACCATTAATTTGTTTTTGTGTTAGTCATGTTTATATGCTGTTATATGGCCGCTGCATATCCCTATACAACTCTGCCATTGGTATGTCATCAAGGGATGCACCAACGACTACTTTAAACAAGCATTGACATAGCCAGTAGGTCTTCTCATTCCGAAACCATTGATGTAATTGTCTTTTACCTCTGTTAAATAGAACTGCTACCTCAGCAGCCGTGATACAGCCAGCGCTATACGTGTTATAGTGCTACTCTTTTATAACGCTACTATATAATTTGAGAGTAGCTGTGAAGTATAGAACTACCTGTGCATAAACTGTTCAGTCACAAACCAGTCTGGGGTGAAACAAGTCAGCGGTCAAGAGCCAATATTTACTTAAAATAGTTGCATGGAACCCTATGTTTCCCGGATGATAAACCCCAGGAAACATTTTTCTGTTGACTCGCCTCAGACTTGGTTTAATTTATCACCTTTCGTCTTTTACAAAACGTTGGGTTGTTACCTAGGACATGATTGCATGTCAGTGTGGCTCAATCTCAGTACAAACATTCATGCATTGTATGTGTTATGTACATTTTAGAAACCTAGTAACAGATTTATAGTTCCTGTTCTTAAACAATTTATATTTTACCAATGCAGACCTACTTTTCTTATCTTGAAATTACTGAATGAACCATTAATTTGTTTTTGTGTTAGTCATGTTTATATGCTGTTATATGGCCGCTGCATATCCCTATACAACTCTGCCATTGGTATGTCATCAAGGGATGCACCAACGACTACTTTAAACAAGCATTGACATAGCCAGTAGGTCTTCTCATTCCGAAACCATTGATGTAATTGTCTTTTACCTCTGTTAAATAGAACTGCTACCTCAGCAGCCGTGATACAGCCAGCGCTATACGTGTTATAGTGCTACTCTTTTATAACGCTACTATATAATTTGAGAGTAGCTGTGAAGTATAGAACTACCTGTGCATAAACTGTTCAGTCACAAACCAGTCTGGGGTGAAACAAGTCAGCGGTCAAGAGCCAATATTTACTTAAAATAGTTGCATGGAACCCTATGTTTCCCGGATGATAAACCCCAGGAAACATTTTTCTGTTGACTCGCCTCAGACTTGGTTTAATTTATCACCTTTCGTCTTTTACAAAACGTTGGGTTGTTACCTAGGACATGATTGCATGTCAGTGTGGCTCAATCTCAGTACAAACATTCATGCATTGTATGTGTTATGTACATTTTAGAAACCTAGTAACAGATTTATAGTTCCTGTTCTTAAACAATTTATATTTTACCAATGCAGACCTACTTTTCTTATCTTGAAATTACTGAATGAACCATTAATTTGTTTTTGTGTTAGTCATGTTTATATGCTGTTATATGGCCGCTGCATATCCCTATACAACTCTGCCATTGGTATGTCATCAAGGGATGCACCAACGACTACTTTAAACAAGCATTGACATAGCCAGTAGGTCTTCTCATTCCGAAACCATTGATGTAATTGTCTTTTACCTCTGTTAAATAGAACTGCTACCTCAGCAGCCGTGATACAGCCAGCGCTATACGTGTTATAGTGCTACTCTTTTATAACGCTACTATATAATTTGAGAGTAGCTGTGAAGTATAGAACTACCTGTGCATAAACTGTTCAGTCACAAACCAGTCTGGGGTGAAACAAAGGTAGCTCAAGCAATTGGAGCAAACCAGGGGACTAAAATGGCTGTTTTTTTTACTCGAAAAGAACCTAAATAGGAGGTCCTATTTTAAGCACATGACAGCTGCTTCCTCTTGGACTGTGTTGTACCTGCTGCTCAGCCTGTGTGAGTGTGGTTCGGAATGTTGGTGTGGATGATGCTGTGGAATGTTGGGTGAGTGAGTTGTTCAGTTGGGAGAATGGGCTGAGCAGCAGGAGACTGCTCCTGGTGGGGCTCTCTGTACCTGTAACCTGGACCTTTCTACCTTAATAAATACCATCTTAAGTTACCCGTAACCAGGATCTTCGTCTTCATTACTAAATTTTTGGGCGACACCAGGGTCGGATGAAAAGAACCTGCGTGCAACTTGGGAGAAAAGGTATTTTCAAGCTTAAGAACAGGTAAAAGAAGAATGTTAACTAGAAGAAGTACTTAGAAAGTTAGAGGAGCTGTCTGTGTCGGATTTCTTTGGGATTGTGTCTTCACAGAGAGGAGTTCTAATGAGGTGCTGTCAAGTGGAGTTTACGGGAGGAGAAATCAGATTGGAATTGTCATCCCTCTGCCTTTGGGGATGTGCCACGTGTTGAGGTGTGCCAGTCAAGATGAGAGTCTAGCTTTAAGTGACCCGTGCGGTTTTGCAAACCATCTGAAAAGGAAGATTTCACTTTCCTTCTCCCACGGACTGAGAACCCCCTTTGTCCGTGCACATTGTGAAGCGTTTTGAGGAAAGAGAAATACCGCTGGGAAGTGGTGTCCAGACAGCCAGGGTGAAGATGTGTCACTAGGAGGTGCTTTAAATGGAGCCTGTAGTGCTTTTACATGACGTTTTAATTGTGTGTGGACTTGTAATTTTGATTTGGGTGTGCCTCTTATATTTTGCCCCCAAGTGTCCATGTCAGTTTCAAATTAAGGTGGTTTGCTGGCTCAGAGTAAAGTTTAATTCAACAGTGCCATCTAGTGGTTATTCGGCGACACTGCTCCTGAACAAAGAAAATAAAGGATTACTCGTTGGTGTCTTCGTGAAGTTTGCTCCATCTCCAGAGAAGTGTTAGTGAGGAAAGGCATGACACCAAGGTGGCTAAAAGAAATAAAACCAGGGAGAGTAAGAAGTATTACCTACCCATCAAGGGAGGCCTCAAGTGATTATAATGGAAAAGTTTCTGAGGGCTATCCTGTGCAAAAGCTGGTGAGGTATTTCCTGTTGTCATGACATTCTAGACTTTAGACACTCTCGGTCCTGATGTCTTTCGTTTTTGGAAGACGTTGTAAAAAAAATGACTTTGGAGCTCGGAAAATGTAATTTTGTTAAAATTTGATAACAACAAGACTCTACACTATTCGTGGTTTCCCAGTGAGAAGTGTGTTTGCTAAGTCTATAGTCTTTAAGTTTCACATTAATCTGTATTGTGTGTTAGTGGCGTGTTGACTTGTATGTGTGAAGTCACTCTGGGGCACCCCTTTTGTAATTGTTGAGAGTTTTGTCTCTCTGTTGGGGGTCTGTGTGTGTGGGCTCTTTGCCTTGAGCCTCTCTAGCCTACCACATGTTTTCGTGGTTGTGGGTTGACATGGTATTGTCACCTTTGTGGCCAGTGTTTTGGTGTGCACCACTTGCTGTTGTCGTGGGAGTCAGCTTTCTACTCATTGTTGGGGTGTGTGTATAAGGGCTCTTTGGTGTGAGCTTCTCCAGCCTACCACATGTTTCGTGGTTGTGGGTTGACATGGTATTGTCACCTTTGTGGGCAGTGTTGGTGGGACCCCTTGCTGTTGTCGTGGGAGTCCACTATATACTCACCGTTGGGGTAGTGTGTCTTAGAAGGCGCATTAGTATTGTGCTTCTCATGCCTACCACTCAATTTGGTGGTTGTGGGTGACACCCAAACATCACCTTTGTGGACAGCACATTTTGAGTGAACCCCTTGCCGTTATCGTGGGAGTCTAGGTACTTCTCTCTGTTAGGGGTGTGTTTGTTAGAAGGCTCTTTGACTTTGAGCTTCTCTTGCCTACCACTTCTTTTGTGGTTGTGGGTTGATATATTTTGTCACCTTCGTGGGCATGGTGTTGGAGATGACTTGTTTTAGACACTCGTGTCTACCACCTTTGTGTGATTGGTAGGTGTACTTTTCCGTCATCTCTAGCTTTGGCGTTGTTTTTGAGGTCTGTTGTATGCTTGTAACCCTTTCTTTATTCACATGTCAGATTGGAGTTCCTTCTTTCCTTGGACATATGTTTGCTGTGGTGTGTTTGCTCTGCACCGTTGTGGTTGGGTCCTCTTTGTGTTCACGTCATTTCGGCCTGGCAGCAGGAATGTTTGTGTCCTTAGGGGTTTGGTTGGATTTTGCGTGGTGCAGTCAGCTGATTTGTATGGTTGTATAGAAAGGAAGTGGATGTGTGAAGGAGTTTGTCTTTCTGCATCTACATTCATCTTTGTATGTACTTGGGTGGGCATCTTCATTTTTATCTATTGCTTTGCCCTTTTGTTGACATTCATGCGTATTGCCATTTTTCTCCTGTGCTTTCCTGCATTTTTGGATGTTAACTTGCAAGCCCATAGTTCTGTGTTTTCTCACTTTTCATCCTTTCTAGTTTGCCCTCAACCATCCTCCGGTCTATGCAATGGTACATTTACAGATTTTATGTGCATGTTATTATCTCTTTTATGTGCTCTTCTCTGGTATTATTGCATTGTATTTTTGTTTAATATGAGGAAGGTAGAACTGTTTTACCTGCTGCTCAGCCAGTGTGAGTGTGGTTTGGAATGTTGGTGTGGATGATGCTGTGGAGTGTTGGGAAAGTGAGTTTGTCAGTTGGGAGAATGGGCTGAGCAGCAGGAGACTGCTCCTGGTGGGGCTCTCTGTTCCTGTGATGGAGCGAGATAGAAAACAAAATTTTGTTTAAACTCGCAAAGTCACATTTCCATAACATGAATAAAATTATTAATGATTTGTGATATGTCGTGCTAATACAACCTAGATTAAACTTTACACGTGGGGGGACTAACATGTGTGCTCATAAACGTGCATATTTGTTGCATCTTTTTGTTCGTGCAAAACAATAAAATAATTTATTGTTTTCGTTTTTGTCATTACTAACTGCTGCAAACTTAAATAAGCATGTGCTTGTTTTGCTTTTCCTTGTCTGTGTGATGTCATTTCTACTATTCTAGGTGCATATGGGTCTCATTGATAAACGGAGACTGGTAAATATAAATGCTGCTTTAATTGTTTGCAATGGCTAGGTAACATTTTGATTAATAGGGTGGGCTAATTATTTAGTAAACCATGGGGTGGATACAGAATATACTTTATTTCTTACATTAATACTTTTCTTGTGTTTGTTTTATACTAGAAATCATAAGTTGCCTGCTTTTGAGGCCTAGCTATTTGAGCCGCAAAATAAAAGCTGATCTATAATTCTGCAGAAAGTCACGAGACGCCCATTCTGAATTAAAACGTTTATTGAAGCTGCATTCACAAAGCAAAAACTGATGAGCTGACATCATTCTGTCGGACATGGCCAAGGTCGAAAGTGAACTTTTTGTCAGTCCTTAACTTGGCATCCGCGGAAGTTGCACTGTAAGACTATGGAAGCTGCGAGGATGACTTAAAACAAAGTTGCAAATCGCAGGAAGCCTCTGGCTTCACGTGGAAGAGACAATGGTCTTTGTAAGACATGAATTTGTGGAACTTTTTAAGAATCGGGTGACATGTCACTTGTCACTCTCAGCCAATGGGACGTCGAGTATTTCTGAAAATTTTCCTTCGCTAGTTTAGTTAGCGTAGAAAGGTATAAAAAGTCATGCCCTTAGGGTTGGGCTGGCTGCTGCTTTCTGACTTTCCGATGAGGGTGATGTGCTGCTGGACTTTGCGTGGAGCACGTAAGAATCCTCAAAGAACTTTACTTTAATTTCTGTCTATTTAGCTCAGTTAGGGAAATAGGTTTTAGAAATGCTAAACTTTATATAATTTCTTTAAAATTGATTCCATTGCTTAAATTGTATTTTTCTCATATTTCTTACCATCATGCTTGCTTTATTGTTAATAAAATTCATTTATAAAACTTACAACTTATATACCATAATTTAGAAAATAAAATCTTACTTTTGACAAACAAGCTGGTCTTGGTTATTTAGAAGTATAGGTTACCTTTAGCTAGATCACGTCGCCTATAGTGGTCATTTAAATGATTGGGTTTTATTCTAATGACAATATTCTTTCTGCAAATGTATAAAATGTTTATAGTTTGTAAATAATGTGTATATAGATTTATTTGACCACCTGATTCAGTAGGCCCAAAAATATATCAGGTTCATAAATGGGTCCATGTATAGTTTAGAATTTTGTTTATAGGTTATGAAATTGGGTAGCGTAGTTTATGATATATTTTCTATAGCCCGCTGGATCAATTATCTGGTAGCAGAAATTGATGGTTGCTAAGCGGTAACCAAGGTAACATGTTGGTTGCTAAGGATTGCGTCATGGTATGAAAATAGGATCAATGTTTTAACACTCGTTAAGTTCGTTTTTCGTGCCTATCTGTAAGCTATACCGGTATAGATTGTGTGGCGAGAAATTAGTCACGCAAGCCATCTGTTCGTTTGTAGTGATATCGCCGAGTATCACAAGAGGTATCGCCGTGTACCATAGTGTTGTCGCCGAGCAGCACAGTTTTAGGGCTAGGTCTGAATCTTGTATAGTGAGGATTTTCTAAGAAATCAAAGCAGCATGAGAATAGGGACAAAGCGCCTTCCATAAAACTCACTGTGATGAGAGTATTAGTTATATCCAAGCTTGAGTGAAGGGTAAAATTTAACGTCGGTGCATGATTATCTATAAACAGGTTAGAGTCCTGTACGGGTACATGTTTCATATCTATAAACAGGTGAGAGCCCTGTACGGATAACGTCGTTATTTTGCTAACGGTGCATGATTTCTATAAACAGGTGAGAGTCCTGTACGGATTTCGTGTGTGTTTGAATTTAGGGAATTTTCCGTGTAAAAGTGCGAGTTTGAATTGTATTTTATGTTCAAGTGGAACTCTTAGAACTTTCACTTCGCGGTGGGTTCAGAGCAAAGCGAGTTCATAATTATACGTGTTAGAAGGGTGGGGTAAGGTTACTCTACTGACAATTGAATATTATCCTTAGTGTGAATAGCGCCGTCTATTCCGAAGTGTGGATACTTGAATGTGTGTAAACTATCCTAATTAGTGAAACGAACAGATGTTGTCTTTATAAGTCATTGTTAAGAATTAATTTACACTGAAAAGTGTTCTTAAAATGGCGCTGTGAAAAGATTTTGTGAAGGAGGGGTAAGCGCCAGGAGTGAGAAGTGAGAAACCGCAGCTGCTGTGTACGTCACAGAGCCGCGCTGGGATTGGGTGACCTACGTCACAAGCTGTATTCTGATTGGCTCCTGAGTCTCTGACGGCCTGTGAGCTGATTGGTCCTTAGGAAAATCTCCAAAATTATTGGTCGAGCTGAAAAGTGACGCAGCTCAACTGCCATTGGCTTGTTGGTGTGTTTCGCGCACGGATAGGTTGTTTAGCGGAACATCCCGGAAATATTTTACGAACGATTTTGTGAATTAAATTTTACTTTTGAAAATGAGTTATCATTTTAAACATGTTGAGAAAAAGACAACATTATTTCAGAAATTTAAGAATTTATTTTCACCTGACAAGAAAATCGAAACGCGAGGTGGTAAACTACTTCATAAGTATAAAACACCTGCAGCGTACATGGAAGGTGAATACGGATATCATACTGTCTTATGGTTCGACAGTTGGAAGCGTTATACTAAAAACGATGGTGTTTTGGCTTGGCCTGATGATGGTTCATTTAATGTAAGAGTTTTAAGAAACTTACGAGAGAAAATGAATGCTCTTGTTCCAAAACCGAGACCAACTCAATTTGAAGCTTTAGTTGAGTGGGAAGATGAGATGTATCAATTACAAAGAGAAGCTAGTGGAATTAAAAGACCTTCTAAAAATCCATCATGGAAAAGAGAAACTCATGAAGATAGATTACGAATGTGGAGACAGGGAAACATGAGTGAAGGATTGTATTTAATTCATGAAATGGTAATGGGTTCTCCTACAGGGAAATCTATGGAAAGTGAATCTGAGGATGCAATTATGGAAGAAATATATACAACTGCTAGAAAGAAACAGCCTAATCAGCCTTTGAGACCTCCTAGATCATGGTCTACTCCGGTGGTTTCTACTGAAACTTCACCGAGTGCACCTCCAATTAGTGAAGCTCCTAAACTTTATCCAAATAATTGTGAAATCACTGAAACTCCTAGAAGACCAGAATTTGAGAATGCTCGAAATGAGGGTAGACATTTTTCAATGACTCCAAGAGCAAGGGAACCTCCAAAAGATTATGCAAGAGAGACAAGAAATGTTGATGAGGTTGATTATAATGAATACTTAAGGTCTAAAGAAGAATTAATTAAAAGAATGACAAAAGGCATGGAAGCTGTTACTGTTCCAGTAACAATAGGTCCTGTTCAGCCTGTATTTGATCAAAGAAATACAAACAAAACTGGATTAACTATTCCTTTAAATACAGAAATTCAAAAGCCTGCTGAAAAATTTTATTCAGACTTGACAGAATTAAACACTACTAGATCGAGAATGCCTGATTTAACTTTCAATGAGGATTTATCTCCAAAAACACCAATGGGTGCTATGTCAGATGTAGGAAGTCCTGAAGTCAGGGTAACCACACCGAAGCTTGATGTGGCCAAATTAAAAGCAAATATAGAAGAATTAATAATTGGAACAATTGGCCCAGATAGTTTAAATTACTATCGGGATGATGAACTACTATTCATTTGCAAAAGTATTCAGTGGAAAACGAAAAATAAATATGATCAATTAGAGGATCTAGCTGCAGAACTTGAAATCGATGTGAGTAAACAAAAGAATTTTGCAAAACATTACAGATTAGATTTCTCAGAAAGCGACATTGAGAGTTTGAACTCAATGGGAAGAATAGTTCACATTAAAGATTTAATTGTCTATATCAAAAAGCTAGGAGAACTGAACAAATGGAGAGTGAAATGGACTAAAAGGAAGGAAGATGAAAGATTAGAAAGAATGTCAAAACAATTTCCAATGAGAGAAGTTGCAGGTGGAGGATATGTTCATGTCCCATGGTCGAGACAGGACATTCTGTTATTCACAAATGACTTTCCTAAATTAAGAGAGAAACCTGTTGAGTGGTACAGGCAAGTCGATAGATTTATCAAAGTGTCAAAAGTTCTGTGGATTGATTTGGATGGATTTTTTGACATTGTTGTTCCATCTGATCTTTGGACAGAATGTAAAATATCTATTAGTTGGCCAAAAACAGAACCTGAGCGAATCAAAGAAACAGGTGCCCCAAATCCACTTGTAATGGATTTTTACGAGAAAGTAATTGTTTGGATGAAAAACAAAATTCCACCCAAAGAAGTTGATTGGGTTAAAATAGAAAGAACAGAGCAGGAAACAAAAGAATCAGTTCATTCTTTTTATGAAAGACTACTGTTAATCTTTAAACAATACAGTGGTTATGAAAAATTAGATGAGAAAGACATGAGTCATTTTATCTATAGATTTGTTTATGGACTAAAACCTGAAATTGGAGAAATGATCAGAACTAGTATTGTCGGTTGGCAAGCACTATCTATAGATGATATTCTGAGAAAAGCAAAATATTGTAGCGATGAATTAGAAGTAAAACAGAAGAAGCTGAAGGAGAAAGCCATGTGGGCACAGGTAAAGGTGGCTGAGCAACAGATTGCCAGCATGGGAAATAAGAACACTAATTTTGTTCAAACTGGAAATACGAACCAGATACAAGGAAAGTTTAAAGGTAATAATTTCCAAAAGAAATTTAGCCCAAAGATAGAAGAGCTGAAACAAAGATTACCTTGTTTTAATTGTGGCGAAATTGGACATTGGAGGGACGAGTGTCCTCATCCTCCTAGAAATTTAAAGAATCCCTTATTGAATCCACAGATGCAGAATGGTGTTAACGTGCAGCAACAGCTACAGATGCAACAGGGGTTAAATGAATTTAATATTCAGCGACAATTACAACAACAGCAACAACAACAGGTGAATAATCGTCAGGACCAGTTGCCACAACCACCTTTTCCGAATTGTGGGGGAGTTCAAAAATATAATCCAAACGTGGGATTTCAGGGATGTGAACAGGTAATAAAACCACAAAAACAGCAAAAGCAGCAAAGGGTTCAAATGCAAAATGCTTCACAACAATTTTTATTAACAGAAAGCCAAGACAGTGATTCTGATGATTATTGCTGACGGTGCCCGAGAGAGGAGGAAGAGTGTGTTGTTGGAGCCACTCTTGAGGTTGACCAGTCTGGTCCTTATGTAAACGGGAAAGTTAATGATGTAGACATCACTTTTCTAGTGGACACTGGTGCTACCCGTTCTACTGTTAGATCAGTGGAAATTGAAAACCTACCTCTCTCTGGGGATACCATCCAAGTTGTCGGAGTAAGTAATCAGCAAATTAAAACAGACTTAACTGATCCAGTACCAGTTGAAATTGGAAATTACAGAGACAAACACAGATTTGTGGTTTGTAATAGTAGTCCAGTAAATCTATTAGGTAGAGACATACTATGTAAAATGAATTGCAGAATATATTGTTCTCCTGAAGGAGTTGAATTACAAACAATGGAGGAAGATGGTTTGTACAGAATGACAATGATGATGATGGAAGCAGAAGAAACAAAATTGTTTCCTGCATTTGAAGAAAAAGATTTACCTGAAGAGCTAAAAGAAACAGTGAAATCTGAGATATGGGATTTTACTGGGAATGAGATGGGTCTGATGAAAAACGTAGATCCTGTTAAAATTGCATTGAAGCAGGGAATAGAATTTCCAAACACTCCACAATATAAAATGAAAACAGAGACAATTGAAGGTATTACACCTGTAATTGAAAAATTAATCAAGCAAGGTGTATTGGAAGAAATGAAGAGTAGCTCTTGTAATTCACCAATTATGGGAGTTAAAAAGGCTAACGGAACATTTAGGATCGTACAAGATCTGAGAAAGGTTAATCAAATTGTTATTCCATGTTGTCCTGTGGTTCCAAATCCAGCAGTGATTCTATTTCAGATTCCATATGATGCTGAATGGTACACAGTCATTGACCTTTGCAATGCATTCTTTACTGTTCCTCTACACCCAGACAGTTATGAAATCTTTGCTTTCAGATTCCAAGGTAAGACCCTTGGATGGACAAGAATCCCTCAGGGCTATACAGAAAGTCCTTCAATCTTTAACGAACTGTTAAAAAGATCATTAGAAGATTTAGACTTACCAGGTAGGTCTACGTTGGTGCAGTATATTGATGATTTGTTAATAGCTGCAAAGACAAGAGAAAATTGTGTAACAGACACAATAATTCTGTTAAATCACCTTGCAGAAGAAGGACATAAAGTGTCCCCAGCAAAATTACAGTTTTGCAAACAGGAAGTGAAATATCTTGGTCACAGAATTGCAAAGGGAAAAAGACAAGTAACAATAGAGAGAATAAAAATGATTCAAGCAATGTTACCGCCAAGAACACAAAGACAGGTCAGAATGTTCCTGGGAATGGTAGGTTACTGTCGACAATGGATAAGTGGATTTTCAGTAATTGCGAAACCACTACAAAGACTGACCAAATCAGATGTAAAAGATCCAATTATTCTCAATGATGTTGAGATGGAATCTTTTGAAAACTTGAAAAAGAGCTTATGCCAAGCTCCTGCTTTGGGTATGCCAAATTATGAGAAAGATTTTGAACTGTATTGCAGTGAGAGAGAAGGATGTGCATTATCTGTGTTAATTCAGAGACATGGGAACTTAAGGAAACCTATTGCATATTTCTCTGCAGTTCTTGATCCAATTGCAAAAGCATTACCAGGTTGTTTAAAAGCAGTTGCAGCTACAAGTATCAGTCTTGAACAAAGTGAAGGAATCATTATGGGATTTCCTGTGAAAGTTTTTGTGCCTCATTCAGTTGAAATATTACTGACAAGAGGTAAGACTCAACATTTAACAAGTAGCAGATTAACAAAGTATGAGAAAATCATACTAGGAGCAGATAATGTTTCGATTTCAAGATGTTTGAATCTGAATCCTTCTACATTACTGCCTGATTCAGAAATCGTTAATGACATTGAGACAGAACATGAATGTTTAGATGTCATGGAATTCTGCACAAAACCAAGAAAAGACATCAAAGACAGACCTTTGCCTGAATCGGATTTTGTCTACTTTGTAGATGGCTCATGCTTAAGATCCGAAGGTGGTGTCTTGAAAGCTTCATACTCAGTTTGTACAGTCGAAAACATTAAAGAAGCATCATGTCTTGAAGGAGTTCGTTCAGCTCAAGTGGCTGAATTGATTGCTTTAATTCGTGCATGTGAAATATCAAAAGATATAAGAGTTACCATCATTACTGATAGTCAGTATGGGTACGGAGTTGTGCATGATTATGGACAACTCTGGTCACAGAGAGGATACATGACATCAACAGGATCACCAATTAAAAATGCAGTTTTCATTAGAAGATTAATTGAAGCAATACAATTGCCAAAAGAAATTGCCATAGTCAAGTGTGCAGCACACACTAGAGGGACTGATTATATTTCCAAAGGAAATGCCTTCGCAGATGAAACAGCAAAGTACTGCGCAAGGAAAAATTATTCTTACAATCGGAATAGAAGTACAGAAACTGATTCAAATTCATTAATGCTAACAACTATTGTAGAAACATGGAATGAGATTAGAGATTTACAAAACGAAGCAGATGATGAAGAAAAAGACCAGTGGTTAAGATCAGATTGTAGACAACGTGATGAAGATGGAGTGTGGGTTTACAAAGATGGCAGAGTAGTTTTACCAGATTGCATGATTTCTGACATGGCCAGATTATATCATGGTCCTGCACATTTAGGAAGAGATTCTATGGTCAGACTGTTTAAAGAAACATGGTTCAATACCAAATTTAGAACCATTGCAGAATCTTTTTGTCAAAGGTGTTTATCATGCCAACAAATGAATCCAAACAGAAAATCAGTGGTGGGGACAGGAATAATTGGTCGAGAGGGTGGTCCCTTCACCAGGTTACAAATAGATTTCATTGAAATGCCCTTACACAACTGTTTGAAATATGTACTTGTAATTGTATGCTTGTTCTCAAGGTGGGTAGAGGCTTTTCCTACACGACATTGTGATTCAATTACAGTAGCAAAACTAATGCTCAGAGAAATCATCCCAAGGTACGGTTTTCCAGTCACTATTGAGAGTGATGGAGGAAGTCATTTTGATAACAAACTGTTGAAGTTAATTTGCGAAGCTATGAGTATTGAGCAGAAAATACACTGTGCATACAGACCAGAGGCATCAGGTGTAGTTGAACAAATAAATGGAACTATCAAAAACAGAATTGGAAAAATGTGTCTAGAGACTGGAGTTAAGTGGACTGATGCTCTTCCACTTGTTTTGATGTCAATAAGAAGTACACCAGATAAAAAGACAGGTTTGAGTCCTCATGAAATTTTGATGGGAAGAGTTATGAGGCAAGCTTTTGTACCTGTAGGTAAACTGTTGAGCATAAATGACAGTGCAATTTTGGATTACTGTAAAAGGTTATCTGATATGGTAACTTCTGTGTCTAATCAGGTGGGAACTGAAGCACAATCAAATGACAAAGTTTTGACACATGATCTGAGACCTGGAGACTGGGTCAGAACGAAAGTACATCGGAGGAGGAATTGTCTATCTCCTAGATGGCAGAAACCTAGGCAGGTAATCTTGATCACTACTAATGCTGTAAAGTGCAGAGGATTGAAGCGTTGGATTCATCCAAGTCATACTATTCCAATACCAACTCCTGAGAATTCTGATGTTGAAAGTGATACCACAGATGACTCTGATTCTGAAGCAGAAGACAGAACAGAAGGTGAAGTAATTCCAGATTCTGAAGATCGACAAGAAAGTCGACATCTGGAAACTGTGCCAGTGAATGGAAATCTGACAAGAAAAGACTTAGAAATAATTGAAATAGATTCTGAAGGAGAAGAGAATCTGCTAAAAGGAAAGATAACTGAGGATTCGGTTGTCTATATTGAAGACAAAGAAGCTGAACCAAAAGAAGTTTCAGACCAGGAGAGTATCGAAAGGCAGAGAACAAGCTCTGAAGTAAGGAACAAAAATCCGAAATCTGGGAAGCTAGAGGTAATCGAGGAAGAGGAGGAGATCGAATTACCGAGTACCAGTGATGGAAGACAAAGTGAAGTTCCTGAAGGAGTGAAATTGCCGAATAGAGAAGTTCCTGAGTCAATTGAAATTTCAGACTACGAAACTGAAGAAAGTGACGTGGAAGGTGGAAGTGAAAGCAGAAAGAAAAGGACTTGGAAGTCAGAATCAAATAATTCTGAACCAAAGAAAAAGTACGTGAGAAAAGCAGACTACTGGCCTGGTGGAAGATTGAGAGTCAGATTGATTAAAAAGCCAATAGAACAAGTTGAAGAAATAAGTAGTCAAAAGAGTCCTGGAAAAGAGGTTGGAGTTGGAAGGAAAATAGAAGTGATATCAAGAAAAGGGAAGAGAATAATTAGACCAAACCAGAAATACAAGTCTCCTGAGTGGACTTACTTAGTGATTCCACCTGTTATTGACATATATGATAGTAGTGAAGAAGAAAACGAAATCCAAGAAATTAGTGACAATGATTGAAGTACAAATTTATTAAATTGGCATAAGGCTGAAGAAATCCTGTTAGTTGACACAAGGTCGAAGAAAACTGTCTAATAGAAGAAAACTTATGTATGACATAAGGTCGAAGAAATCTTGTTTAGGGTTATAAAAAGAAAAATATTTTAAAAGGGGGGTGTATATAAATTTTAAAATTTATTTTTATTTTTAATTTTATTTTTTGAGGCTAAAACTAACCTAAAAATGCCTTACATTAAGGAGAGCACTTCAAAATGCTCTGTTTTTAAAAGATGCTGTAAGATGACTCTGGTGTGTCTGCTCATTTTAGTTCTGCTCTGGTTGGTACTAGCTGTGATTATACCTTTAGAAATGAATAGAGAATTACACAAAGTTAACATAACAAGCAAAGCTCTGGTTAGCCAAACTAAACATAGTGCATCTGCAAAAGTAATTGATCATCAGCCTAACATTCATCAAGATAAATCAATAGGTGATTTTTCAAGCAATACTTTCACAAAGCTTTTGAGTGAATATGTAAAGGTAATGGATGCAAAGGATTGTTATGTATGCGTTAAGTTACCCGCTTCTGTTTCTGAGGGAGTAACATATAATATGCTTCCTCTCACTTATGCTGTTACCTGTAGTGTATTAACTAGTTTATTTTATCAAACTGGTCGTTTAGAATATTACTATTCAAATTATGATGAGATTTTTGCTAATGTCAAGATTGATAATGCTTTAAATAAGCATAAGAAAGCTAAACAAATGAGAGAATATTTCCTTGTTACTAACGAACTCACTTATGAGTATGCTTACAAGAATAATCTAACATGTAAATTAAGTGCTGAAGGGAAGAAATTTTTGAATATGGTTGAGGAGAGAAGAGCAATTTATAAGAGAAATGAATTAGTCAAGCAGACTAAGTCATCATTCTGGCAAAAAGAGGATGAGAAACTAAATGGCAAAATGCTTGAAAATATTGCAATTCACATAGACAAACCTGTTAGTGGAAAGCTTTGCATTAGAAGAGATAACACACTTTTTGATAATTATTTTGTAGGTGCAAGCAATTGTGAAGATACTTATCAGATTATGGGAGGTTGGGGATTTAAAGGTGGAAAAGATCCTATCTTTCCTGGAATTTATTTTGTTTGTGGTGATAAAGCCTACTACAACCTTCCAGACCATTGGTATGGAACTTGTTATGTGGGAATTGTTTTTCCTAAAGTGTTTCATGTTGACAGAGATTCAGAAGGATTATTTAAAATCCATAATTATGTAAATAGAGCTAAAAGAGAAACTTTTACTGAAGTTCTGGGAGATATTTTTCAAGCTGTAATACCTTTTGTTGGTATAACCCTAAATGCAGGGAGAATCAGAAAATTGTCCACTATAGTTGATAGATTATCAACTGACACTGCTGATGGATTTCAATTAGTGAATGTTGAAGTTATTGCAATTAGATCCATGGTAATTCAAGACCGTCTTGCTTTAGACATACTCCTAGCAAAGGAGGGAGGAGTCTGTGGCATTTTACATGTCCAACATTGCTGTACATATATACCGGATGAAAGTAAAAATATTGAAATGTATATTAAGAATATTACACAAATGCATTCTGAAATAATTCCTTTAGAAGAAGAAGATTTTACTGGGAAACTTTCAAATAGGTTTCAAGCAATTAAAAACTGGTTTCATAATATCGGAAGTTCAATTCTTGGCAAGATTCTGGCACCTTTGATTATAATTATATTCATATTTATTTTGACTAAAGTAGGTTGTTTGTTGCATAAAAGAAAGAAGCATTTGAGAGAAAAGAAGAGAATTTATAAACTCAGAAAAGAAGAGGAAAGGGAGATTGAGTTGCAGGAGTTACATAGAGAGCGTCATGTTAATTGCAAGGATTATGCTGAAACTGACTTTTAGGTTTACTAATACAATGAATTTGAATCGATTTCTTATAAATTAAATTTACCAAAATTTTGAGTGCTGGTGTGGTGATTTGTTGATCACCAGATGAGGGAGTTGATGGAGCGAGATAGAAAACAAAATTTTGTTTAAACTCGCAAAGTCACATTTCCATAACATGAATAAAATTATTAATGATTTGTGATATGTCGTGCTAATACAACCTAGATTAAACTTTACACGTGGGGGGACTAACATGTGTGCTCATAAACGTGCATATTTGTTGCATCTTTTTGTTCGTGCAAAATAATAAAATAATTTATTGTTTTCGTTTTTGTCATTACTAACTGCTGCAAACTTAAATAAGCATGTGCTTGTTTTGCTTTTCCTTGTCTGTGTGATGTCATTTCTACTATTCTAGGTGCATATGGGTCTCATTGATAAACGGAGACTGGTAAATATAAATGCTGCTTTAATTGTTTGCAATGGCTAGGTAACATTTTGATTAATAGGGTGGGCTAATTATTTAGTAAACCATGGGGTGGATACAGAATATACTTTATTTCTTACATTAATACTTTTCTTGTGTTTGTTTTATACTAGAAATCATAAGTTGCCTGCTTTTGAGGCCTAGCTATTTGAGCCGCAAAATAAAAGCTGATCTATAATTCTGCAGAAAGTCACGAGACGCCCATTCTGAATTAAAACGTTTATTGAAGCTGCATTCACAAAGCAAAAACTGATGAGCTGACATCATTCTGTCGGACATGGCCAAGGTCGAAAGTGAACTTTTTGTCAGTCCTTAACTTGGCATCCGCGGAAGTTGCACTGTAAGACTATGGAAGCTGCGAGGATGACTTAAAACAAAGTTGCAAATCGCAGGAAGCCTCTGGCTTCACGTGGAAGAGACAATGGTCTTTGTAAGACATGAATTTGTGGAACTTTTTAAGAATCGGGTGACATGTCACTTGTCACTCTCAGCCAATGGGACGTCGAGTATTTCTGAAAATTTTCCTTCGCTAGTTTAGTTAGCGTAGAAAGGTATAAAAAGTCATGCCCTTAGGGTTGGGCTGGCTGCTGCTTTCTGACTTTCCGATGAGGGTGATGTGCTGCTGGACTTTGCGTGGAGCACGTAAGAATCCTCAAAGAACTTTACTTTAATTTCTGTCTATTTAGCTCAGTTAGGGAAATAGGTTTTAGAAATGCTAAACTTTATATAATTTCTTTAAAATTGATTCCATTGCTTAAATTGTATTTTTCTCATATTTCTTACCATCATGCTTGCTTTATTGTTAATAAAATTCATTTATAAAACTTACAACTTATATACCATAATTTAGAAAATAAAATCTTACTTTTGACAAACAAGCTGGTCTTGGTTATTTAGAAGTATAGGTTACCTTTAGCTAGATCACGTCGCCTATAGTGGTCATTTAAATGATTGGGTTTTATTCTAATGACAATATTCTTTCTGCAAATGTATAAAATGTTTATAGTTTGTAAATAATGTGTATATAGATTTATTTGACCACCTGATTCAGTAGGCCCAAAAATATATCAGGTTCATAAATGGGTCCATGTATAGTTTAGAATTTTGTTTATAGGTTATGAAATTGGGTAGCGTAGTTTATGATATATTTTCTATAGCCCGCTGGATCACCTGTAACCTGGAACTATCTACCTTAATAAATACCATCTTAAGTTACTCGTAACCAGGATCTTCGTCTTCATTACTACAGACTGCAAAGGATGACACTAGCTGACAGGCGACCATCGGATTTATGCCAGTCGCTGTGTATAATGTTGGACATTGTTTATGTGTCCTTGTTTGTGCACCAGTGCTGTGTTTGTAGAGTTTGCATCTAATAGTGTATATGTGTGTGTGCACATCTGTTGTGTAAGCTCATAAAAAATGTCTGTGTACCTCTGTTTTGTGTGTACTGCCTTTCTTTGTATCCACTTTATGGGTTTGTGTAGGTGCACCTTTGTTGTGTATGTATCTATAGAGGGCTCATGTGCCTATGTCTGTATGCTCTCAAGTTCCTTCTGTGTACTTCTAATTTGTGTTCACTGTGTGTCATTGTGCTGCCCTTGTGTGTGTTGTGAATTTTCTTTATAATACATGTTAATGTGTCTGCAGTGTGACACCCTGTGTAATGTGTTGCATGGACGTCTGTACTGCTTTTAGTTTGCTTGTCTGTAGTGGGTGTGGAACAGAGGTCCTCATTAACTAAAAGGATAGGCCCTGCCTTAAAAATTTATAACGCCAAAATAAGTTCAGCGATTCTGTATGGAGCGGACTTATGGGGTTTTGCAGACCTTTCCAAGTTAGTTAGACTTCAAAATAAATTTCTGAGGACTCTAGTAGGCCTCCCTAGCTCGAGTCCCATAAAGCCCCTTTTATTGGATTTAGGGTGTCACGCAATTGATGACGTGGCACGCTTCAAGCCGGTGGCTTTATGGAGGAGAATTTGGACAACCCCTGAACTGGCACTTTTTGCCAAAGAAATCCTGGATGTTAGATCTGTGGTGGGCTCAGGTAACATTCCATGGTTTAAAAGAGTAAGATTATTATTAGAAAACATGGGTCTGAGCAATTTTTGGACCGATCCGGCAAATACTCCGTTCCCATCTAAAAAAGCTTATAAGGAAATATATTGGTTCACAGTCCGCCAGCAATATATATGCCAGGTTAATACCTCTTCTCTGTCCGGCAAGTTTTTGTAACATAAACTAGATCCATCCCTAGAAGAATACTGGGATACCATCACCAAGAGCAGTGATAGGAAGCTATATCACCAGTTGAGGATTGGCTCCCTTCCAATAAGATCGTTTACAAAAAAATGGAATGGGCAAGTGGACGAGTTCTGTCCTTGGTGTGCTGAACAGAGGGAGACAATTGGCCACATTTTCTTTGTATGTCCCGCCTATCTAGCCCCTCGAATTAAATGGCTCAAACCTATGTGTAAAAACCTGGGTACGCGGGTGGGGCTAAAGGCCTTAAGGATTATGAGGACAGATACAAGGGAACCCGTGGTAATTGCAGTAGCAACATTTCTGGGCTGGATGTGGATTATTAGAGCCAAACCGCGATGATAAGGGTTGAATTTGGTATTTACCGGACTTGTCCAAAGAAAACTGAATCCGAGGAAAGCTTTTACCCATATTTAACTAATCTGCGTATTAAGCTGATAGCTGCACCTTCTTTGCACTTTTGTATTTTAGTATCTTTGGATCTTTTTGCCTAAGCAACTTGTATTGTATGTATAAAATGCACCGTTCAAATGTTTTTTAAACTAATATGAAGTGTTTTAGAGAATGGTGATTATTTATCTTAAATGTTGTCTTTTATGATGAAATATTCGAAATAAAGACTAATGAACTGAAAACTGTAGTGGGTGTGTGCTAGTGTTTGTCTGATGTACAGACAGCTTTACTGTATTATAAATGTGTGCTCTGTGCCTATGTTGAGTGCGTCTGAACTCATGTATTTGTAATGTTCATATTTATCTGCTGCCACCAGATGGCGGTGCAGTCTTCTCTTTACCAGAAATTAAGTTTTACTGAAAGCGTGTTGACTGAGACAGGCGAATTTTGACCTCATTTGCCTTCTGTACCATAAAGGCAGCTTCACCTGCTTTACAGAGTACTCTGCTGAATCAGACTGGGAGAGTTTCGAAGTACTAGCCGTGAGATGGTTTTGCATACCCAAGATTCCTAACAGTGAAGTGCTGGTTCTCCTCGGTTGATCTATTTAAAATCACACAGTGAGAAGTGTAACAAAAAAGCAGATGAACGGAGAAAAGCCGAACACAATGGAAGGTTGGGGTGGGGGGAGGGAGGGTAGAGAAGAAAAAGACGGGGCAGATGGTTGAAAGGGAAAGTAAGCAACACGGATAGGGGAGAAAGCCTGAAAACACAGGAACTCGTATGGTGGAGTGTTTGAAGACAAATAAAAATAAGCTCCAAAAACGGGAGGAGTGGAAGGAAACAAGTACTTGGTCCGGTCTCTAGGGGAGGGCCAAACACAAGAAAAGGACATGACGCCTGCATGCCATGACGAATAGAAGCAAATGAGAGCGATGTTGAAGCTTACCAATGGTAAGCTATGGGCAGGCTGTAAGCCCACTGATTGAAAACATGTCTCAAAGACACAGCACGTGCACTGTCTAGCCGAGACCTAAAAAAAGATTCACACAGTTTGATATATGCTTCCACTTCCACATTCTACCTTCTCTCAAAGACACATGTTTTTTAAAAAAAAAATTTATTTATCAATTATATCTCATAAAATCAAGAAGAACAAGCCATACATCAGTCAGAAGCACTAAAACATACTATTAGTAAAGTTACATTGTGAGATCCAAGATATAAATAACGGACATAGTACAGTACCACATATGCATCGCACATACAGTATAAAGACATCAAATCTCAACAGGCAATAATGGCAGATGTGAACATCTAGGTTTAGAGCATGGCGTCAGAGACCTGGCTAGTCAGATCCGGATTTTCACGTAAATACTCAGACAGCGGCTCCCAGATGTCTGAGGGTCTAGAAACAGCCGTCAGCTCCTCGACATATATCAGAAAGTTATCTCTACAGTAGGTAGCGTCAACCAACCAATCCCTGATCGTTGGGGCGCGTCTGCTATCCTAGTGCATGGAAAGTCTAGGTTTCGCTAGCAGTAGTAAAATGGACATGAGTCTTTTCCCTTTTGCTCTCAGTGGTATATCAAGGCCAAGCAAACACACTCTGGGGGTACATGGGATGCTACAAGACAACATTTTTGCCAGATGGGCAATGACTTTTACCCAGTACTGCTGCACTTTCTCGCAGCTCCAAGACCGGTGTGCAAAGTCCGCCCCATCTGCACCGCATCTCGTACATCTTGCATCTTCTCATAGTTTAATTTTATGCAGTTTGAGGGGGGGTGTGATATACTTGGTGTATATATTTATAATGAATGAGACGCGGGTTCCCATTCGGGTTAAGAAGTGTAGTCAGGGTGCAGCTAGCTGTCCAATCTTCCTCTGTGAGGGGGGCATCCAACATTGCGGACCACTTATCTCGCATCAGAACTGTGTCAGCACCTATCTCTTCTTGTATCTGCCTGTATAACGTAGATACCATGTGAGCGTGGGTAGGCGCAGTGATCAGTAATTGTAGAGAGTGTAGTGTAGGGGGTTTGTCGGGAAAGGAGGGGTATAGCTCTCGAGCAGCAGCTCGTAATCGATGGTATAGGAACCGAAAGAGTAATGTTTGGTTACTTCTGTACGATAGGTCATCATGGGTAATAAATGTGCCATTCGGATACAGGTCCCCCATCTTAGTAATACCTGACTGTTCCAGAAGTGCCATATTGTTCCTTTCCATCGTGACCGACAGTCTAGAGTGCCAGGCCAGCGGGAGGTTTGGCGCATAGATAGGGTGTTTGTGCGCTAGCTTACTGAGCCGCTCCCATGCGTGAGTCGTGGTGCGTATAGTGTTTCTCATGCAGTGCAAGGTGCGGCCTATTGTGTGACAGGATGCTAGTGAGTGGTATCGGATTAGCGTCTCCATCTTCAACTGCTAGATGCGGCAGATATAACACCGGGTGGTGCCAGTAATATGCGGAATGTGATTGCACGCATAAATAGTAGAGATAGGCATCCGGGACCGTGAATCCTTCTGCGCTATAGGGGAGGGTGAGCATACGAAGACTGATCTTTGCTTGTTTCCCTGCCCAAATGAGCTTTACAAACTCTGTACGAAGTCTGGCGAAGAACACTGCGGGGGGGGGGGGGTAATCGGTATGTTGAGGAATAAGTATAACAGTTTCGGAAGGATCACCATTTTAAGCAAGGAAATTCGATCAGCCAGGGACAGAGGGAGTGCTATCCATTTCTGTATCTGTGTTTCTATGCAATCAATTGCTGTCCCATAATTTTGTCTAATAACCACTTCTGAATCCCTATGTACCCATATCCCCAGGTATTTAAATGGGCCGTCTTGCCACACAAGAGGAAACTCCAGTTGTGGAGCTCTGGTGCCGTCAGTCAATGGGATCACAGCAGACTTACTCAAGTTTATATGAAGACCTGACTGCCTACTAAATTTCGTGTATTCTCGGAGTACAGGGGATATATTATTTAACGGGTCTCGGATGTATAGGACCATATCATCAGCATAAAGCGAAATACTGATGGGCCGCAGTTGGAATCCAAGCGCGGTGTGAGCGTATTTTTGGCGTATTTTACAGGCTAGGGGTTCTAGTGCTATTGAAAAGAGTAGGGGGAATAGTGGGCCTCCCTGTCGGGTGCCCCGTTGAATGGGCATCGAGTCCGATATGTAGCCGTTTACTTAACGCTGGCTGTGGGGTTGGTGTATAGGAGGTTGATCCATGTCAGCATCCGTAGGGGTAGACCGATTTGTTTTAAGATTGTAAACATGTACGGCCATTCCACCGAATCGAAGGCCTTAGCCGCATCTAACAGTACTGCCACAGCACTGAGATCCCGGTTCAATTTGTGCATTAGAGCAAAAATCGTACGTAGGTTATGTGCTGTGGACCTGTCGGGAATGAAGCCCGACTGGTCGGGCAAAATATTCGTGGGCATAAGTGGCTGCAGCCTTGTGGCAATGATTTTTGCTAATATTTTAACATCTGTATTGATTTATGACAAGGGCCGGTAGGATTCTGCCCTAGTTGCATCCTTATCAGGTTTTAGAATGGCCACTATGAGGGCCTCTCGTAACGTTTGTGGGAGAGTGCCACTATTGTGGGCTTCTTCGTACATTTCAAGGAGGTAGGGTATAATGTCTTCTGCATAGGCCTTGTAGAATTCACCTGTGAATCCATCGGGCCCCGTCGCTTTCCCGTTTGGTAGGGTTTTAATAGCTGCGAGCGTTTCCTCCTCCGTTATTGGCATTGCAAGGTATTCGCGATGGGCATCCGAGAGCCACACCAGCGCGATATCCTCAATATATTGCAAAATTTCAGGTTCCGTAGCCGTGTGTTGCGTGGTGTAAAAATAACAATATGTTTTAACAAATGCAGCTAGTATCCCGGGAGTATCAAAATGCATTTTTCCTTCATCATCCTCTATCTGTGTAACTATGTGTGTCATATGGTGTGTACGTAATTTCTGTGCTAATATGCGACCTGGACGGCCTCCTTCACCCAGCCTGCGTGCTCTATGTCGCTTGGAAGTGTATCGCATTTCGTCCTCTGCTAGTTCGTTATATCTTGTAACTGCTTCCCGTATGACCCCCAATTTAACTGCATCATGTGTGGATTCATATTCCGCCTCCAATAATCGAATGTCATTTTCACAGTTCTATAATTGCGTTCTTATGTCTTTCAGTATCCCTACTGTAGTGCAGATACAAACCCCCGCAGTGTTGCCTTGAAGGCCTGCCAAAGCGTGCCAGCGCTATCTACAGAATTACTGTTAGCAGCAAAAAAATCTTCTATGGCTGTATGTAGTGTTTCTTTGTATAGTGGATCCAGGAGCGCCGTGGCATTGAAGCGCCATGTAAAGGGAGGCGGTACGTATGTGGGGATAGCTAACGTTAACACAACTGGTTTATGGTCTGAGTGCGTTTTGGGGAGGTGTGTTACATCTGTGGCCCAAGTGGAAGCTCGGTTGGACAGTAGCCAATAGTCAAGCCTCGACCAGCTATTATGCGCCATGGAAGAGTGTGTGCTGTCCTGCAGAGTAGGATGTCGGTCTCTCCAGATATCATGCAGATGGAATTCGTCAATGCCATTAAGAAGAGTGTCCGCCGCACGTTTGTGGTGTTCAATAGTGTCATGGGAGCGGTCTAGTGTGGAGTTCAGGGCAATATTCAAGTCCCCACCCCAAATCCAGTCTACTGGTGGTTGGTCCCGTAGTTTAGTGAGCAAAGACATGTAAAAATCCGGGTCATCCACATTAGGCCCTTATATATTGACAATACCTACTCTAGTGCCTTGGAGTGCGCCGATAATGATAACAAACCTGCCTTGCGGATCTATGTCTGTGTGATCCAACCGAAACTGAATCCCTTTACATATGAGGATCGACACCCCTCGGGCATAGGAGGAGTATGTGGCCGATATGGAATGTTCAGCCCATCTATACCCAAGTGTCTTAGCCTTACTAGGGAGTAGGTGTGTTTCCTGTAGAAGTGCTAGGTCTATGGCGTGCCTATCTAAATATGCAAAGACCTGACGGATTTTCTTGGAACTGTTAAGGCCCCTGACATTCCACGTCATTAACCTCAAGTGCTTACCCATTACCAGCTAAGAACGGGAAACATCCTTTACAACGCAACTTTTACCACGCAGTGCCTTTACAACGCAGGTTTTACAACGAAAACCATTAGAACGCATTGCGCTGGGGGGCGCTCTAGGATAGGGAATAGATTTAAATTACTATCCAACACCTTCCCTAGTGTCCACGGTGACTGGAGTTGGAATAGTAAATTAAACTATTCACTATCCAGCACCCCAAAGTGCTATGCGTTGTAATGGTATGCGTTGTAAAAACCGCGTTGTAACAGCATGCGTGGTAAAAGCATGCGTTGTAGCGTCATACATCCGCTAAGAACCTCCACGGGGCATGTAGGCATTTTGTGTATTTCAGTCTTGTACATAAGCTTCCGGATCTATAGGTAGTGATGTGACAATAACTTGTAATGACTGTTCTAACCTCAACAAAAACCTGTACCCCGCCCACCACCCACTTCACCATCCCAAACATGATAAAGCCTATTCCCCAAATCTTCTGCCCAAAACGAAGAAGAACATAGGTGAGTACCCACATCAACACAGTCCGTCTATACATGGGTCCTCAAACAGGGCAATTAGTGTGGAACACACAAGGGGGGGCTGGTAGTAGCCCGCCATTAACCCCAGCACATAGGTGCCAGGGGATTAAGCCGCTCCCGCATCAGCGCGAGCAAGTAGTAATCGGGTGTTATAGTGCATGTGCCTGAGTGTTCAGTCCAGGATTCCGTGCCGCACTAAACATCATGTGAACAAGTTATACAAAACCATATCCTCACTAATAAGGTCAGATATCTTAATGAATAATGATATTCTGGAAAGGATACATGAACACATTCATCTGATTGTTCGCAGTCTCTGCAGAGTATTAATTTTAACACAGGGTTATAGACCAAGTGGGGTAGTCACTTATTCCGCATCTGAAGGAGGTTCTTGTTCAAACTGCTGACCACGTGGCGATCTGCGTCTCAACACGTGGGGGTGATTCGCCATGCAGGTACTTAACTGCTTCCTGAGGAGTGTTACAGATCACGCTTTTCCCATCCAAAGTTAACTTTAAGCGAGATGGATATAGCATAGCATAGGGAATATCATTATCTCTCAGTTTCCGTTTAATGTCCAAGAATTTCTTCCTCGCCTCTTGTACCTGTGAAGTAAAATCCGGGTATATGGAGATGTTCATGCCTTCATGTGTGAGGGTCCCAATTTCTCGGGCTTTTCGGAGCGCAGCATCCCTGTCCCTATAATTCAAAAGTTTGGCGATAATAGGGCGCTGTTTTGCTCCAACTGCCGGTTGCGGCGCCAGTGTTCGATGCGCTCGCTCCACCACGAAGACCGTGGAGAAAATTTCCTTGCCGAGGATGATGGTCAGGAGAGTTTCTACATATGCTTCCATGTTGCCTGTGCGGGTTGTCTCCGCAACTCCCAAAATGCGCAGGTTGCAGCACCTAGATCTTGCCTCTAAAACCTCTGTCTTGGCAGCCAGGCTCTGCATGAGTTTATCCACTTTTTTATGCTTTAATTCAAGTTGCTGCGCAGCGTCTTCCGCGTCTGATATGCGGCGTTCCGCCATATCTATGCGTTCGGTTTGCTTATCCAATCGTTCAGACATCCGGTCCACACGATATGCTAGAGAATCAATCTTCCCATCAATGTTGGTTAGGGAGGATTGGATGGTAGTGAACATCGCCTGGACATCCACCGGTGCCTGCGCAGTAGGGGAGGGCGCAGTGTCTCGAGGTGGTGCTGGGCGATCACCGGGCGGAGTAGGCGTCTTCCGCTGGTTTTAAAAATTGATTTTCGTTTGCGTTTTATCCGGCTTACCCATGCTCATATCTAGCAAGGCAAACGGCAAATTTAAAATGTGTCCGCCTTCCGTAGTGCGCACTGCAATATCCAGGCCTCAAAGCAGCAGCGAGAGAAACCCCTGAGGGTAGCACGTGGCAGAGTCTCAGCAGGCGAGTGGCTCTTCAGTAGTAGATCGGGCGCACCTGGGTCTAAGATCGCAGTGTCACCTCAAACCTCGCAGAGCCACCTCACGTCCCAGCAGCCATCAGGAGAGTTTGGTAGTCAAGGGAGCAGCTGTACTTTCCTGACTAGATATGGGGGTAGTCAGCAAGCCGAGCAGAAAGTGAAGATGGCGCGATCAGTGTACAGTGTTCAGGCTGGGTTGCAGCTTAGGTAAATAGATGTGGCTATCCCTGGCTGTCACTGACTCCCTAGGCGTCTCATTGGTAGAGGGGGGCACCGGGAAGTAGGCACCCGGCGCGGCCACGCCACTCGCGCCACCCGCACCACAGGGGGTAGACGATCTTTTCAAGCCCTGTATCGCTCCTCCGCCCCTACTTCAATGGTCTCCAGTCGCTCCCGCAGTGCAGCGAGAGCAGTCCGAGGAAGAGGGCTCGGTCTCCGGTTGGCTGCCAGCAGATTTCAGTTCTGGGCCCGCGATGTTCTCCCCGGTCTCACTGCGGCCTTCTCCCCGCCGATACTGCCCCGGGCTTGCTTAGCGAGAACGCGGCCACCCACAGCAGGGAGGGCTCCGCGCTACTCCCGGTGTATGCCGGAGCACTTCCCTCGATTCCAGCCAATTTTCACGGGAAGGGTATCGGCAGCTAGCGCAGGTTGTCGGCTCTCAGGGCGGTCAGAGTATATTGGCTTTCTGCACTTAGTAACCCAGGATTTTTGTAGGATAATGGCTTAATCTGGAGAGCCCGCATACGGCGCGGCCATTTCCCAGCGCGGTTAGCTCCCCCCCCCCCCCCTCAAAGACACATGGTTGCTCCAAAAATAAGTCTTCACATGTGTCTTCACCTTTTCCTGCCCTCTGTGAGTAAGATCTAGAGTGCCTTAGGGTAATAATTATATGTTTTATTTACACAATATTTTTATTAGGAATCTCTTATGTTGAATCACAGATTAATTCATGGTCCAAGGCCAATATTGCAATCCTGACATTTCAAATAGGGGGAGGGATAGTGCTTATCATGTAGACTATTAGTGAAACATTTAAAACCTATCTACAGACTGCCTTGTAACCTGCGTTTCCTTGCCATCCTCCCCATTGGCAGAGCTGCACCTTTGAGCTCTAGTTGATAATGTTGCTGGTACTCGGGCCCCAGAGCAATCTTTTTCCAGCTTCATTACAATCAGTTCATGCATTTTGCTTGCAGAGAAAGCTAAATCCCGAATGGGCATCCAGTCACTACGATCTTAGCAATATGCAAGGAGTTGATGAGGCAGCGAGTTACATCTGATTGAATAGACAGATTCGTAGTTTTCATTTATGTAGAAACATGAGTTTGTCTTCAGTTTATAGATGCCACAACGGATAACTTCTTTTTTTTGTTGGGAATATGTGTCTGTTTTGAGCACAACTTCATTGAACAGAAAGTTATTTAGCGATCTTTTCTTGTGCACTAATCTCGTAGTTTTAGCTTGTTTTTTAGCAGTTAGTTTTCAGTGAAAAATATAGGGGCCTAGGGGGACGTGGCCAAGCCAGTGGCTAATATGGCGGCTAGCTAGAGACGCTCCGGCTGCTTCACCGGCCCATCAGTGTTTTCCCCAACACATCACGCCCCATGCCGCTGGATAACCGCACCACGAGAACGTAGAAGGGACGCTGCATCTGACAGCCCGTTTGCCGCTCGAGGATTGTCCCAAACAACAGAGAAATCGTCCGCCATGCAAAACCCGGGTGGCGCAGACAATCTGGCGTCCCGGAGCCCGAGGCGGGCTGCGAGGCGAGTGAGGCCCAGACGTCGAACACCATCGTGGCAGAGTGCTGAGCTGCGAAGCGGTGAGTTGCGCTGGGGCGAGGGTACATCCTGCCCCCCGTACATCTGAGACCCGCGGCCGTTTTGAATGCTGGCCCGGCCCCCGCGAAGCTCACCCGTGAGCCCATCCAGCGTGTGACTGACTGGGCCTTTACGCGGCAGACAGTGGGGGCGCGATGCGGAGGCTGGGCACAGCGTGGCAGTGGGGGAAGTCTGCCACTGGGCTCGCTGCAGATTAGTGAAGTGGACTATTAATGGACACGAACGCCGCAGGCGGCTGCATACACCCTACACACGACTTATACAGAGCCCTATAGTTCCCATGTACACGGGCCTCTTAATTGTTATCTGTGCAGTGCTGCAATACCAATGATGTAGCGCGGGCTCACCTGCTCGTTTTACCATACTCACCTGGGCCCATAATAACATTTCACACTTTGAACAGGTAAACCTACGCTTAGTCAGGTTGTTTAACCATTCAGGACCTATACCATTTGACTTACCAATCCTAGTCACTGGTACCTAGAGTCCTAAGGGATCAAGGGTGTTAGCATAATAGGGAGTAAATAAACGTTTGCACTCATAAAATAACCACAAACTCGGGAAAAGGTTTAAACATTTTATCTATGTAAGTTTAAGTGTCAAATGTCCATACTAAATCAATCAAAGTTTGTTAGGGCTTTAAAGCAAAACTGATGTGAAAAATAGTTAACAAGACTCTCTTTAAGCATTGAAATGTGGGAAGGGAAAGAAAAGGAAAAAAACAGTTCAATGGCTTTGTTCACCCTATTTCATATTTACCTAGAATGGTGTGAAGACCAACCCTGGCCACAGGCTGGGATAAAGAAACAGGAGACCCCCGATAGTGCAGGTGCCAACAGGATAGAACAGGTGCAGACCAGAAATCAGGACAAGTACGGACCAAATTGGATCAGGACAGAATCACTGCAGGTCAGGACCGGCACCCACAGCTAAAGTGCAACACCTGCATCGCAAACCCTCTTCAGCTAACAGTCGGACCCTGATTGGGCTATTGAACTCCTTTCCAGAACCCCGATTGGGTTATCAAAGCTTCTGATCGAGTGCTCCGCCAACACCTCTGCTCTCGATCGCCTATTGAGTGCGTTGGGTCAGTGACAGGTCAGCTATTCAGACAAGTCGGACAATCTAACTAGCTAAGCCTATCTTAGATATACCATTTTCCAGGGCAATGTACCACCTCCCAATGTTGCAAGTTGTGTATTCCCATAATTTGATTTGGTCAAAAGACGAGGAGAGGTCATCACACCATACCAGTTTGAGGTTACCTCGCCCAAATTATTCAAATTGATGTTCCCTCCCATAACTTTATTTTCCCATGCACTTTTATTCCACCCGGCAGTGAATGTATCAATAACGAATACAATGTAATATATCAGTTCATTTCAGCTTCCTCTTGCGGGGTCACAGGGTGAGTTTCCCAGGCGCATCTTCTAGCAAGTCAAGACTTAGCTGTATTTCAATGTCAATGATTCAGTGGTTTGAGATTCTCTGCACAGGCGCAGTTCCTCCAAAGATGGAGTTCAGAAATAGATGTCAGGCCCAAAGTACGATACATGCAAAGTAGAAGAGAAACAGTTTTAGAACAAGAAATAAATGAATGCACTGTATGCCAATTATCTCAACTCTATTCCCATTATTTTATTTTAACTACAGCGTTAAGGTTTAGGCAGAACAAACAATTTAGCAAAAGAGGCCATGCAAGCTTTAGCATGTGAAAACATAGAGAAGCCATCTTAGTTCTAATGCGCAGAAGCAAAGGTTTACCACCAAGCAGGGAGACTGCGTCATGTCACATGAGTATGACAGACGCATGCGCAGTAAAGTTCACGCGTTGCGGTGGCCATTTTAGTGCATTTGGATTACGGTTAGTAAAAGCACCTTGTCAAGCTTCCCCTAGATACTAGAAATGTCGTGTGGTGCAATTATTAGTAAACAAAACATATTGGTTAGCATATAAAGTGTTATTCTGAGAGGGCTGAATCCAAGCAAGTCGCTTTACGTGCGCAACCTTGTTACATCAATCCCTTCTTTGATGATATTTTATATCATCACCAATTAATGAAATAGATGCCAACTTTCACATTTCTCCCAACTCAATTTCTTCAAACTTTCTGTTTTGTTTCTATTCATTATTCATGTGAAAGTTTTTCACTTTCTTGTACTAATTTCCATTCAACTCTTCTAGTTCAATTTCATCAATATTTCTCTTCTTTCCTTTCTTATTTACTGTATATGTCTTTTTGTGCTTACAAAATTTGCAACAAATTATGATCCCTAAAATCAGTAGGGCTACTCCCACCATTGGCATCAGTATTTTACCTATAAAACTTTTTCCTACGTTAGAGAACCAACTACCCTTAGAGGAGAGACTATCTGTAAGTCTCTTCCATGCACTATCAACCTTCAGTGGTTTGAGTTCTTTTTCCAAATGTGTAATATTCTTTACCTACCCCTTAATTTCAACACTTTAGTGTGGTATGTAAGTGCAACAATGTCGATTTTGTAAAACCATTCATCTTATTGCAACCAATTCAGTATTGATCATTAGAAATCCTCCAGCAGTGTCGGTTGATAAACGATCCACCACTGTTGACAATTTACAGATTCTTTGAGTATTCAGAACCACTCCCACCGAAGGTATCAATGCACTAAATATATCACCTACAATTTCAGAAAAACTAGCTCTTTTACTACGTATTAGTCCATTAGTTTCTTCATTGCTTCCAGTGATTTTATTTACATGATATACCTTTGGGAATACTATTCCAAAACAGCAACTCCCATACCAATGATCAGGCAGTTTATAATATGCTTTGTTCCCACATATGTAATAAATTCCAGGGAATACTGGTTCAGTTCCATCTTAGAAACCCCAACCCTCAATTACCTTATAATTGTGTTCACATTCACTGGAACCAATGAATATATTATTATAATAACTCGTCCTCTCCCTGTGGAGACAGAGTTTCCTATCTTTTCGAAATCCAGTAACATAGCAGCGTGAGTCTTGCCATTCAAAGTGTATTCTTTACTTTCAGCCTATTTAGGAATCTTTCGTTTCTGTTCTGTAGCTTTTCTCTGAAAATCCTCTCTCCTTTTCTCAACTAAGTTTTAAAATATTTTCTTCTTTTCATGTAAAATGCATGTTAAATTGTTCTTGTGTGCTTCAGCTATATCTATTGTAACTATTGTTAGAAAATATTCACCCATATAATGAGTCGCGTCACTTTTAGTATGTACAGGATCCAGGTTACTACGTATAGGGAGTTAAGAAAAAATCACATCTGAGTTAGAATAGTAATAGTATAAAGGTCCTTTCTTATAAAATAAACTATCTAAAATACTACATGAAATACCAGATGTCGGAGGTAAATGATGGTACGTAACACCCTCGGCTACAGACGTAGGTAACTTCATACAAACATAGCAATCACTTATTTCCATTGCTTCTACATAATGTACTAACAGGTTAGCAAATACGTTCAAGTGTGTTCTATTTCTAAATCTTATAGTGTAATCCTTCCTCATCTGAAGCTTCTAAATCTATCTTTTGCTGTCTGAGACTATCTATTCTTTCCTGTGTATTTAACTTTTCAGGTTTATCTACCTTCTCATGTATGTTAGTGTTATTCTTCACGTTTTACTCATTAGATAAGGAATAGCTACCGTTAGTCCTAACCATACTATGAGTACTATCACTATACTACATGTGCATATTTTACAGCATGTCTTTAGGCAATTTCTTTTCGGTCTTCCATTAAGGATATGAACAGCCATTTCTGATTAAGGAGCCTTAACCCCTCTTTGAGACTTTTTCACAGAATTTTAACCTGCAAATCTTTTTCTCAAGTTGGTCTCACTTCTTCATCAGTTGGGTCATCAATCAGTTCGTCATCACTTTTATCACTTAGTTCTAAATTTTCGAAATCTTCAACGATGATATAGGTCCATTCAGGGCCTCTGAATTTGTTATTCAGTCTTTTCAGTCATGGACTCCTCCTTCTTGGTTGCTCTGTGGAAGGCCCAGCTTGACTTGATATTTCCTTTAATTGCTCTGGTTCTTCATTTATTGATTTAAGGCGAAATTTCAGTCTTTTTACAAAACCAGGCCACTTATCTCCCTTTCTGAGTCTTTTAGCTGGCACTGTGCTTTGATTTTCTTCAAATGCTCTTTTATTTTCATTTAGTTGTGGCACAGCTTGTATATTTTCTTCTTCTGTATCCCTCTCTATCTGACTTTGTCCAGGTCTTGTTTCTGTTTCTTCTGCCTGGATACTAATCTGACCTTGTTCAGGAGTGTACTGAATTTGACTTTGACTTTGTTCGTCTTCTTCTTCCTGAACACGTTTTTCTACACCTATCTGGTCAAGCTCAGGTATCTCGATCTCTTGTTTTTATTTTTCCTGAGCCTTCGCCCTAGTACCTATCTGTCCCTCCTCAGACTCTGGAGCTGTGACAGGTATCTGGAATGTCTGAGTATATTGATCTCTTCTTATCTGTTCCTCCTCAGAATTACTATTGGCTTTGATTTCGGTAATCTGAGTACGTTCTTCTATTCTTGACTCATCCTCACTATCACTCTGCCTATCTGGATAGGTTTGACTTCTGGTTGTCACAAAATCTGCAGGGATGTCAATCACTGGAATACATTCATCCTGACTGGTGCTCGGTTGTTCATCATCAACCACTTCGGGATCAACTTCTTGGGACCCCTCAGCTGCACAACATTCAGCTTCTGTTTCATCAGGTTCAGTCACTCTTTTGGTGTGACTCACATGGATCCAATTCGGAATTCCCTTGCACTTCACAGCTGTGGTGGTGACCAATATCACTTGATGTGGCATTCCCCACCTCGGAGCTAGGCAAGATTCTTGAGTGTGTTCCTTTATCACAACCTAGTCACCTGGAATCAGATCATGTGCTGGAGTTGATTGTCTGGCGAAAGCGTCTTCTCCAACCTGGTGAGAGATAGAACTCACTTGGTCAGCCAGTTCTTTGCAGTACTCCAGTACTAAGTCATCAGATATATTTATCAGCTTGTATTGCGGCACCCATGCCTGCCTCATTGCTCTTCCCATGAGTATCTCATGGGGACTCAAGCCTGTGTTTCTGTCTGGGATGCTTCTGAGTCCCATCAGAACAAGAGGTAAAGCATCAGGCCATTCTAATCGAGTAGATTCATATATCTTTCCCAATCTTGACTTGATTGTGCCATTCAGTTCTACCACTCCAGAAGCCTCTGCTCGATTTTAAATGCTTCACAGATTAGACAAATTATTTCATTATTAAAATGTCTTCCTCGGTCTGATTCAATTGTTACTGGAAAACCGAAACGTGGTATGAGTTCCCTCAGTAGTAATTTAGCTACAGTGATGCTATTTTTTCTGCGAGTAGGGTAAGCTTCCACCCATTTTGAAAACAGGCAGACAATGACAAGGACGTACTTCAGTCCTCGGCAAGGGGGTAACTGAATAAAATCAATCTGTATTCGAATGAATGGACCTTCTGCCTTTCCAATCTTTCCTGGTAACACTACAGTTTTCTTTCCAGAATTCATTTGTTGGCATATTAAGCACCTATGGCAAAGACTCTCTGCTATGTTCCTGAACCTCGCATTGAACCAAGTTTGCCTGAACAACCCAATCATGGCATCCCACCCTAGATGGGAATCTCCAAGGCACATCCTAGCCATAGGAGCAAGCATACTGTCTGATAACACAGGCCTACCATCAAGGTAAACTGACATCATCTTCAGCCCTTCTCTGACAATCTATCTTCTCCCACTCTTTCTTTTCCTTTTGTTCTGCATCATTTTGCAAGTCTCTCACTTCCTCCCACGTTTTCACTCTTCCAAGCAACATAAGTTGGCAGCTGTTTCCACATGCATCAATTTTCTTGTTTATTGCCATTTTATGTGTGGCACAATGTTGGGCTAATTGGTCAGCATATCGGTTACCTGCTGCCACTTTGACGTTGCCAGATTGGTGAGCAGCACACTTGACCACAGCCACTGTTTCTGGTAATTGGATTGCTTTTAGCATGTCTTTCACATAATTTCCATTTCTAATAGGAGTACCTGATGAAGTCAGAATCTCCCTTTGCAGCCAAAGTTGGCCAAAGTCAACCAAAGCACAACCCCATAGCCGTATTGGCTGTCAGTGTAGATCAGGGGTATTCAAACTGTGGGGCGCGACCCCCAGGGGGGCAGTGGGGTGATAGAGGATCGCGCCTTCCCAGTCACACTTCTGCCCAGGCCCATAGCTTCAGCCCCCCCTCCTTCCCCTCGTGTGTCTCAGCCCGAGCTGTTGCAGTGCAGCTCGGGCTGCTGGTGGCTCGGCTGGGCAGTGTCTGAAGTCTTATCTCCGGGACACCCACGTTTTTCACAGGTCATTAAAGACCATTAGCATATTTACATACCTTTTGTAAACTGGTTACAGAGGCTTTGTATTTTTTCTAGTTCCAGTACACCCTGGGCCCCACTCTGCCAATTCCTTACATTTGCATTTTACATGTACTGGGGTAGTGAGAGAATGCATTTCATGAAAAGGCATATAAAGTAGGGTTGCCTAAAGAAAATGCCAGCCATGTGTTGTTAAAAGAGCCTGCAAAGACGTCCTCTTGACACTAAATAGAGTTATAAATAAAAAAATATGTATTCATTTGTTATGTGACTTTTCTGTCTTTGTTTCCCTTTATCAGTCATGGATCATTGAGGCAGCACTAGAACACAATTAAAAGTGCTTTCTATTTATATTTGCTGTTCTAAGTATGCACATATAAGTGCAGAAAATACAGCTCTAGGTGTCTGCTTATTTTTGTACCATCTGGGACATTAAAATAATGAGCTGGCAACCCTAATCATAGTACTGGGTGCGGGACAGCAGTGATAGGGGAAGAGAGGGAGTACTGGGTGGGTGCTGAGCAGTGATTAATTTGTAATAAAACATGCATCAGGGCCCTCACCAGTAGACCACTGCAACATTAACCACCCACCCATTGCCTTGCTTGCCCGACCAATGACAATACCTATGCAACTACGAACCATAACACTTGTACAAGTATGACTATTCAGACTATTTCAAGCCTCCAAAGCTATAAGAATGGCATGGGTGTCAGGAGTTTATCATTTTTAATGTATATTGAATTAATAAATAGCTCTTCTGCTCATCTCTAAATTACACAGATTAGACAGAGCCACCATGTGGCAGACTCTCATAGTGCCAGTGTGCACAATTAGATGCCAGTGCCGAGCACCGGAAACCACCTTCTCAAATTAGGCCCTGGTGCTGAGGTAACCGGGAAGAGGGACATTGGTTCAAGAAGGTGTGGAAGAACAAAGGTGTCGAAGATGAATGGGGGGACCGAATAGGTGTAAGATACAAATAGACAAAAATTTGAATGGAGAGACTTGAGGTTAATGAGAAGTGCTGAGGGGCACGGGAGGTGACGGGGCCAGAGAGGCCATGAGATAAATGCGAGAGACTGTTAGAGATGAGGGCAGTCAAAAGACAGAATGGTAGACCATGGGTCTGAGTCAGGACTGATAATGCACAATTGTCTTGTGTATCACAAAACAATGCAAAATCTTTTGAGTAGTCAGGCATCCCTAATGCTGGAGCAGAATACGGACAATCTCGTAGTTTTAAAAAAGATGACATGCTTTCATCATCCCATTCTACTGGGTCTTTTGTTCTTTTCTTTGTCATTTGTATCAATGGTTTTGCTAGGACTGTAAATCTCACAATCCATTGCCTGCAGTAACCTACAACTCAAATAAACATTCTGATTTCTTTCTGTTTTTTGAGGTAGATCCATGTTTCTGATTATTCTGATTCTTTCTGAGGTAACCCTTCTAACACCTCTCTGTCTGGTGCCCCAGATATTTCACTGATGTGGTGCAAAATTGCAGTTTCTCAGGTGATACTTTGTGTCCTCCTTCACCTAAAGGATTCAGTAAAGCAATGGTATCAACAACACAGTCATTTCAGGATTTAGACGCCACCAGTAGGTCGACTATATACTGCACCAGGACAGACTGTCCGGGCAGTACCAAAGATTCAAGGCACCTTTGCAAGATCTGATTAAAAAACGATGGGCTTTCTGTGTACCCCTGAGGGACACGGTTCCAAACGTACACATGGTCGTCGAATTTGAACGAGAAAATATATTTGCTGTCTGGATGTAATGGAATGGAGAAAAATGCGTGACATAAATCAATTACAGTGAACCAAGTTGTTGCCCACGGTATTTGATATAAAGTTACAGCAGAATTTGGCACAACTGGACAACATGGGACAACAATCTTATTAATTTTGCGGAGGTCTTGTTCGACCCTGTACTTCCCGCTCGGTTTCTTTATGCCAATTATGGGTGAATTACATGGACTGCTCATTATTTCTTGCAAAATGCCTGCTTCAACCAGACGCTTTATTTCTATTGCAACTCCTGCTTTTATTTCTGGGCTCATTTTATACTGTCAAATATTTGGATAAACTGCACCTTCTTTTAATGTTACTTTTATTGGATCGACATTTGCCATTAATCCTACATCCTTTCCTGTGAAATCCCACACAGTAGGATTTACCGTATGCTATAATCCTCTTGGCAAGTCTTCTAGAGTCAACTTTTTATTTTCAGTTTCCTGTTTTGCTAACGTTAATTTATAAATTCCATCTTCATCTGGGGTTTGAATTTCAACACCACTTGGTGTGCAGAAGAGAGTACAATTCATTTCACACAGCAAGTATTTACCTAACAGGTTTACTGGACTGGAATCGCACACAACAAATTTGTGCATCTCTTTAAAATTGCCTATTCTGACTTCCATTGGTTCTGTAACTGGGGTACTAATTTGTTTATTAGAAACGCCCACTACTTAGATCGCCTCTCCCGAGAGGGGTAGGTTTGGAACGTCTGCTGGTCTCACAGTAGAACGGGTAGCGCCAGTGTCCAATAAAAAGGTAACATCATTTCCTTCAACTTTCCCTTCAATGTATGGACCTCACTGATCTACCGGCAAGTATGTGCCAAGTATGCACTCCTCGTCCTCCCCTCTCAGGCACCGTCAGAAACTGTCCTCATCAAAGTATGAGTCACTCAAAAGAAATTGTGGTGTCACTGTATCCCTTTTACCACTTCCTCCCCAATTTGTATTATCCACACTATATGTGGCTTGACTCCCAGAATTTGGCATAGGCGTTATTGGTAACTGGTTCTGTATTACCTGTTGTTTCTGTTTTCTCGACACCTCATTCTGCGTCTGTGAATTCAAATTGTTAGTTTGCATAA
Organism: Lissotriton helveticus; assembly: GCF_964261635.1. Lineage (NCBI taxonomy): Eukaryota > Metazoa > Chordata > Amphibia > Caudata > Salamandridae > Lissotriton > Lissotriton helveticus. Next base: position 1,859,902,003 of record NC_136057.1, read on the forward strand.
TATTATTATTCAGTACAGCCTTACACTCGTTCTTCCAATGCCCCAATTTTCCGCACCCGTGACAGGGAAACTTTCTCTTAGCCTCATCTCTGTTGAATTTTCCTCTTGGTTTACCCACAATTCCATCTCCTTGGGTCTGACTATTTTTCATTTGGCTTAATTGAAGTTCTTGATGCTCTGCTAATTTTACTTGTACCCACATTACCTTTTCTTACAAATTCTTTTGTTTATTGTCTATCTCATCTCCACAGTATTTCGTATATTCCAAAATTTCATCTATCGGCTTGGCCTGCTACCAGATTTCATGATCTTTAATCATTTGCGAAATTTCTGGTTTTAATCCTGACACAAACCGGTCAATAAAATGTGTCATGTCTTTTGTATCCATACTTTCCAAGCCACTGTTCTTCTTGAATACCTGTAAAAGGCGCTTGTAATATGCATGTACTGATTCATCCTTATTCTGGGTAGTTCTGTCTATTCTTGTCCAGTCTGTTTCTTTTGGGGGTACCTTTCCTTTTAAGTACAGTATTACTTGATTATATGTTTTCATAACCTCATCTGATGGGGCTCCTGTCTTCAGGTCTCTAGGGTACTAATCATTAGGCCAATCGACTGCAATTTTACATTCTGTCCATAAATCTACAGGAACAACAATGTCAAATAACCCATCCAAATCTTTTAGCATCACTTTTGAGACTTTTACAAATCTGTCGACCTGTCGGTACCATTCTACAGGTTTCTCTCTAAGTTTTGGGAAATCATTCGTGAATGATAATATATCCTGTCGGGACCATGGGACATGCACAAACCCTTCTCCTGACACTTCTCTCATCGGGCACAACTTTTCTATTCTTTCTGGTTCTTTTAATACATATTCTGATACAGTGTTCTTCGGTTGGGCTTCTTCCTTTTTCTTTATCCATCTAGCTTTCCACCTTTTTAAATCACCCCACTTTTGCAATAGCGATAATAGCTCCTTAATTTGCAATTTACGACCTGACACATTCATGTTTTCTAAATCTTTGTCAGAAAATTCAGCTCAACAAGGTTTCTGTAACACTTTAGATTTACCAATATCAATTCCCATTTCAGAGGCCAAACTCGTTAATTATTCATGAAATGTTTTTGTATTTTGAGTGATACTTCGACATATAAACAACAATTCAGCTTCATTCAATGTATTTAATCTGTCTAACCCCACATTTCCAGCAAGTAATTCTTCCAATTCGACTCTTAATAAAAAAATATCCAATGCTTTTGGCTGTGATTTTGGCTTTTCTCTCTCTCGGGACCATCTCTCAATTTCTTCCGGGGTAACTACAGTAGTACTTCTTGTACCTGAGGATGTTTCCATTCGCACCTCTCTAGAATTTGCAGGAGTAGTTTTCCTGACTGAGCTACTTACCGGTTCTCTTATAGGTAAATACATCAGAGACATTTCTGACTCACATTCACTTGCTTTATCATCCACTATTAATGTCTCTTTTCTTAGCTGCACTACAGGTGTAGTCATAACGAGAGGTCTAGGACTAGTCTGTTTATCTCCGTATAAGGGAACAACAGGACCTATGGTCACTGAAATCGTTAGGGCTTCGGGACTTGTATTTAACTGTGTAATCTTCTGAATTAACTAATTTCTCTTTTTATTTATTGCTTCTCGTTCCCGTAACACCTTTTCTAATGAAGTCTCATGTATTACTTGCGGAACCAAAGGTGGCTTTAAGAACGGAGCACTAGGATTAACTGTACTTGGCTCCTCATTATAAGGTGGCGGATTTTTCATTAACAAATCCTCCAGGTAATTATCTTCTGGTTCAACACTAATCATTAGATTTTTAGTTTTCTCAATACTTTTACTTCCTGTTTGTTCTTCTAAGGCTCGGACAGGATATAGCCCTTCCACTAACATTGATTGTCTCCATTGTTTCATTTGCTTATCTCTTGTCTCTTTAGGAAATCCAGGATAGAATTTACTCCAGTTTCTGTCGCTTCTGGGTCTATCTCGCTCAAAAGCCTCAGTTTCCCATTCTTCCAATGCTTCGTACTGGGTTAATCTAGGTCTAGGATCTAATTCATTCATGCGTGTCCTTAAATTGTACAAAACTCTACCATTAAAAGTACAATTTTCTGGAAATGCTAAAACATCATCATCTTTTGTGTACTTCATCAGGGGCCAGATGTAGGTATCCAAATCCCGGTCGGTAACCGCCAAAAATATCGATTTTCGGCCGTTACCGACCGGTATTTGGAAACTGAGATGTAGGGCATGAAAAAATACAGATTCGGTAATTTTACCGAATCGGTAAAATTACCGAATCTGTAATTCGACACAAGGTAGACATAGCATATTTGCAGGGGACACCCCCCTCCCCCCACTGATGAAGCGTGTTTCAGTGCCAGCTGGGGCACACATAGATATTTCGCAAATTACAGCGATTACGCTAGGGGTTGTCATGGGGATGAGCTTTGCATTTACTCTGTGTTAAGTTAGCATGAGCTTATTAGAAGTTTAAACGCCATTTTTCCTTTCTGCTGCCTTTGCACACAGCACATATTATTATAAATGTTTAGAGTCTAGCAGACTGTTTTGCTTCACACGAGGATAATATGTTTTCCTATAGTAGCAGCTTTGCTTGGTAAGCTTTGTCTGAACAGTGAGTGCCGAGGCCTTCAAGGTTATTTCAACACAGTGGTTGTTGTTTTTTCTGATCAGCGCAAGTTCTAGACATAACATAGATGCAGCTGTGGCCACCTCTGATTTTGGCGCGTTTAATAATGCACTGCACAGGCATGCAAACACACTTGGAGAACATTCGCATGCAGAAAGCTGGTGTAGAAAATGATGTGATCCATTTCTATTAGGACCAGAGGTATGGGGGCTGCCCTTGTAAACCCAAGAGACCTTCTGTAGATATAAAATAACCTTGTAGCAAGGGAGGGTGAAATCTAGGTGTAATCTAGCTTATTTCCATTTAGCATTTTAACATGCTTTCTCCTTTTGTATTTTATGGAATAGTAACTATGCTGATAATCTTGTTGCTTATAATATGTCTGCATGTATTAGCTAAGATACTGCTCCTGAGAACACGGCATTAGAAATGCATATTTCAAACTTGCATGTGTCTTAATTTACTCCCAGTTTTGGACTAGTATGAGAGTTTAACGAAAGAGTGTTCATGTTCTGGGTTGTCTAGTCATTAGGGGTATGGAAGAACCAATGAGACACTGATTGCTAGTCTGGTAGGGGATTTTAGCTACTAAGGTGAGTTTTGGTACACCCTAATTCACTGAGGTTCCAAGTCTCTATGCACAGTTCTGTGTATGAGCAGAATCCCTGCTACATGGCGCCCAAAGCTCGTGGTCTTATTTCATGACGCTTGAGTAGTACTTCATTCAGTCCTTAACCCCTTCGCTATTGTTACCGAATGATAGTAGCGTCGGACAAACCTACCTATAGTTACATAGGTCTTTTCAAGCTTGAATCTTTTCAAACGGTTTCCTTTTGGATTACTACCCAGTTGTGCTACTAAGTTTTACATTGTAGCTTGTTCTTCTCTGTGTCACTATGGCTGACATTGTTATACCGCAACATAGTTGCATTGCGATTCGCAATCATTTGCAAGCATATAATGTTGGTTTGAGGGCATGGCAGTGATTTTGGTCTTAAGTGCTGAGGTTGCTTACCCGTTTGAGATATTCTACTCTTGGGTAACGTTTCCTGCAGTGGAGGCGGCTACGCAGGTTTTTCACACTTACACTCACTCAGCCGTGCCGGCGGAATATGTGCCTTATAGGACACAGGAGATTCCGATTTCTGCATGGCAGCACCGTGTTTGGTTTGATGGCGCCCTTCCCCACACTGTAACGGCGGCTAGATTGGGTCCTTTGTCCATTCCAGGTGCTACTTGGCCGGTTTTGGCTGGATTCACCCTGCATGCTCGTTCGGGGCAAGTTGCCGTTGCTGAATTACGGATCCTGTATAACTCTGCTATTAGTGTTATTCGGGCCCTAGTTAAATATATTCCCTGCAATTTCCAGGGCGGGGCCCCTGGTGTTGCAGCCCTTCCAGCTGGAATGAGGGGAATGAAGCTTAGTCCTGTGATGGTCAATGCAGTAATGGGCAAGCGTCCCCAAGATAAGGATGATATGCCTTTTTGGCTTGCCGAGAAATTTGACCAGCTGGAGGCAGTTTTTCCTAATTCGAGTCCCGTAAAAAAACACAGGATTCTTACAATTAGTTTACCCAAGGACTTGGTACCAGAAGCCGGTGACTGTGAGTCATGGGGTAGGATTTTTGCGGCAGTGTACACGAGGTGCTTCGGCACTCCGTCAATGGCTGTCCTTCCGACGGTCATTAAGCGTGTTCAGGACGGACCTGAGGCTGTGGTTGAATTGGGAATGAGACTCGTTGGCACATTTGAAGTAGTAGCCAATCTCGTCCTTTCTAATGTAAAGGGAGATCTGGTGAACTTTCAAGTGGCTAATGCCTTACACGATGTCCCCGATGCCGACAAACCCGGAGAGTTACCGAGAATTATTACGGCTGCATACAAAACCTTTGGCTGCAATAGTTTAGGTGTCAAGCCCTTACTGCTAAAAATAAATGGCAAACCCAGAGTGCGAAGTATGAAACAGACGTTCAACCCACAGCTCTAAAGAAAAATTGGAACAGAAATAAAAAACAGGGGAAACAACAACAGAAAGAGGAGTCCCGTCCCCCTTCACCAGTGCCTGCGTCTACTGAACGCGTTTATGATTTGCGCGACCACACTACAATTAAGTCGCCTGATAAATTTCAGGTTCCTGATCAACGCTCTCCTCGTTCTTTACAGGACACATCGGCCTCATCGTCCGGTGGTGGAGGCGGCGGCAGAGGTCGGGGTGGCCAGCAGGGTCGCGACCAGCCCCGCCCGAAAGACGTAAAAGGCAAGCAGGACGATTCTTCACAGAAAAGACCCCAGTTTCAAAAGAAGAAAGTTGCCGCTTTAACAGCGAGATATGCCACAGATAGTGAGAACGCAGCTTCGGAATCAGACATGGGCGCTGACGTTGTTGGACAGCGCAGCGGAGATTACCATAGTGCGAGAGGCCCTGCGTCCACTACTGAAGGTGACAGCGAATGACCGATATGTTGTTGTTGAGACAGCTGATACCAGAGTAGCTCCCCCTGATGGACTTTATGAAATAGTCCTTTTAATTGAACGTGGCATACAACGTACCATGAAAGGGGTATTTTGGGAAAATCTTACAACTGCCTATGACATTTTGTTAGCGGAGGCTGACTGGCCCCCACCTTTTGTGCTCACGGCTCCGAGAGTTTCGCACACACAGTGTCCAAGGAGCATGCGCTGAATTTCGCAGAAGAGTGAAATAAGGCCCTAGCTCCGGCTCTGTACCGTACTCACTGTGGTTGGGATACATTTTCCCCGCACCACGAGATGCCCTTACGGTCTATTCCACAGCCTCAACCTCAATATCCCATCCGACGTGAAGCTAAGGCTTCCGTTGCGGAAATCCTTGACCAATTGGAATATCAAGGAGTAATTGAAACTTGTGTGTCTCAGATGAATAACCCACTTTTTACTGTGACCAAGCCTGACGGTTTGTACTGTTTGGTATTGGATTACCGGCATTTAAATTCACATTGCCGTACTTGTGCAGTACAGAATACCCACGGCTCTGCTCTAGTGGATGGTCTAGTGCGAAAACAGTTTAAAACCACAATTGACATATCCAACGTTTTTTTTCCCATAATTTGGATGGTCTAAGTTCCCAATGGACCAGTTTTACCTGTGGCGGCAAACAATGCCAATTTAAACGCCTGGCTATGGGCTATAAGAATAGTCCTGGTGTGTTTGCTGCTCGCATCGTCTCTCTCTTGGAGAGAGTTGACCCCGATCCGTGTTCGCATGTGGATGACATCTATCTCACAGACGGCGAAATTTGGGCGCATCTGTGTCGAGTTGACCGCATAATTTGTAACTCTGAGGACTTGAGTTACAAGTTTAACTTTGCAAAGTCTCACATTGCAGAGTACACAGTGTTGTTCCTGGGCCACGAGCTCAACAATGAGGGTCGAGGTTTGGCTCCTCACTTCTTGGAGAAATGCACACAACTGCGCGTTCCTACAACACTGAAAATATTACAGTCCTTGCTGGGATTTTTGAATTTCGGGCGTACCTATATTCCCGAATATGCCCAGCGTATCAAGCCTTTGTATGCTTTGATACAACCTACTTTTACCAAGTCATGCTGGCTGCCCGAACATTCAGCCACTTTGCAATCTTTGCAGGCTGATCTTCTAGAATCTAAATTCTTACTGACACGTGATAACCACACCAACCTGGTGATAACAATCATCCCTGGGGCTGTGAGTTTCACTTACCTTACTTTTAACGAAGGTGACACAGTACCTATCTCTTACAAGTCACACTTGTACACTTCGGCTGAAATGCGTTTTTCCACTGTGGAAAAAGTTTTGACAGCAGTGTTGGGGGTCCAAGTCAAGTTTTCGTCTCCATACAGACCTAAGGGTAATAGTGTTGTGGAACGAATGAACCGAGATTTAAAGCAGTCTTTGACAGCTAGGGTTATAGGCACTGGCAGGAACTGGATGGCCCACCTCAATAACGTGCAGCGTGCCCTTAATAATCTCCCTAGAAGGTCTCTGGGTGGGCGGACCCCATACGAAATGCTCTTTGGTATCAAGATGTTTGTCCCCGACCGTGACGGTCTAGACAAGGCGGCAGTTGCTGCCTCCTTTGACGTAGATGAACATTGCAATGTTTTACAGGATCTACAAAAGACGAGAGACAGTCTTGCAAAGGAACACTTGCCCTCCACATCCAAGCCTGATGTTGCCCTCGAGATGCCTGCAGTTTCAAGTCCGTTATTGAGTTCACTACCTGGTGCTCACCTTTATGAGACTGAATATACTTACCCCACTGACTTATCGATGCCTGATTTGCAAACTTGTTTGGCTACGGAATCCAGATTTTCATTTGACACTGACTCTCATACATTGAAGGCCCCTTCCAAGATTTTGGTTCTTGCAACGCTGTTTAAAAAACATTTTTGGATTCCTCCTTGGACCTACATTTGGTTGGTGGCGTATTTTTTCCGCCTTGTCAACGGACACTATGTTGAAGAAAGAACATGCATTCGAATATTAATAGAACATTGGCTCCCCATTCCTCGTCACACAGATTGAACAGGGACCTGGCTTTTGTTAATATAACTGCTTGGCCCGTCTTAGATGGGATAGTGTGGGATGCTATTAGATTTCAAATCCATGGGCCCACTGAGGTTATAAATGTCCCAAATGTTATAAGAGTTTCTATGGGGGATGTAATTAAACAAAATATACGTTCTGATGATTGGGATGTTCAGGCCGTAGAGGATTTGTTTCCTGATTCGAAATATTATGCTGCCTTTGATGCTGAAGATTTGTATTTAGATTCCACAAATTATGGTGATTTGTTTTGTTATCAACATTTTGGCAATCACTACCTGCATAAAGCAAATACCAGGAGGAATACTGTTAATTATACACAGTGGGAACATTGTTCCGCTCCTGTACAAGGCAGTTCCACTTCTTTTTTAAAGCAATTCACTTCTTTTACTGATTTCAATCAGTCAAATCCCAATGCATTTTATTTTAAAATGACTGAAAAGTCCACTTCCAAAGTTAGACTTAACCACACAAAATTATTGTATTCAAAGTCCTTTTTAGACCAATTGGCTGTTGGGGACTACGAGCTGTGGAAAGATACTATTGATCTTAAATCTGTTTGGGGTTCTAAAAGTTGGCAAGTGCAAGGCACTGAGGCTTTGCACCGTGCATGCCTCATCCCGAACCAGATGTTGTTTTTGAATTCTACAATCTCATAAACAACTTGCCTTGGATTGGCTACTACAATAAAATTAAATGCACCTTCTTTTCCTGAATTAGAGGAATATTCCGGTTGGAATGTTAATTCCAAGTTTACCATCAGAGAATTACAGACTCTGTTAATTAATTCTTCCTTTAACATATCCAGTTTAGATCCTAAGGATTGGTTGCTGTGGCACAGAAGTGCTGATTCTTGCCAGCATCGTTTTCTGGGTTTAGCTCCAGGCTACACACAGGTCAGGGTGGATCCCCGTTTTGAAAGTGGCCATTCTGTGACTACCTATTCTGTAGGCAAATTATGTCAGAGTTGGCTAAAACATTCCACTTTGGCGTCAGTTAAGATGCATTGATCCAAATTGACTGACGATGTTGATCTGAATGATTTTGTGAAAGACCCAGCTTCTGGCAGATCTAGAAGATGGATATATGCTATTTACAACAAAGTTTGGAAACTGTCCCAAATAGAGGCGGCTTCCCTCATTAGAGCTATAGATCAAGCAAATTTAGAAAAAGTGCTAGCAGTTTTGACAACAGCATTAACACGCTTTCTTCCCACATTTATACGTTAGATAATAGTATGGCATCTGCTTACAGAGCCTTAAACGACACTGGACCTAAGTACCTGTCGAAAAGACTATCTCGCTATAATCCAACTAGAGTCTTGAGATCAGCGGGGCTCAATCTTGCTAAAGTTCCTAAATTTCATCTTAAAATGAAAGGAGGTAAATCACTTGGTGTCCGTGCCCCTAAAGCCTGGAATGCTATGCCAAATGACCTCAGATTGCAACCCACCGAAGCGGCCTTCAGAAATAAACTTAAAACCTGGATATATAATCTGCCAGACTCATATGTGTTTGCTGCCATTTAGCACTTTTCCGGATATCCCATGGAAGCTACTTTCTTTTTAGCGACAGGATGCTCCTTCCGGAGCGACAGTTTGCGCTCTATAAATACCTGTTTACATTTACATTTACATCTGTTGTTGATATTGTGCAGGATGAGGGATCTGTTTTGTACCATGGTCAAAATCAATTGTGTTCTATTATGCAGTTTGCATGGACCTTGCAAACCTCAAAAGCTGGAAAAGTGCCTTCGCACTACATGAATACGTCATCATTATTTGCCCCGTTTAATTTGACTGATAAGCAACGTTTTATGTCAATGAAAGATGCAACTTTTTCTATGTTACACATTGAAAAGTTAGAACCGTTACCATTTTCTGTGGCTGAGACCAAATCGGCAACGTGGCTTATCCACGTGGCTATTCCAAGACTCTATGCACAGTTCTGTGTATGAGCAGAATCCCTGCTACAGGGTGTCGTCATTTTGATACACAAAAGAGTCCCTTTCAGTCTTAGCAACTTTGTTTATGACTTGGAGGGCAGATACGTCATAGTCGCAGGTGCCCACTGCGGCCACTAGATCGCCCTGATTAATGTCTACGCCCCCAACGTGGATGATCCCGAGTTTTTCCAAGCTCTAACCGCCCAACTTGCAAAGCTGGAGCCCCATAAGATGTTTTTGGGAGGAGACTTTAATTTGTTATTAGACCCTAGGGTGGATAGCACTTCCCGAGCCCCTGACACTAAACCACGGGTGCGGCGGGCCCTGAAGGACCTCTGTGACCAATATACACTAATAGACATCTGGCGTAGCCGCAATCCCACACACACAGAGTACACTCACTACTCTGGTCAGCACAATACTTGGACCAGAATTGACTACTGGTTGCTTTCCCCTGAACTCAGGGACTGGTTTGATTCCCTCACGACGCTCTCTAGGACATATTCTGACCACTCCCCTATAGTGCTATTTCTGAAACTTCCAATACCAGAGGGGTACAAATGCAATGGCGCTTTCCGGGTAGGGCACTGCAGGACTACCTTTTCAAAGTGCGAGAAGCTATCGAAGAATATTTTTAGATTAATACCGGCTCGGTGGACTCTTGGGCAGTACTATGAGAGAGATTTGAGGCTAGTAGCACAAGAAGGGTACAAAGTTCCCCAATGTGAGTAGGAGTGTGAGTCTAGCGTAGAAAGAGAAACAGGTAAAAGGGCGGGGAAATTCCATTTTTGCAACTAAATCCCTCACACACCCAGCAAGCTAGGTGTCATGCTTCATCATATGGGTTCTGCTCCTCGTCAGACTGGCGCTGCAATGTCTGACGGGCACCCGCGAAGGGGCTCTTTACCGGAGATCTTTTGTTCCTGCCATATTTTGCATGCGTGTAAAAGGGGAAGGGTAATCGCGGGTGAATGTGTAGTCGTGAAGTGAATGTGAGTTAAAAAAGGTTAGTCAATCCAATGGGAACTTTATTGGTATGGTTGACTCCCTTGGTTAAAAGGAGGGAGGGGAGATATGTACTGGTGTAAGGTTCACAGTAGAAAATCTACTACCCTCTGATCAGGTCAACATGTTTCTTGCATTCTAAGCAATTCGTCAGGACCTAGGTGCAATGTACTACACACAGTGAATAAAGAAATACAACCTTATGTCTTGAGGTCAATAATTGTGCAGGCCGATTGGTCCTGCCCTTAATGATGCAACCTAGAAAGGAAAGTAAACAACAGAAAAGAGCAATCAACGATACGCTCCATTCCTGTCTAGGTACTCTGTCCTCTATGCTAAAAAAACACACTAATACTGTGAATTAAAATTGTGGGTTGACGTTCAGAGGAACACCCACAATGGTAGTTTAAAATCTCTAATTATATAGAGGACGAAGACATAAAGCTCTTCAAGCAATGCGGAGAGGGTGATACAGTATGATGCTTACCCTAAGGATTTCCCTAAGGTGCCACCGCAGTCCGCTCCCGTGGAACCAGCACCTTTGAGTAAGGTACCTAAGGGAGAGAGGGCGCAAAGTAAAGGAGAACCCTTAGAGGAGACAGGAAGGCCTCTGTACAAATGTTCATAGGGCCCACCAAGTATATATTCGGGGCAGAGCGATCGCTCTCGTGTGTAGCCCCGTGTCTGCTAATCATGGTATGCATGATGGTCAAGGGCCACACAGAAGCGGATCTGGCTGCAAACCCCCCCCCCGTGTGTGGAAACCCAGCTTCCACTTAAAGCAACCGGGTCCGCTACCGTCCCGCCAGTAACTGGTGGAGAACCCCGTGAAGGGAGGCAGAGCAGCGGATCCGTGCCCGCAATTGTTGAAAACACCAGATGAGGTATAAGCGTCGACCGGGGACTGTGAGCCACAAACCGAGCCCCACATCAATCCATGTGAAAGCAGGCAAGAGATACCCACAAGAACGGGCGCAGGATACCGGGAGCGTTACCTGGATGATCCCGATCTCGGTGCCTGCTCGAGGTATTGCTGCAAACTCACCCGAAACGGCGCGCGGTCTCAGCCGTCAACACCTACCCCCACAGCGTCTGATTAGGACTAGGAGCTTTGAGGTTGTCATTAGAGGGGTTTGCATCTCTAAACATGCTGGAGTGCTTAGAGACCTCCGCAACACGATGTCCCGCATTGAGCACGAAATAGCTGCATTGGACTCCGAATCCGCTGTGAACCCAAATTCAACTGACCCAGCAACAAGACTAACTCTGCTGTCTGAGTACAGAGACAACACGGACCGGGAGATATTGTATCTAGGAAAATATCACACAGCTCCATGCTATGGAGAGGGGGAGAGACCAGGGAGGGTCCTGGCACACATGCTAAGGCCCAACAAATAGAGATATGCTGCTTCTCCAGTAAGATAATGAGATAAGGGGATAGGAGGAGGAGAGTCCTCCTTTTCAGAACTAGAGACCTCACACACACAGCAAGCTAGGTGTCATGCTTCATCATATGGACTTGCTCCTCGTCGGGTTGGCGCTGCAATACCCGACGGGCACCCAAAAAGGAGCACTTTAGCAGAGATCTTTTGTTCCTGCCGTTAGGTGCATGGGTGTGAGGGCCCTAAAGAACAGTGTAGATGTGGTGCAGGTGAGTGGCGTTAAAAAAGGTTGGATAGTCCACATAAACGATTTAATCGAATGGTAATCCACCTCATTAAAAACTAGCTGAGTGGCTGCTCTCTGGCTCTATGGTCCAGTGGAGCTTAGCTCATCTCATTTCATGCGGTCAACATGTTTCATGCTTCGTGGCCAAAGATCCATTGCATTTTATCAGGACCTAGTGTTCAATTGCTATCTACACATGGTGGTGGTGGGCATTGAGGCTCCTACCTACCACACTCCTTGGGAGCGAGCACGAAGTCCTGCCATTCCTTGTGGTACCCTAATACAGGGATAAAACTTGATCCATCCAGTTAGTTGAGGCTCTTAGACACCAGGTTCGTGGTGTCCTGTCTGCATTGAGAAGAGCGCCGGTCAACCTCTGCGGGTGCAGCCTCCTATTTAATTTGTGGCCTTGCTTATTTGTTCGTAGAATGCATCCTATTTTATCCCTAGTTTCACGCCAGGTGGTGGGATCATACCGGTTGTTTTTGACTCTGTTGTTAAAAAGCCAGAAAAAAATATGGTTGTGTTCATCACCCATTCTTGTAGCAGTTCTTCCACATGTGCACACCATTTTACTTGTTTCGCTTTGAGCACAGCGACCTCTCTCCCTATCTTTTTAGGTCAAGCCTAGGCAATGCATGCGCTGCTCTGCGAGGTATGCGGTAGGTAGGGACTTGAAGCTCCGCCCATTTCTTGCCCATCTTTTCAATTGGCTCCGGTTACTGTCCATTCTAAATTGTTGCTTTTGATTCATGAATAAGCTTAGTCGTCCCTCCTTGATACCGCCTTGTTTGTATTTGTAACCTCCCATGACAACTGGACTTTTTACTTGTGTTGTTACATGGTCTGCTTTATCTAGTCTGTGAGTACTATTTTCTTTAATGATTTCCCCTATTCCACCCATGACGTGCTTTCCTACAACGCAGCACGCCTCCAGCTTTTATAGTTTAATTAGTTATGGCGGTCTGCTTTGAGTATAGCTGTTGCTCTTCTTTATTTACTTTGGCAGTGCGGTCCGCTGTAATGATAGCGGCTGCACTTCTTTATTTTTTGTAGTTGTCAGCGTGGGCCGCTTTAACTTTAGTGGCCGTGCAACTAGGCCTTTTTATTATTTTGAGCGAAAGGACCCATACCATGCTTTCACTTTATTAGTAGGTACAGGGAAAGGGGGGTATACCCAAAATAGTCACTGGGACCTGGGTTGTAAATGGTACATTGATAGGTGGTCCCAGTGTGAAACCATCAGAGGAAAGAAGAAAGAAAAAAGAAAACATAAACAAATTGCAATAGAAAAAGCAATATTTCGCAAATTTAAAGATTCAATGTTAATTAATCACATAGAATCTGAAAACAATCCATAGTTCATAATTTAATATAGATGTTCAAAAGTTCCACAGTTTTATAGAGGACAAAAAAACAGTGCCCCGGGGAGGGGTGGTGCTGGGAATAGTGTGGGTTTAGGGGAGCATAAGTGAAATAACACTGGTCTGTTCCACCCAATTTACACACAAATTTCAATGCGTGTTGGCTTGAAAATTCAGCCACATTCAACACATAAATGTTATTTTACATCCATTAGGAAAAAAACTTCCAAATGAGAAACCATCTAAAACAATATAACAGTATGGTTTATTGGTGGGCAAGGTGGAAGATCGTCGACGTTTCGACCCCTCTAAATCTAGGTAACGATGAACGCCTTTGGCTGGGGTCTTCATCAGGACAAACGCAAAAAGGGGCAGAAAATCGTGACAGAAATTGTCAACACGGTTCTAAAACTTCATGGTCACTTATGGGCCACAGGCTCCAAGCGAAAGAAAAACACAGCTTTGGATATAGGGTTCATCACTCCCAAAAGTCATCAAAGAAGGGCCGCCAGGAAACGGTCGGCGTTGAGTAAAAACCAGAACAACAGAAATAAATAAATAGATCTCATCCAAAAGTGCAATCGTTGGAAGGGGTTGCCGCCTAAGAAGGTTGTGGCACAAGTCAGATTAGATCAGCTTAACTCTGGCACAGAAGAAAAAAGAAAGACGTCGCCACAGAGGGTCGGAATACACGTTAGCAGTAAATCAATGACTCGTATCCGAAGTACGATAGTTGGAAAGAAGGGGTTGCCGCCTGAGGAGGTCTTGGCATACGCCAGAGTAGGTCAGCGTGAAAGTTGCATCTTTCCGAGAGTATAGCCGCCGCAAAAGGTCAGGGCACGCGTTCAAAAACAGACGCTAGATCAAGGCCGCATAGAAGTCGGTCTCGTCAACATTTCTGTGTTGAATGTGGCTGAATTTTCAAGCCAACACGCATTGAAATTTGTGTGTAAATTGGGTCCAACAGACCAGTGTTTTTTCACTTATGCTCCCCTAAACCCACACTATTCCCAGCACCACCCCTCCCCTTCCCGGGGCACTGTTTTTTGGTCTTCTCTAAAATTGTGGTACTTTTGAATATATATATTAAATTATGATCTATGGATTGTTTAAAGATTCTATGTGATTAATTAACATTGAATCTTTAAATTTGCGAAATATTGCTTTTTCTATTGCAATTTGTTTGTTTTCTTTCTTCTTTCCTGATGGTTTCACACTGGGACCACCTATCAATGTACCATTCACTTTAATAGTAGCCACGCCCCTTCCATTGTATTCAAGTTACAGTGAGCCTCGTCTAAACAAAGGGGCGCTGCCGCCATTAAACTGAAAGTACAGCAGGGTGCGCTTTTACCAAAAAACCTTGTTTCCGAGGTACTGGGATGGGATATTCCTATGTCACCAAAACTGGCCCTACTACACACCACGGAGGGGATTGGGGCAATTGCTACAAGCGCCATTTACTATTCCTTGGTCTCACATAGGCGAAACAGGACATAGCCAGAGTTTGGCAGGCCCCGTCCCCTCCCTCATTGGGAGTCTGGAAAAAGGGGTTGGATTTCTGCATGGGTATGGGGCTACCCATATTTAAAGCCAGGGGATGCCTACAGAAGAACCCCAAAATTTGGAAAAGGTGGGCAGAATACCGATGTCTATATTTAGAGCCCCTCACTCCAACAACAACAGATATAGGAGTACTGAAACAATAGGGTGATGGGGGATTGTATAATAATGTGATCCAATAACATATAGGACGCAGTGGCGGGGGGACCAGAACAAGGGACTGTAACGTTGACATAGCACAACAAGTTGTATTTTTTAATGCTGTTTTAGTTCATTTCTTTTCTTTCCTGTTTCGTATTGATAAAATGGATGTCGACAACATATATGTATTACTGAACCGGACCATGTATGGTTGTTGACACAATAAAATATGTTTTGGAAAAAAAAGATATCAGTGAAGGCAAAATGTATGGGGATGAACCTGCAGAAAGGGTGAAGCCCAACACTCTTGTGATGAGACTACTTTGTTTTATAGTGTCAATCATTGCAGAAAAGTGAAAATATGGAGTACTGCAGGCTATAGTTTGTCAATTATAGACAGTAGTTAATTGTTTTCAGTGAGGATGATCTTCTTGCTTCAGTCTAGATTGTCTAGATTGAAACTAATTTGTCAGCTTCCCAGTACCCCAATCGACAGCACTTGAATTCGTTTTTTAGAAGCTGGAATCCTAATGTTGCTTCCTAAGGGTTCGGAAGCGCTCTCCTATTTTTGGAGGTGTAAATTCCATCTTGCGTAAGCATTTGTTACTAATCAACTCCTATTGCTAAAATTAAGGATCTGATTCACAAAGAGCCTATGCATTCGTGGCGGAGGCCCGGCAGTCATGGGAGAGTCTCCACACTGGGCCGAATCTCCACAATGAGATTTCTCATTGTGGAGATTCTGCCCCGAGTGTGGAGACTCCCCCACAACTGCGGGCCTCCACCATGGCTTGGGGATGGGTGTGGCACACACTCACTCTCCATTACCAGTTTGCACAGTGCCAGGATGTTGCATGTGATACGTTAGGAAGTCTCTAGGTGAGGCTTGCACGTCTTTCTTTCCCTGATTACTCCTTCAGTTGGGCTGGTGTTAGCCAGGTGCTTAAACCTCAATCTTCTGTTGTCCCTGTGTTGTGGGTACCCTAGGATGGAGATAGCCATAGGGCAGCCTGCTGTGAAAAGTTTCACTCTATGTAAAGGCTGTGTCTGAAGAACAGCCTGGAAAGGACATGTTAAAGAATGACCACTCCAAATCGGTTCCAATGTTTGAGACAGAGAATCCACAACTCCTGAGTCTAGAAGTAGAGTGTAAATGTGGGACCAAAATGACCCCACATTGTTCCACTTTCATGTCCTTTCTGACCAATTAAGAAGGTGCCCTGTAGAGCACTCAGAGGACTGATGTGCAACCAAGGCTGGAGTTTCCCTGACAGCCTGTCTCCCAGAGGCAGAGGGACATCATCTAAAGTCTTTATTTCCTGCTGGAAGAGCTGTGCACCTGCCATCAAGCACCTAGAACCTTGCCTGCTTTTAAGAGAGGGAAGAAGCCAGCTTGGCCTTGCAGGACGAGAAACTGTCCAGGAAAGAGCGAGGACCAGCACATCCTCAGTGGCTGTGTGGAATCTAGGAAGAGGCAGACTGCACAAGAGTGATTTGTAGGCATATCACCTCAGACTCTTTCTCCAGGTCCTGGCGGCAACCGCAACATTGTGATTGCATGATTGTCGAAGGCCCGGTCGGGCTGCATCTGCCAAGCACAGTAGGCCTGGTCAGGGGCTGTAATCGCAATTTAATAAAAGATCTCCTGGGACCTCACATACCTTTGGTCTGAACAGGACCACAACCCTTCAGAACTGCTGTTAGCCAGACAGACGTGCTGCACCTGCTCCAGCAGAACTGCACCATCAAAACTGTTGTGGCTGGATCCTCTACATCATCCCCGCAGGACCCGGCGCCTGAAGGAAAGGCTAGGAGGACGCACTGCCGAACGCAGCCCCCGCCTGACTCCAACGAACTCTGACAAGGGCTCAATGGCTCTCTGCAGGCCTTTCCATTGCACTGGAGAGCTACTCTAAGTGTGGCACCAGTAGAAAGGACTCGTGAAAACTCAGCTAACTGAGAAGGGGGTAAGCTAAAGACTGAGCACATTTTTGACTGTGGGTATTCAAAATGGGCCCTGAGCCTGATTCATGCTACTCCTGATTGCCCTTAGAGGTGGAACCCAGGAGGCGGGTATATCAACTGGAAGGGAACAGTGTGGAGCGGGGTTGTTTAGTGCCAACATAAGATATCTCCCCGATGTCACAGACTTGTGTATGTATGTGGAAGTGTGTAGTATTTAGTACAGCTGTGCAGTGCTTTATTTGTAAAATAATAGGTGCCAGGACCCTCGTCAGGTGGCCATTACAGCTTCCACCAGCCATTGCCCCTGCCCGGGCTGCCAATGACAGTACCAACACAACTACTACCCATCACACTCCTGCAAGTGTGGCAATTCAGACTATTCCAGGCCACCCAAAACTATAAGAATGGCTTGGGTAGCAGGTATTACCCCTTTTTAATGTACATTCAAGTATTAAACTGTTGTGCTCATTTCGAAACTATACAAACCGCGCCACCATGTGGTGGACTGAAACAAGGGCCAGTGTTGACAATTAAGTGCTGGTGTGCAGCACCGGAAACCACTGGCTGAAATTAAACACTCCAGCTGTGTGATTAAAGTACTCTCTTTTAGGCAAAGATCAGCATTGGCCTGGACATTAAATTTATCGTGTCTATTGGTTGATTTTATCTCGAACACCTGTACACTACCTTTCTGAGAAGCCTGTGACTGTTCACCCTCACTACTCTGAGAGCAAAGTGCAGAGGTGGGTGGTACTTGGCCTCGTTTATAGATCCATCGTCGGATGGGCCTTGATACACCAGTGGCAAACGACCTCCACGACCATGGTTGAGGTCAGTTTGCCTCTGCATGACCTGTGATCCCCCGCCTTTCATTGGGTACATGCTCAATCGCCTTTGCGTTAAAGTTCCATTTGCTTATAGCAGAGAAATAAATGTATGGTGTTAAACAATACATTTGTTTGCATTCTATCACCCTAAAATCTGTTTTGCATTAAGTTAAATTGTGGGGCAGGAATCGGAGTTCATGGGTAAATTCTGGAGTTTGCGCAGTCAACTGAATTCTCAGATTAGCTGTAATGAGTGAATGGCATGCGGCCACTGAGATATTGTCATTGTCAGGCAAAATCTGGTGAAATCGGGGAGAAATGGCAGGTGAATATTCAAAACGTGTACTGTGGTGCGATAAACATTGAATCCACCTGTTAGCCATCATTTCCAGAGCGGGAACTCAGAATGAGTAGTATTTCTCAAACCTGGTGTGGACTCCGTACCTTTAAGAGCGAGAGCACATTAAAAAGTATGGCTAGAAACCTGCCTGATTTCGATCGTCCGATCAAAGGCTGCAGTTCGGGCTGGAAATAAATATCCTGGCGGGGCTGCACTCCAAGTCCTGTTTGTGCCGAGAGCTGCATGACAAGTCTCTCTAGGCATCGCATCAATACTTGCATTCGTTTATTTTTTGCAGCACTAACACAATTTTCCCTGATCGGACAGATTCTCGTGCCGGACTGCCCCCTCGCCGCTTTGGGTAAGCTTCGCAACTGTAACTTCTTTGGGCCTTGGGGTGATTTCGGATCACTGGTTTGGTGGCGCAACCCCATGCTCTCTGTGCGTCAGGGGAAAATAATGTATTGGCGCTAGTCCTTCTTCTAGGTCCTAGACCTCAGCGCCTAAAGACGTGATACATGTAAAGGGTGTGGGGTGCAATGCAACTGCCTTCAAATCCACGCACGACCATACCCTCCACTGGCACCAGATTAAGGCCCAGATGTAGGTACAAAATATTTACCGATTCTTAATTACGGAATTTTACCGATTCGGTAATTAAGAATCGGTAAATATGAAGAGTGGACATGTAGGTCCATCCAGATGTGTATTTTACAGATTCGGTAAAAATCGGTATTTACCGAATCGGTAAATACCGACCGGTAATGCTCCATTCCCGGTAATGCTCCATTCATTCCTATGGGCTTTGAAGCCCATAGGAATGAATGGGGCATTACCGGTCGGTATTTACCGAATCGGTAAATACCGATTTTGACAAGGGTGCAGGGGGTGTCACTTTGACACCCTCTAGCACCCCCGAAAAAGGGTTGGGGGCCATATGGCAGGCATACCTGCCCTAAGGGCAGGTCTGCCTGTCATATGGCACAGGTGTGCATGCACACATGTGCATGCACACCTGAATCGGTATTTCACCATCAAATTGAATTTGATGGTAAAATACCGATTTCTTAGGCCTTGTGGGACTCATAAGAGTCCCACCTACATATCAATTTTACCGATTCTGTAAAATTACCGCTCGGTAAATTTACCGAACGGTAAATTTACCGATTCTGCCCCCTACATGTCAAAATCCTTTTACCGGTCGGTAACAGCCGAATTCGGCCGTTACCGACCGGTAAAACCCTACCTACATCTGGCCCTAGGGCTCTTGACAAAAAGAATGCGTGTTTACGTCGGACTGGGACAAAAAATGGGCCTTGGACCCAAAATAAATATGGCCCCCATGATTAGATCAGAAAGCTAAAAAAATTGATCTTATTTGCAAATCAGGGCAGTTTTGAACTTGTAATGACCACAAAGTGTGGGTGTTTTTCAAGATGTGGGAGATTGCACTCATGTGTGCTTGTTGCAAGCAATGCGTATGGTAATATCAGAGCAATCAACAGTAAACTAGCATTGTCAAAGCCAATAGTCTCGCCTATGCAAGAGCTTTTGGCTTTGTCAACGTCTTTTAGCCATTTTGTATAACGGCTGCAAGTTATGAACAAATAGCGCTGTCCTGCATTATATCAGTATGAAAAAAACGCTATGATGCAACACCACTGGCCGCGTTATACTGCTTTTTTTCTGTCAGCCATGCTGCACAGCAGCAGTACTGCTGCGCAACATGGTTAAAGACCTTGACAAAGCCAATAGTTCTTGAACAGGTAAGGACTATTAACTTTGCCAATGCTCGTTAGGTCTCGGCAACGAGAACTATTGTCGCCTAGTAAGCTAGCAAGGGACTACAGAGAGGTGGACGAGCCGACCAGGGTCTGTGGACGCGCACAAAGGCAGGCAGGCAGGCAGGCATGCGCCAGACACACACACACACAGACAGACAGACACACGCACGCACGCATGCATGCATTCACACACACACACACACACACACACACACTCTCACACTCTCTCTCTCTCTCTGCCGCCCCCCCCCCCACTCACCGGGCTCTTTCCCTCCGCATCGGGTCAGTCACGGCAGAAGGCAGACTCGTGTCTTCTCCGGCGATCTTCAGCTGATGTGCACGCCCACGCTGCGTCGTGCGCGCCCACCACGCTGTATCGCGCCCGTTGATCCTCAGCTTGTTTACAATAGCGATCGTTTCTTCCGCTAGCACTCCGTGGCATCTCAGACGCACAGCAGGTAGCATTAGCACCTCTTGTTTTAAAATGCGTTTGTTTATCTAGGACGGACACGTTTACTGGTTGCTTGTTTTTAAGTGTTCTCATGACGGAATGGTTCCGTCATGAGCACACTTGCACTTGTGCTCATGAGTGAACCATTCCGTCATTAGCATGGAAGGTGTTAAAGCAGATGTTTGTAAATATTAATTCTATTGAAAAAATAGAAGTGTGAACTGTCGAGGGAATATGAAAGTCATTGGAACGTCTCAATACCAAAAAAGAAACGGCGAGTGTGCATTAAGGCAAACCGAAGCCTGGACAGGGGATTTAGCAGGAAGGGAGCTACGCAGAGTGCGGGGAATGAGGAGATGTAGTTTGTAGGGGGAGGTGGACCACAGAAAAATAAATATGGAGTGCAGGGACATCCCGTCCACAACTCTCTCTGTCACATGAGGCGTACTGACAGGCCTAGAAAGAAATTAAGTGCACACGCTATTTTAGATGCGACGTGGACTGACTCTGACTCCCGCTGCGCAACTTCCTTTTATTATTCCCTGATGTCACCAAGGGCAAAACTAAACATGCACTGATGGCGGGGGTCTTCCACATGCACTACCTGTGCATTTGGTACCGTCGTCCGGGACGTGCTCCCAAATTTGGCACAAAAGTCGGCACTTGGGTTAACACGCGGGAAAAAAGATTAAACATTTTGAATAATCATATAGGTTTGTTTTTTTAAATAGATGTTTATTCATTTTCAGCAGGTTATACAATTGAGCTTTAACTGACATTTGTAGGTTACTACAGCACAGGTTACAGAAGCGGCTGTGGTGAAGTGTCTCACAGTAACTCAAAATAATATTTTTTAACCAGTATTGACAATTTATAACTTGGACGCAAAGCTTACTGTTTCTATCGGTAGAATTGCAGATAACTGAATATTTTCCTTCATCGACTGCCTTATATTCGGGAATAAGAACTGTTTACGTGCCGTCAGGTGTGGGCGAGCAAGTGTGAGGTCAGGGAGTGTCGGTGGAGGGGAGAGAGAACCCCATAGGCTGTGTGTGTGCCCACACAGCGCCTACACATCCATGTCCAGACAAGGGTTTGTAGAGTGTGAGGATATGCGGTATGTGTGGTGATTTCACTTCTACTTGTGGTGGTGCACAGGGCGAGGGAGCATTCTATGTTAGTTGAGACAATTGTGTGCAGCTTAGTTTCGATGGCAGTCAAATATTCTTGCCCTTGTCGGGGATTGATTTGTGAGGGTAGCCTAGATGCATCTAGTGAGTGTGACTCATGTTCTGCGACAAGTACTCTACGGAGGTCCTGGAGCCATAATTGGGTGCTGGGGCCTGCTCCGACTTCCAAGACATAGCTATTCTGCGCTTTGCCTGCACCAGTGCTAGGTCCAAGAATTTATTGAGAGTCTTGCGCGGTGCGTTGGCGTTCGTTATTCCCAGCAGAAAATGTGGTCCCTGGGTTGTTATCGGGGTGCCTGCTGCCTTTGTTAGTGTCCCAGCCACCTCATCCCAAAATGGTCTGCGACATGGACACGTCCACACTATGTGGGGAAATGGTGCCTCTGGAGCCAGACATATGTCGAGGTGGGATAAATGCGTGCAAGCCTGTATGGTGTTAATTATGTATGGTGGCGATAATTGAACTGTGTATACTTCAGCCTAGCATTTGGTGATACAACTCTGGGATGATTTATGCATTGTGTCCATTGTTTATCGGTAATATTAGTGGACAGTGCTGTGTCCCAATACTCGTACAATGGGACCAACAGGGGTGTCGGATCAGGCCTAAAAGAGTTGTAAATCGCTGTGATTGCACACCTACCCTGTCCATGTGTTAATACGGTTTGCAGAGGCTGGGAAGAGGTAGGTTTGTTACAAGTGTTACCCCATAAGTATAAGAAGTGCTTTGACAGGGTGGTGTAGAGCAGGAATATCTCCGGTGGTATCCCATAAACGTCCACCAAACCGTGAAGTCCTGTAATTGCAAATCTGCAAACAGGTCTCCCCATATGTCCGGTCCCGCTGCCCTCTAGGCTTCGATTTCTGGGTGCCCATAGTAGGTGTAGGTTCCAGGAAGGACCTCCAACAGCAGATTGGGAGTGTACGGTGTAGACCACCCCTTGGGTAGCATGTATTTTAGCCAGCAGCATCTTGCTAGCATTAATAAATTGCCCTTTTTAGGTCTCGGCAACGAGAACTATTGTCGCCATGTAAGCTCCCAAGGGAGTACAGAGCAGTGCACGAGCCGACCAGGGTCTGTGGACGCGCACACACAAAGGCAGGCAGGCAAGCACACACCAGACTGACACAGACAGACACACGCAGACAGACACACGCACACACACACACGCACACACACACACACACACACACACACACCCTCCCTCCCTCTCTGCCCACTCCCTCTCTGCCGCCCCCCCCCCCTCTACCCCCACTCACCGGGCTCTTTCCCTCTGCAGCGGGTCAGTCACGGCAGCAAGCAGGCTCGGTGTCTTCTCCAGCGATCTTCAGCTGATGTGCACGCTCACGCTGCGTCTCCTGCGCGCCCACCACGCTGTTTCGCGCCCGTTGATCCTCAGCTTGTGATTACTACTCCTTCTAACCCGGATTCTAAATTACTATTTCTTGGTTCTCTAACTCCACTCTGTTGATTCGTAACAAACTGATATTCAGCACATTTCACAGTCTCGCTTTTGCTTCTCATAAATACAATAAGATTATTTTAAGCAATGTCTACCCTTCTTTTGGTTCTGTGCCTATTATGCTTCGGACTATAGAGTTTTAGAAAGTGTGGTGGAAGATTCCATGATATCAGCAGCGTGCACAGTGCAGAGTGAGTGTGCAGAGTAGTGAGTGCAGAGTAGTGAGTGCAGAGTAGTGAGTGCAGAGTGAGTGTGCAGAGTGAGTGTGCAGAGTGAGTGTGCAGAGAGAGTGAGTGTGCAGAGAGAGTGAGTGTGCAGAGAGAGTGAGTGTGCAGAGAGAGTGAGTGCAGAGTAGTGAGTGCAGAGTAGTGAGTGCAGAGTAGTGAGTGCAGAGTAGTGAGTGCGCAGAGGAGTGAGTGCGCAGAGGAGTGAGTGCGCAGAGGAGTGAGTGCGCAGAGGAGTGAGTGCGCAGAGGAGTGAGTGCAGAGTAGTGAGTGCAGAGTAGTGAGTGCAGAGTAGTGAGTGCAGAGTAGTGAGTGCAGAGTGAGTGTGCAGAGGAGTGAGTGCAGAGGAGTGAGTGCAGAGTAGTGAGTAGTGAGTGCAGAGTAGTGAGTGCAGAGTAGTGAGGTAGTGAGTGCAGAGTAGTGAGTGCAGAGTAGTGAGTGCAGAGTAGTGAGTGCAGAGTAGTAAGTAGTGAGTGCAGAGTAGTGAGTAGTGAGTACAGAGTAGTGAGTAGTGAGTGCAGAGTAGTGAGTAGTGAGTGCAGAGTAGTGAGTGCAGAGTAGTGAGTGCAGAGTAGTGAGTGCAGAGTAGTGAGTGCAGAGTAGTGAGTGCAGAGTAGTGAGTAGTGAGTGCAGAGTAGTGAGTGCAGAGTGCAGAGTAGTGAGTGCAGAGTGCAGAGTAGTGAGTGCAGAGTAGTGAGTAGTGAGTAGTGAGTGCAGAGTAGTGAGTGCAGAGTGCAGAGTAGTGAGTGCAGAGTGCAGAGTAGTGAGTGCAGAGTAGTGAGTGCAGAGTAGTGAGTGCAGAGTGCAGAGTAGTGAGTGCAGAGTAGTGAGTGCAGAGTGCAGAGTAGTGAGTAGTGAGTGCAGAGTAGTGAGTAGTGAGTGCAGAGTAGTGAGTGCAGAGTAGTGAGTGCAGAGTAGTGAGTGCAGAGTAGTGAGTGCAGAGTAGTGAGTAGTGAGTGCAGAGTAGTGAGTGCAGAGTAGTGAGTAGTGAGTAGTGAGTGCAGAGTAGTGAGTGCAGAGTGCAGAGTAGTGAGTGCAGAGTGCAGAGTAGTGAGTGCAGAGTAGTGAGTGCAGAGTAGTGAGTGCAGAGTGCAGAGTAGTGAGTGCAGAGTAGTGAGTGCAGAGTGCAGAGTAGTGAGTAGTGAGTGCAGAGTAGTGAGTGCAGAGTAGTGAGTGCAGAGTAGTGAGTGCAGAGTAGTGAGTAGTGAGTGCAGAGTAGTGAGTGCAGAGTAGTGAGTAGTGAGTGCAGAGTAGTGAGTAGTGAGTGCAGAGTAGTGAG
This sequence comes from Lissotriton helveticus, assembly GCF_964261635.1. Taxonomy (NCBI): domain Eukaryota; kingdom Metazoa; phylum Chordata; class Amphibia; order Caudata; family Salamandridae; genus Lissotriton; species Lissotriton helveticus. The sequence continues at coordinate 1,859,926,445 of NC_136057.1, forward strand.
TAGTGAGTGCAGAGTAGTGAGTAGTGAGTGCAGAGTAGTGAGTGCAGAGTGCAGAGTAGTGAGTGCAGAGTAGTGAGTAGTGAGTAGTGAGTGCAGAGTAGTGAGTGCAGAGTGCAGAGTAGTGAGTGCAGAGTAGTGAGTGCAGAGTAGTGAGTGCAGAGTGCAGAGTAGTGAGTGCAGAGTAGTGAGTGCAGAGTGCAGTGCAGTGCAGGTGAGTGCAGTGCAGGTGAGTGCAGTGCAGGTGAGTGCAGTACAGGTGAGTGCAGTGCAGTGCAGGTGAGTGCAGTGCAGGTGAGTGCAGTGCAGGTGAGTGCAGTGCAGGTGAGTGCAGTGCAGGTGAGTGCAGTGCAGGTGAGTGCAGTGGAGTGCAGTGGAGTGCAGTGCAGTGCAGTGCAGGTGAGTGCAGTGCAGTGCAGGTGAGTGCAGTGCAGTGCAGGTGAGTGCAGTGCATGTGAGTGCAGTGCAGTGGAGTGCAGGTGAGTGCAGTGCAGGTGAGTGCAGTGCAGGTGAGTGCAGTGCAGGTGAGTGCAGTGCAGGTGAGTGCAGTGCACGTGAGTGCAGTGCAGGTGAGTGCAGTGCAGTGCAGTGCAGGTGAGTGCAGTGCACGTGAGTGCAGTGCAGGTGAGTGCAGTGCAGGTGAGTGCAGTGCAGTGCAGGTGAGTGCAGTGCAGGTGAGTGCAGTGCAGTGCAGGTGAGTGCAGTGCAGTGGAGTGCAGTGCAGGTGAGTGCAGTGCAGTGCAGGTGAGTGCAGTGCAGTGTAGGTGAGTGCAGTGGAGTGCAGGTGAGTGCAGGTGAGTGCAGTGCTGGTGAGTGCAGTGCAGTGCAGGTGAGTGCAGTGCAGGTGAGTGCAGTGCAGGTGAGTGCAGTGCAGTGCAGTGCAGTGCAGGTGAGTGCAGTGCAGTGCAGGTGAGTGCAGTGCAGTGCAGATGAGTGCAGTGCAGTTCAGGTGAGTGCAGTGCAGTGCAGGTGAGTGCAGTGCAGTGCAGTGGAGTGCAGTGCAGTGCAGTGGAGTGCAGTGCAGTGGAGTGCAGTGCAGTTCAGGTGAGTGCAGTGCAGTGCAGGTGAGTGCAGTGCAGGTGAGTGCAGTGCAGTGGAGTGCAGTGGAGTGCAGTGGAGTGGAGTGCAGTGCAGGTGAGTGCAGTGCAGTGCAGGTGAGTGCAGTGCAGGTGAGTGCAGTGCAGGTGAGTGCAGTACAGTGCAGGTGAGTGCAGTGCAGGTGAGTGCAGTGCAGGTGAGTGCAGTGCAGGTGAGTGCAGTGCAGTGCAGGTGAGTGCAGTGCACGTGAGTGCAGTGCAGTGCAGGTGAGTGCAGTGCAGGTGAGTGCAGTGCAGGTGAGTGCAGTGCAGGTGAGTGCAGTGCAGTGCAGGTGAGTGCAGTGGAGTGCAGTGCAGTGCAGGTGAGTGCAGGTGAGTGCAGTGCTGGTGAGTGCAGTGCAGTGCTGGTGAGTGCAGTGCAGTGCAGGTGAGTGCAGTGCAGTGCAGGTGAGTGCAGTGCAGGTGAGTGCAGTGCGTGCAGTGCAGGTGAGTGCAGTGCAGTGCAGGTGAGTGCAGTGCAGGTGAGTGGCAGGTGAGTGCAGTGCAGGTGAGTGCAGTGCAGTGCAGGTGAGTGCAGTGCAGGTGAGTGCAGTGCAGTGCAGGTGAGTGCAGTGCAGGTGAGTGCAGTGCAGTGCAGGTGAGTGCAGTGCAGTGCAGGTGAGTGCAGTGCAGTGCAGGTGAGTGCAGTGCAGGTGAGTGCAGTGCGTGCAGTGCAGGTGAGTGCAGTGCAGGTGAGTGCAGTGCAGGTGAGTGCAGTGCAGGTGAGTGCAGTGCAGGTGAGTGCAGTGCAGGTGAGTGCAGTGCAGGTGAGTGCAGTGCATGTGAGTGCAGTGCAGGTGAGTGCAGTGCAGTGCAGGTGAGTGCAGTGCAGGTGAGTGCAGTGCAGATGAGTGCATTGCAGGTGAGTGCAGTGCAGTGCAGGTGAGTGCAGTGCAGTGCAGGTGAATGCAGTGCAGTGCAGGTGAGTGCAGTGCAGGTGAGTGCAGTGCAGTGCAGTGCAGGTGAGTGCAGTGCAGGTGAGTGCAGTGCAGTGGCATGCAGGTGAGTGCAGTGCAGGTGAGTGCAGTGGCGTGCAGGTGAGTGCAGTGCAGTGCAGGTTAGTGCAGTGCAGGTGAGTGCAGGTGAGTGCAGGTGAGTGCAGTGCAGTGCAGGTGAGTGCAGTGCAGTGCAGTGCAGGTGAGTGCAGTGCAGGTGAGTGCAGGTGAGTGCAGTGCAGGTGAGTGCAGTGCAGTGCAGGTGAGTGCAGTGCAGGTGAGTGCAGTGCAGGTGAGTGCAGGTGAGTGCAGTGCAGTGCAGGTGAGTGCAGTGCAGTGCAGGTGAGTGCAGTGCAGTGCAGGTGAGTGCAGTGCAGGTGAGTGCAGTGCAGGTGAGTGCAGTGCAGTGCAGGTGAGTGCAGTGCAGGTGAGTGCAGTGCAGGTGAGTGCAGTGCAGTGCAGGTGGGTGCAGTGCAGGTGAGTGCAGTGCAGTGCAGGTGAGTGCAGTTGAGTGCAGAGTGGTGTGTATTGACAATGTAAATGACAATGCCATTTATTTATGATTTAAAGAAAAAAAAAGAAATGTCATGAGCAATGCCAATAGCTCTACCTTTAATGATGCCGAGACCATTGCATTGTAAATGCTTGTTTTTTATTACTGGCTATGCAACACGGAGGCAGGGAATGTGTTTGGGCGGCAGCAGGACAACAGAGCTGCTGGAATTGCAAACTGAAGATTAGCAGGAATGGAAAATATTTTCTTGCTGGCCTCTGGATATGTTTGCATGCAATCTATGAACATTATTAATCCTTGAAGGCAAACGAGTCGGTTGAGTGTAAGCTTTAATTGTCCAAAATATTTTTATGGGCCTGGTACTTTGATCTCTTTATTCAAATCAAGTGGCTAGTAAATAAGTTTGCCAATCACTGCGTCCCTTTGATCTTGTAGAAATTGCTCTGGCCTGGAGCATTTGACAACCGTTGGTCATGTATCTGGCTATGACATTTTTGTGCGTGTGTGTGTGTTTTTTATGTGCTTCGGAGAAATCAAATCGCTTCTTGGTTCAACTCAAAGCCTGGAAATGCCAAGTCAGGTTTTACATTGTACGTAATTGCAGTAATCGTTGTTTTATTTGTCTTGAAAGTAAAATAATTTAAACTTCATCACATTTATGACTCTCATCCTTTAAACAGTTGGTTGGTCTGGGGAGCGGTTCGACTCATATCTACTAAATCGACCATGTCCAGTGTTAAACTCGCAGGTAGTTCTTGCTTAGTAGCAAATAGCACTTCACGTGCTGAGATATTGGAGTCAAGTAGATAGAAGTTAGGACAAGCATTTGCAATGCAATAGGTCTTGCATTAAAAGAGTTTGAGCTATTGGCAGTGTAAACGACAATGCCTTTTATTTATGTGTTGTTTTTAAAACAGATAAATAAAAGGCATTGTCATTTACAATGCCAATTGCTTAAACTCCCGCAAATGCGAGACCTATTGCATTGCAAATGCCAGCGCCCGTGCTATAAAAGTTTTTTAAAAAAAAGCTTTAGGCGAGAGCTTGTCCTGCCTGCAGTAGCAGGCAGGACAGGACAAAGCTATTTGAGAAAATAGTGCTGTAATTAAAGCCTACCGAGTAACAACACTCGTAATCGGGGTTGTCGACATGAGAGGTTACAAAATGAGACAAGGCAGTAACGCTATTTTCAGTGCCACAATTTACAGTGGACAATGTCACAAGCCAATGACAAATATGGGTGGAGAGTGGGCAGAGCTTCAAGTCCCTACCTGAATACAGCATGCCTGGCAGAGCAGCACATGCGCTGCCCAGGATCGACCTAAAAAAGCGCTATGACACGGTGGCTGTGTCATAGCACTTAATTTTATAATGGAAGGAGTGCTGATCATTCGGCAACACAGAGAGAGAAAGGGTGAGAGAAGGAGTAAAACTGACAACAGAAGATGGGGGGGGGCAATAGGGCCTAGGGGCAGCATAGACAGCAAAGTGTGGTGGAGAGGGCCTGGTGTAAGCAGCAACAAGCACATCAGCGGAGGGCGGACGGACGGGGGAAAACAACATAGGAGAGAGAGGAACAAGAAGGGTTCTGTTTAAAAGTCACACTCTGGTACAGTGCTTGAGTCCAGATTTCATTTTGCACCATAATTTACCAGCAAATAGATAGAAATTAGGCAGTTTTAGAGCTGCTGTGCAGAGCTGGGGGTGGCTGTTTGTGTTAGCAGCAGTCCTGCTTCTGCTCTCTCCGTTTGAACTTGGATTTACAGCTCCTGTGACTTCATGAGCTCCAGAGAGTGCTGTAAAAGCATCAAGGCCAGCTATATACGAATAATGAAGTGCTCCTGCAAAGTCATTGGACTGCTAACCCAAGTAGAATAAAAGGGAATGCAAGTTATACTGCTTTTTAAAAATGTATTACAGAGGGAGGGAGTCCCAGTAGGCAACACGGAGGGAGGGAAGAAAGGATGTGGGCAACTCGCACAACTGAAGGTGGCATAAATACAGCGAGTAAATCAATGGAGGGTGATTGGGTGAGAGCAAATAACACGAGGGAGGGGTACAGAGGGGAGAGAAGTACACGAGGTGGTCTGCTGAAAACGTTCACTTTGATTGGGTGTTTAAGCCCAAAGAAAAAAGTAGTGCCTAAAGAAATGAGCAGTGGAAGGTCACATGTAAAGTAGCCATTCTCCAAGAAAGGCACAAACACAAGAAGAGGATGGGAGGTTATGCCAGCTGACCTATAAGTAGAAAATAAATGAGAGTGGCAATGAAGCCAACTAATGGTAAGTAGTGTGAGGACTCCAATCCCACTGATAGAAAACAACAGGTCTCGAAGAGACAGTGCATGCACCGTCTAGGCGAGACCTAAAAGCAGCTCACCAGTACATAAAACAGGCCCACCAACCGCCCCAAAAAATAAATGGGCCCTATACTGTTCTGTCAAAGCAATCTTCCGGGCATGCCTAATTCATCTATAGGCCAGTCCAACCCTGCTTCAGATCGTCCCTAACTGGAACCAGTTCCGATTTTTACCTGACATCTGAAAATTAATTCAGCAATGTTCGAGAGTTGCTCACACCAGTGATATCACTTCTGGGGATGAAGTGGGTAACAAAGGGTCGGGGTGAGGGCTGGGTGGGAGAGGGTAGTAATTCAGGATTTATGTTTGTATAGAACTGTGCCACAGGGAGAATATTAAGGGGTGCAAAGCATTCATCCTCAGACAAAACATACTCCACAGAAGGGAAAGTAGGTAAGATGTATATATGTAGAGAGGGGTTGAAGTAGGGTCTAGAAGAGGGCAAAAATATGATTGGCGAATGCAACCGAGTGGGTAGTGGTGATCATTACAGAAAGGACTCGAAAAACAGTTTATCCAACACTTAACTTGGAAAAAGATAATTTTTTAGGTCGAGCTATTATATCCCGCAGGGATTATTAGGTCAAGCTATTATATCCCGCAGGGATTAATAGCTCGATGATATAGTAGGTGAAACAAACTCTTGAACAAGCGCGGATTCATCCCAATGCATGTGAAGTATTGAAGCGTGACGCTTCGCCAGCGCGTGCTTGGCCTCACTCACTCCCCATATGCTCGTTCCCTCCCACTCGCTCGCTCCCCTGCCCCGCCACCCCCATCTGCCTCGCGCACCACAATGCTCCTTCCCTCCCACTCGTTTGCTCTCCCGCACCCCCGCCTCCCGCTCCCCCAGTCTGTGCCTCGCATCATCGCATCAGGCCCCATTCATTGCAGTCAAGCCCCTTATCTAAGCGCCCGCCCCCATCCGACTTGTTTTTTTCGCTGTAAAATGAACAGAACAAGAAAAGCTTCACACAATGGTTGTTGTGTGCTCGGAACCATGTACATACAAAAACATTGGGTTTCACTCCAATCTCCACCTATTGTGTATTTTCACATAGACATCAGCTCTGCCTTTCCCTCCGTGTCTTTCGTTCCTGTGCTGTTGCAGACACATCACCTTTCTCCAGTGCACACGTGTCCTCCCCTGCCTCACTCTCACAAAGCCCATGTCTTACTTCAACCCCATCCTTTTCCTCCCATACCAGAACAGAAATTATAACTCATTCTCTCCTTTCCTATCCCACAGACAGCATTTCATTCTCCTCGCAGTTTCCTTTATTGTCATTTTCATCACCCACACCAGCAGGCTTGTTCCCGCACATTAGATGTGTGTGTATCTCACGTCTGTGTCTCGCGCCCGCCCACACACCACTCTCTGTCACTTCAGGCCTGCGTTAACCCTGCTGAGACGCCGTAGCAGGCTCTCTCCAGGCATTCCCTCTCCTCGGAGCCACCCCATCCAGATGAATGTTAACAAATACAAGACAAGCTACAATGTCAGCTGCAGTGACTGTTGAGACCTCCAAGGAACATTACTTTTTAGATGTGATAATATATCTGGCATCAAGTCAAATATTGACACTAAAAAATTGGCATATTTTTCAGAAGTCCAAAGCCCCTAGAATCTTCTTTTCAGGTTCCGTGCAGATCGGTCAAGAAATGACAACCCTATTTGGGGTCATCTAAAATGAGTATGGGCCCAGAAACAGCAGCCCGCTCACGATTGAGCGTGTGCAAACTCAGAACGCTGTTCCCTATCTCATAATCTGCACTGCATTCTTGACCATGCCATGAAGTGGCTCTGATGTAAAAAATAAACCATGATAGCTACGCCGAGTGGGTTGGATTTTTGCTTGAGCCTTAGGATGAGTTTATTCACTCAAACAACACAGGTAACTTATTCATATGGAGTTTGTTTTGGAAAGTTTTTTTTTCAAACGGGATGATGTCTTTTGAAAACTGTTAAATACTGGACTGCCTGCTTGCAGTGAAAAGAAAACAGAGGCATTAACTTTGTCAATGGCTCTAACTTTCAAGAAAGTTTTATGGTAATGTGAAGTATTACAAGGAAATAGTGTGAGAATGGATAGGTATTTGTGCGGTGCCAAGGAACTATGGAATAATATTGGCGTAGGGTTAAAGTTCAGGTGACAGGTGCACTCTCCAGCCAGACCTAAAAATGCATTTAGGTTAGTGACTGCATTCCTCCTGTCTGTGTGAGTGACTTCAAACCCATCCAGCCAGACGTGATGAGCCGCCCAAGCTGCTCCCCCGCCCCCCGCCATCCCACAAAGCAAGCCAAGAACATCAAAGCGACCGGCCGCTTTGAGTCCATTTGCCACCATCCACTTCACGCGCTCCGCAGGTCATAAACAGGACCATCTGCTTGTGAATCGGGATGCTGGCATAGTTGCCCAGCCCCCCTCCCAGCGCTGCCTTTCCTCTGCCGGCTTGTTTTACAGTGGCATTTTGCATGCTAGCATATGTAGGTCCACAGTTTATAACGTGAAAATAGAACTTCAAATGCCAACATTCTGTGTTTTGTTGACTGTAAATTTGAGGCTGGATTATTGTGTCTCACACAAAATAAGACCCCTTGGCAGAAGCTAGTACTTGTAGCTGGTAATTGACCTAAATAAAAATCTATGTTTTTACTTGCACTTCAGTTAAGATTGCATGGCGTATATAGCAACTTCTTGTGAATAGGCATGCAATGCAGCAGGTAACGTGGATGGAAACAGACTGCAGTCTGTTACTCGTTTTGTTGGGCAACATTTATTTAATGATTTAAATACTAATGTACTCCGTTTTATTTGTTAAAAGATCTTTTTATTGCGCAGAAAACAAAGAAAAACGTTGAGACAGCAGCTTGCTGTGCAATGTTAAAACACAAGCATACATTGGCAAATTTCCATCTGACCCCTGAAGCCACCCTCACCCATCCCCCTCCCCAACCATTCACAAATTAGTAACAAAGTCCAGATGTCTTTGGCCCTGAGCATCACTGTCAGTATCAGCCATAGGTGCACATAACTCTCCCCGATACGCGTTCCATTTCCCCTATATTTTAGTCCATTTGTTCGGACAACTCTTACTCTTATAGATTACTATGCCACAGCATCACTCAGCGCCACAGAATCACTCAGCACCACTGAATGCCACGGCACTACTCAACGCCACAGCATTACTCAATGCCACAGCACCCCTCAACGCAACAGCACCCCTCAACGCAACAGCACCCCTCAACGCAACAGCACCCCTCAACGCCACAGCACCTCAGCATTACTCAACGCCACAGCATTACTCAATGCACAGCAATACTCAACGCCACAGCGTTACTCAATGCCACAGCATTACTCAATGCCACAGCATTACTCAATGTCGTAGCACCACTCAACGCTACAGCACCACTCAACGCCACAGCACCACTCAACGCCACAGCACCACTCAACGCCACAGCACCACTCAACACCACAGCACCACTCAACGCAACAGCACCACTCAACGCCACCGCACCACTCAACCACAGCATCACTCAACCACAGCATCACTCAACCACAGCATCACTCAACGCCACAGCATTACTCAGCGCCACAGAATCACTCAGCACCACTCAACGCCACAGCACCACTCAATGCCACAGCACCACTCAACGCCACAGCACCACTCAACGCCACAGCACCACTCAACGCCACAGCACCACTCAACGCCACAGCACCACTCAACGCCACAGCACCACTCAACGCCACAGCACCACTCAACGCCACAGCACCACTCAACACCTCAGCATCACTCAACGCCACAGCATCACTCAACACCACAGCATCACTCAACGCCACAGCATCACTCAACGCCACAGCATCACTCAGCGCAACAGAATCACTCAGCACAACTGAATGCCACAGCAACCCTCAACGCCACAGCACCACTCAATGCCACAACACTACTCAACGCCACAGCACCACTCAACGCCACAGCATCCCTCAACGCCACAGCATCCCTCAACGCCACAGCACCACTCAATGCCACAGCACCACTCAATGCCACAGCACCACTCAATGCCACAGCACCACTCAATGCCACAGCACCACTCAATGCCACAGCACCACTCAACGCCACAGCACCACTCAACGCCACAGCACCACTCAACGCCACAGCACCACTCAACGCCACTGCACCACTCAACGCCACAGCACCGCTCAACGTCGCAGCACCGCTCAACGTCGCAGCACCGCTCAACGTCGCAGCACCGCTCAACGTCGCAGCACCGCTCAACGTCGCAGCACCGCTCAACGCCACAGCACCGCTCAACGCCACAGCACCACTCAACGCCACAGCATCACTCAACGCCACAGCATCCTGAGCACCACTCAACGTCGCAGCACCGCTCAACGTCTCAGCATCACTCAACGCCACAGCATCACTCAACGCCACAGCATCACTCAACGCCACAGCATCACTCAACGCCACAGCATCACTCAACGCCACAGCATCACTCAACGCCACAGCATCACTCAACACCACAGCATCACTCAGCGCAACAGAATCACTCAGCACAACTGAATGCCACAGCAACCCTCAACGCCACAGCACCACTCAATGCCACAACACTACTCAACGCCACAGCACCACTCAACGCCACAGCATCCCTCAACGCCACAGCATCACTCAATGCCACAGCACCACTCAATGCCACAGCACCACTCAATGCCACAGCACCACTCAATGCCACAGCACCACTCAATGCCACTGCACCACTCAACGCCACAGCACCACTCAGCGCACAGCATCCCTCAATGCCACAGTACCGCTCAGCACCACAGCACCACTCAGCGCCACAGCATCACTCAGCGCAACAGCATCACTCAGCGCCACAGAATCACTCAGCGCCACAGAATCACTCAGCACCCCTCAACGCGACAGCACCCCTCAACGCGACAGCACCCCTCAACACCACAGCACCCCTCAACGCCACAGCACCACTCAACGCCACAGCACCACTCAACGCCACAGCACCACTCAACGCCACAGCACCACTCAATGCCACCGCACCACTCAACGCCACCGCATCACTCCACGCCACTGCATCACTCAACGCCACCGCATCACTCAACGCCACCGCATCACTCAACGCCACAGCATCACTCAACGCCACCGCATCACTCAACGCCACCGCATCACTCAACGCCACCGCATCCCTCAGCGCCACCGCATCCCTCAGCGCCACAGCATCACTCAGCGCCACAGCATCACTCAGCGCCACAGCAGCACTCAAAGCCACAGCATCACTCAGCGCCACAGCAGCACTCAAAGCCACAGCATCACTCAAAGCCACAGTATCACTCAAAGCCACAGCATCACTCAAAGCCACAGCATCACTCAAAGCCACAGCATCACTCAAAGCCACAGCATCACTCAAAGACACAGCATCACTCAACGCCACAGCATCACTCAACACCACCGCATCCTCAGCACCACTCAACGTCACAGCACCACTCAACGTCACAGCACCACTCAACGTCACAGCACCACTCAACGTCACAGCACCACTCAACGCCACAGCATCACTCAACGCCACAGCATCACTCAACGCCACAGCATCACTCAACGCCACAGCATCACTCAACGCCACAGCATCACTCAACGCCACAGCATCACTCAACGCCACAGCATCACTCAGCGCCACAGAATCACTCAGCACAACTGAATGCCACAGCAACACTCAACGCCACAGCATCACTCAACGCCACAGCATCCTCAGCACCACTCAACATCACAGCACCACTCAACATCACAGCACCACTCAACGCCACAGCATCACTCAACACCACAGCATCACTCAACGCCACAGCATCACTCAACGCCACAGCATCACTCAACGCCACAGCATCACTCAACGCCACAGTATCACTCAATGCCACAGCATCACTCAACGCCACAGCACCACTCAACGCTACAGCACCACTCAACGCTACAGCACCACTCAACGCTACAGCACCACTCAGCGCCACCGCATCACTCAACGCCACCGCATCACTCAACGCCACCGCATCACTCAACGCCACCGCATCACTCAACGCCACCGCATCACTCAACGCCACCGCATCACTCAACGCCACCGCATCACTCAACGCCACCGCATCACTCAACGCCACCGCATCACTCAACGCCACCGCATCACTCAACGCCACCGCATCACTCAACGCCACCGCATCACTCAACGCCACCGCATCACTCAACGCCACCGCATCACTCAACGCCACCGCATCACTCAACGCCACCGCATCACTCAGCACAACTGAATGCCACAGCAACCCTCAATGCCACAGCACCACTCAATGCCACAACACCACTCAATGCCACAGCACCACTCAATGCCACAGCACCACTCAATGCCACAGCACCACTCAATGCCACAGCACCACTCAATGCCACAGCACCACTCAATGCCACAGCACCACTCAATGCCACAGCACCACTCAATGCCACAGCACCACTCAATGCCACAGCACCACTCAATGCCACAGCATTACTCAACGCCACAGCATTACTCAACGCCACAGCATTACTCAATGCCACAGCATTACTCAACGCCACAGCATTACTCAACGCCACAGCACCACTCAGCGCCACAGAATCACTCGGCATCCCTCAATGCCACAACATCCCTCAATGCCACAGCATCACTCAGCGCCACAGCATCACTCAACGCCACAGCATTACTCAACGCCACAGCATTACTCAACGCCACAGCATCACTCAACGCCACAGCATCACTCAACGCCACAGCATCACTCAACGCCACAGCATCACTCAACGCCACAGCATCACTCAACGCCACAGCACCACTCAGCCCCACAGCACCACTCTGCGCCACAGCATCACTCAGCGCCACAGCATCACTCAGCGCCACAGCATCACTCAGCGCCACAGCATCACTCAGCGCCACAGCATCACTCAACGCCACAGCATTACTCAGCGCCACAGAATCACTCAGCACCACTCAACGCCACAGCACCACTCAATGCCACAGCACCACTCAACGCCACAGCACCACTCAACGCCACAGCACCACTCAACGCCACAGCACCACTCAACGCCACAGCACCACTCAACGCCACAGCACCACTCAATGCCACAGCACCACTCAACACCTCAGCATCACTCAACGCCACAGCATCACTCAACACCACAGCATCACTCAACGCCACAGCATCACTCAACGCCACAGCATCACTCAACGCCACAGCATCACTCAGCGCAACAGAATCACTCAGCACAACTGAATGCCACAGCAACCCTCAACGCCACAGCATCCCTCAACGCCACAGCACCACTCAATGCCACAGCACCACTCAATGCCACAGCACCACTCAATGCCACAGCACCACTCAATGCCACAGCACCACTCAATGCCACAGCACCACTCAATGCCACAGCACCACTCAACGCCACAGCACCACTCAACGCCACAGCACCACTCAACGCCACAGCACCACTCAACGCCACAGCACCACTCAACGCCACAGCACCACTCAACGCCACTGCACCACTCAACGCCACAGCACCGCTCAACGTCGCAGCACCGCTCAACGTCGCAGCACCGCTCAACGTCGCAGCACCGCTCAACGTCGCAGCACCGCTCAACGTCGCAGCACCGCTCAACGTCGCAGCACCGCTCAACGTCGCAGCACCGCTCAACGCCACAGCACCACTCAACGCCACAGCACCACTCAACGCCACAGCATCACTCAACGCCACAGCATCCTGAGCACCACTCAACGTCGCAGCACCGCTCAACGTCTCAGCATCACTCAACGCCACAGCATCACTCAACGCCACAGCATCACTCAACGCCACAGCATCACTCAACGCCACAGCATCACTCAACGCCACAGCATCACTCAACGCCACAGCATCACTCAACACCACAGCATCACTCAGCGCAACAGAATCACTCAGCACAACTGAATGCCACAGCAACCCTCAACGCCACAGCACCACTCAATGCCACAACACTACTCAACGCCACAGCACCACTCAACGCCACAGCATCCCTCAACGCCACAGCATCACTCAATGCCACAGCACCACTCAATGCCACAGCACCACTCAATGCCACAGCACCACTCAATGCCACAGCACCACTCAATGCCACAGCACCACTCAATGCCACTGCACCACTCAACGCCACAGCACCACTCAGCGCACAGCATCCCTCAATGCCACAGTACCGCTCAGCACCACAGCACCACTCAGCGCCACAGCATCACTCAGCGCAACAGCATCACTCAGCGCCACAGAATCACTCAGCGCCACAGAATCACTCAGCACCCCTCAACGCGACAGCACCCCTCAACGCGACAGCACCCCTCAACACCACAGCACCCCTCAACGCCACAGCACCACTCAACGCCACAGCACCACTCAACGCCACAGCACCACTCAACGCCACAGCACCACTCAATGCCACCGCACCACTCAATGCCACCGCATCACTCCATGCCACTGCATCACTCAACGCCACCGCATCACTCAACGCCACCGCATCACTCAACGCCACAGCATCACTCAACGCCACCGCATCACTCAACGCCACCGCATCCCTCAGCGCCACCGCATCCCTCAGCGCCACCGCATCCCTCAGCGCCACAGCATCACTCAGCGCCACAGCATCACTCAGCGCCACAGCAGCACTCAGCGCCACAGCAGCACTCAGCGCCACAGCAGCACTCAGCGCCACAGCAGCACTCAAAGCCACAGCATCACTCAAAGCCACAGCATCACTCAAAGCCACAGCATCACTCAAAGCCACAGCATCACTCAAAGCCACAGCATCACTCAAAGCCACAGCATCACTCAACGCCACAGCATCACTCAACGCCACAGCATCACTCAACACCACCGCATCCTCAGCACCACTCAACGTCACAGCACCACTCAACGTCACAGCACCACTCAACGTCACAGCACCACTCAACGTCACAGCACCACTCAACGCCACAGCATCACTCAACGCCACAGCATCACTCAACGCCACAGCATCACTCAACGCCACAGCATCACTCAACGCCACAGCATCACTCAACGCCACAGCATCACTCAGCGCCACAGAATCACTCAGCACAACTGAATGCCACAGCAACACTCAACGCCACAGCATCACTCAACGCCACAGCATCCTCAGCACCACTCAACATCACAGCACCACTCAACATCACAGCACCACTCAACGCCACAGCACCACTCAACGCCACAGCATCACTCAACGCCACAGCATCACTCAACGCCACAGCATCACTCAACGCCACAGCATCACTCAACGCCACAGTATCACTCAATGCCACAGCATCACTCAATGCCACAGCACCACTCAACGCCACAGCACCACTCAACGCTACAGCACCACTCAACGCTACAGCACCACTCAGCGCCACCGCATCACTCAACGCCACCGCATCACTCAACGCCACCGCATCACTCAACGCCACCGCATCACTCAACGCCACCGCATCACTCAACGCCACCGCATCACTCAACGCCACCGCATCACTCAACGCCACCGCATCACTCAACGCCACCGCATCACTCAACGCCACCGCATCACTCAACGCCACCGCATCACTCAACGCCACCGCATCACTCAACGCCACCGCATCACTCAACGCCACCGCATCACTCAACGCCACCGCATCACTCAACGCCACCGCATCACTCAGCGCCACCGCATCACTCAGCGCCACCGCATCACTCAACGCCACCGCATCACTCAACGCCACCGCATCACTCAACGCCACCGCATCACTCAACGCCACCGCATCACTCAACGCCACCGCATCACTCAACGCCACCGCATCACTCAGCACAACTGAATGCCACAGCAACCCTCAATGCCACAGCACCACTCAATGCCACAGCACCACTCAATGCCACAGCACCACTCAATGCCACAGCACCACTCAATGCCACAGCACCACTCAATGCCACAGCACCACTCAATGCCACAGCACCACTCAATGCCACAGCACCACTCAATGCCACAGCACCACTCAATGCCACAGCATTACTCAACGCCACAGCATTACTCAACGCCACAGCATTACTCAACGCCACAGCATTACTCAACGCCACAGCATTACTCAACGCCACAGCATTACTCAACGCCACAGCACCACTCAGCGCCACAGAATCACTCGGCATCCCTCAATGCCACAACATCCCTCAATGCCACAGCATCACTCAGCGCCACAGCATCACTCAACGCCACAGCATTACTCAACGCCACAGCATTACTCAACGCCACAGCATCACTCAACGCCACAGCATCACTCAACGCCACAGCATCACTCAACGCCATAGCATCACTCAACGCCACAGCACCACTCAGCCCCACAGCACCACTCTGCGCCACAGCATCACTCAGCGCCACAGCATCACTCAGAGCCACAGCATCACTCAGCGCCACAGCATCACTCAGCGCCACAGCATCACTCAGCGCCACAGCATCACTCAGCGCCACAGCATCACTCAGCGCCACAGCATCACTCAGCACCCCTCAACGCCACAGCACCCCTCAACGCCACAGCACCCCTCAACGCCACAGCACCCCTCAACGCCACAGCACCCCTCAACGCCACAGCACCACTCAACGCCACCGCGTCAGTCAACGCCACCGCGTCAGTCAACGCCACCGCGTCAGTCAACGCCACCGCGTCGCTCAACGCCACCGCGTCGCTCAACGCCACCGCGTCGCTCAACGCCACAGCGTCGCTCAACGCCACAGCGTCGCTCAACGCCACAGCGTCGCTCAACGCCACTGCGTCGCCCAACACCACTGCATCACTCAACGCCACTGCGTCACTCAACGCCACTGCGTCACTCAACGCCACTGCGTCACTCAACGCCACTGCGTCACTCAACGCCACGGCGTCACTCAACGCCACGGCGTCACTCAATGCCACGGCGTCACTCAACGCCACGGCGTCACTCAACGCCACGGCGTCACTCAACGCCACAGCGTCACTCAACGCCACAGCATCACTCAACGCCACAGCATCACTCAATGCCACAGCATCACTCAACGCCACAGCATCACTCAACGCCACAGCACCACTCAACGCCACAGCACCACTCAACGCCACAGCACCACTGAATGCCACAGCATCACTCAGCACCACTGAATGCCACAGCATCACTCAGCACCACTGAAGGCCACAGCATCACTCAACGCCACAGCATCACTCAACGCCACAGCACCACTGAATGCCACAGCATCACTCAGCACCACTGAATGCCACAGCATCACTCAGCACCACTGAAGGCCACAGCATCACTCAGCACCACTGAAGGCCACAGCATCACTCAGCACCACTGAAGGCCACAGCATTACTCAACGCCACAACATTACTCAACGCCACCGCATCACTCAACGCCACCGCATCACTCAACGCCACCGCATCACTCAACGCCACCGCATCACTCAACGCCACCGCATCACTCAACGCCACCGCATCACTCAGCACAACTGAATGCCACAGCAACCCTCAATGCCACAGCACCACTCAATGCCACAACACCACTCAATGCCACAGCACCACTCAATGCCACAGCACCACTCAATGCCACAGCACCACTCAATGCCACAGCACCACTCAATGCCACAGCACCACTCCATGCCACAGCACCACTCCATGCCACAGCACCACTCAATGCCACAGCACCACTCAACGCCACAGCACCACTCAACGCCACATCACTCAACGCCACAGCATTACTCAACGCCACAGCATTACTCAACGCCACAGCATTACTCAACGCCACACACCACTCAGCGCCACAGCACCACTCAGCGCCACAGCATCACTCAGCGCCACAGAATCACTCGGCATCCCTCAATGCCACAACATCCCTCAATGCCACAGCATCACTCAGCGCAACAGCATTACTCAACGCCACAGCATTACTCAACGCCACAGCATTACTCAACGCCACAGCATTACTCAACGCCACAGCATTACTCAACGCCACAGCATCACTCAACGCCATAGCATCACTCAACGCCACAGCACCACTCAGCGCCACAGCACCACTCAGCGCCACAGCACCACTCAGCGCCACAGCATCACTCAGAGCCACAGCATCACTCAACACCTCAGCATCACTCAACGCCACAGCATCACTCAACACCACAGCATCACTCAACACCACAGCATCACTCAACGCCACAGCATCACTCAACGCCACAGCATCACTCAACGCCACAGCATCACTCAGCGCAACAGAATCACTCAGCACAACTGAATGCCACAGCAACCCTCAACGCCACAGCACCACTCAATGCCACAACACTACTCAACGCCACAGCACCACTCAACGCCACAGCACCACTCAATGCCACAGCACCACTCAATGCCACAGCACCACTCAATGCCACAGCACCACTCAATGCCACAGCACCACTCAATGCCACAGCACCACTCAACGCCACAGCACCACTCAACGCCACAGCACCACTCAATGCCACAGCACCACTCAATGCCACAGCACCACTCAACGCCACAGCACCACTCAACGCCACAGCACCACTCAACGCCACAGCACCACTCAATGCCACAGCACCACTCAACGCCACTGCACCACTCAACGCCGCAGCACCACTCAACGTCGCAGCACCGCTCAACGTCGCAGCACCGCTCAACGTCGCAGCACCGCTCAACGTCGCAGCACCGCTCAACGTCGCAGCACCGCTCAACGCCACAGCACCACTCAACGCCACAGCACCACTCAACGCCACAGCATCACTCAACGCCACAGCATCCTGAGCACCACTCAACGTCGCAGCACCGCTCAACGTCTCAGCATCACTCAACGCCACAGCATCACTCAACGCCACAGCATCACTCAACGCCACAGCATCACTCAACGCCACAGCATCACTCAACGCCACAGCATCACTCAACACCACAGCATCACTCAGCGCAACAGAATCACTCAGCACAACTGAATGCCACAGCAACCCTCAACGCCACAGCACCACTCAATGCCACAACACTACTCAACGCCACAGCACCACTCAACGCCACAGCATCCCTCAACGCCACAGCATCCCTCAACGCCACAGCATCCCTCAACGCCACAGCACCACTCAGCGCCACAGAATCACTCAGCGCCACAGAATCACTCAGCACCCCTCAACGCGACAGCACCCCTCAACGCGACAGCACCCCTCAACACCACAGCACCCCTCAACGCCACAGCACCACTCAATGCCACAGCACCACTCAACGCCACAGCACCACTCAACGCCACAGCACCACTCAATGCCACCGCATCACTCCATGCCACTGCATCACTCAACGCCACCGCATCACTCAACGCCACCGCATCACTCAACGCCACCGCATCACTCAACGCCACCGCATCACTCAACGCCACCGCATCACTCAACGCCACCGCATCACTCAACGCCACCGCATCCCTCAGCGCCACCGCATCCCTCAGCGCCACCGCATCCCTCAGCGCCACAGCATCACTCAGCGCCACAGCAGCACTCAAAGCCACAGCATCACTCAAAGCCACAGCATCACTCAAAGCCACAGCATCACTCAAAGCCACAGCATCACTCAAAGCCACAGCATCACTCAAAGCCACAGCATCACTCAAAGCCACAGCATCACTCAACGCCACAGCATCACTCAACACCACCGCATCCTCAGCACCACTCAACGTCACAGCACCACTCAACGTCACAGCACCACTCAACGTCACAGCACCACTCAACGTCACAGCACCACTCAACGTCACAGCACCACTCAACGCCACAGCATCACTCAACGCCACAGCATCACTCAACGCCACAGCATCACTCAACGCCACAGCATCACTCAACGCCACAGCATCACTCAGCGCCACAGAATCACTCAGCACAACTGAATGCCACAGCAACACTCAACGCCACAGCATCACTCAACGCCACAGCATCCTCAGCACCACTCAACATCACAGCACCACTCAACATCACAGCACCACTCAACGCCACAGCATCACTCAACACCACAGCATCACTCAACGCCACAGCATCACTCAACGCCACAGCATCACTCAACGCCACAGCATCACTCAACGCCACAGCATCACTCAACGCCACAGTATCACTCAACGCCACAGTATCACTCAACGCCACCGCATCACTCAACGCCACCGCATCACTCAGCACAACTGAATGCCACAGCAACCCTCAATGCCACAGCACCACTCAATGCCACAACACCACTCAATGCCACAGCACCACTCAATGCCACAGCACCACTCAATGCCACAGCACCACTCAATGCCACAGCACCACTCAATGCCACAGCACCACTCAATGCCACAGCACCACTCAATGCCACAGCACCACTCAACGCCACATCACTCAACGCCACAGCATTACTCAACGCCACAGCATTACTCAACGCCACAGCATTACTCAACGCCACAGCATTACTCAACGCCACAGCATTACTCAACGCCACAGCATTACTCAACGCCACAGCACCACTCAGCGCCACAGAATCACTCGGCATCCCTCAATGCCACAACATCCCTCAATGCCACAGCATCACTCAACGCCATAGCATCACTCAACGCCACAGCACCACTCAGCGCCACAGCACCACTCTGCGCCACAGCATCACTCAGCGCCACAGCATCACTCAGCGCCACAGCATCACTCAGCGCCACAGCATCACTCAGCGCCACAGCATCACTCAGCGCCACAGCATCACTCAGCGCCACAGCATCACTCAGCGCCACAGCATCACTCAACACCCCTCAACGCCACAGCACCCCTCAACGCCACAGCACCCCTCAACGCCACAGCACCACTTAACGCGACAGCACCACTCAACGCCACCGCGTCAGTCAACGCCACCGCGTCAGTCAACGCCACCGCGTCAGTCAACGCCACCGCGTCAGTCAACGCCACCGCGTCGCTCAACGCCACCGCGTCGCTCAACGCCACAGCGTCGCTCAACGCCACAGCGTCGCTCAACGCCACAGCGTCGCTCAACGCCACTGCGTCGCTCAACGCCACTGCGTCGCTCAACGCCACTGCGTCACTCAACGCCACTGCGTCACTCAACGCCACTGCGTCACTCAACGCCACTGCGTCACTCAACGCCACTGCGTCACTCAACTCCACGGCGTCACTCAACGCCACGGCGTCACTCAACGCCACAGCATCACTCAACGCCACAGCATCACTCAACGCCACAGCATCACTCAACGCCACAGCATCACTCAACGCCACAGCACCACTCAACGCCACAGCACCACTCAACGCCACAGCACCACTGAATGCCACAGCATCACTCAGCACCACTGAATGCCACAGCATCACTCAACACCACTGAAGGCCACAGCATCACTCAACGCCACAGCATCACTCAACGCCACAGCACCACTGAATGCCACAGCATCACTCAGCACCACTGAATGCCACAGCATCACTCAGCACCACTGAAGGCCACAGCATCACTCAGCACCACTGAAGGCCACAGCATCACTCAGCACCACTGAAGGCCACAGCATTACTCAACGCCACAACATTACTCAACGCCACAACATTACTCAACGCCACCGCATCACTCAACGCCACAGCATCACTCAACGCCACAGCACCACTCAACGCCACAGCACCACTCAATGCCACAGCACCACTCAACGCCACCGCATCACTCAACGCCACCGCATCACTCAGCACAACTGAATGCCACAGCAACCCTCAATGCCACAGCACCACTCAATGCCACAACACCACTCAATGCCACAGCACCACTCAATGCCACAGCACCACTCAATGCCACAGCACCACTCAATGCCACAGCACCACTCCATGCCACAGCACCACTCAACACCACAGCACCACTCAACGCCACAGCACCACTCAACGCCACAGCACCACTCAACGCCACAGCACCACTCAACGCCACAGCACCACTCAACGCCACATCACTCAACGCAACAGCATTACTCAATGCCACAGCATTACTCAACGCCACAGCATTACTCAACGCCACAGCATTACTCAACGCCACAGCATTACTCAACGCCACACACCACTCAGCGCCACAGCATCACTCAGCGCCACAGAATCACTCGGCATCCCTCAATGCCACAACATCCCTCAATGCCACAGCATCACTCAGCGCAACAGCATTACTCAACGCCACAGCATTACTCAACGCCACAGCATTACTCAACGCCACAGCATTACTCAACGCCACAGCATCACTCAACGCCATAGCATCACTCAGCGCCACAGCACCACTCAGCGCCACAGCACCACTCAGCGCCACAGCACCACTCAGAGCCACAGCATCACTCAGAGCCACAGCATCACTCAGAGCCACAGCATCACTCAGCGCCACAGCATCACTCAGCGCCACAGCATCACTCAGCGCCACAGCATCACTCAGCGCCACAGCATCACTCAGCGCCACAGCATCACTCAGCACCCCTCAACGCCACAGCACCCCTCAACGCCACAGCACCCCTCAACGCCACAGCACCCCTCAACGCCACAGCACTACTCAACGCCACAGCACCACTCAACGCCACAGCACCACTCAACGCCACCGCGTCGCTCAACGCCACAGCGTCGCTCAACGCCACAGCGTCGCTCAACGCCACAGCGTCGCTCAACGCCACAGCGTCGCTCAACGCCACTGCGTCGCTCAACGCCACTGCGTCGCTCAACGCCACTGCGTCGCTCAACGCCACTGCGTCACTCAACGCCACTGCGTCACTCAACGCCACTGCGTCACTCAACGCCACTGCGTCACTCAACGCCACTGCGTCACTCAACGCCACTGCGTCACTCAACGCCACGGCGTCACTCAACGCCACAGCGTCACTCAACGCCACAGCGTCACTCAACGCCACAGCATCACTCAACGCCACAGTACCACTGAATGCCACAGCACCACTGAATGCCACAGCACCACTAAATGCCACAGCATCACTCAGCACCACTGAATGCCACAGCATCACTCAGCACCACTGAAGGCCACAGCATCACTCAACGCCACAGCATCACTCAACGCCACAGCACCACTGAATGCCACAGCATCACTCAGCACCACTGAATGCCACAGCATCACTCAGCACCACTGAAGGCCACAGCATCACTCAGCACCACTGAAGGCCACAGCATCACTCAGCACCACTGAAGGCCACAGCATTACTCAACGCCACAACACCACTCGGCGCCACAGCACCACTCGGCGCCACAGCACCACTCGGCGCCACAGCACCACTCGGCGCCACAGCACCACTCGGCGCCACAGCACCACTCGGCGCCACAGCACCACTCAGCGCCACAGCATCACTCAGCACCCCTCAACGCCACAGCATCACTCAGCGCACAGCATCCCTCAACGCCACCGCATCACTCAACGCCACCGCGTCATTCAACGCCACCGCGTCAGTCAACGCCACCGCGTCAGTCAACGCCACCGCGTCAGTCAACGCCACCGCGTCAGTCAACGCCACCGCGTCGCTCAACGCCACCGCGTCGCTCAACGCCACAGCGTCGCTCAACGCCACTGCGTCGCTCAACGCCACTGCGTCGCTCAACGCCACTGCGTCGCCCAACGCCACTGCGTCACTCAACGCCACTGCGTCACTCAACGCCACTGCGTCACTCAACGCCACGGCGTCACTCAACGCCACGGCGTCACTCAACGCCACGGCGTCACTCAACGCCACGGCGTCACTCAACGCCACAGCGTCACTCAACGCCACAGCATCACTCAACGCCACAGCATCACTCAACGCCACAGCATCACTCAACGCCACAGCACCACTCAACGCCACAGCACCACTGAATGCCACAGCATCACTCAGCACCACTGAATGCCACAGCATCACTCAGCACCCCTCAACGCCACAGCACCCCTCAACGCCACAGCACCCCTCAACGCCACAGCACTACTCAACGCCACAGCACCACTCAACGCCACCGCGTCAGTCAACGCCACTGCGTCACTCAACGCCACAGCGTCGCTCAACGCCACAGCGTCGCTCAACGCCACAGCGTCGCTCAACGCCACAGCGTCGCTCAACGCCACAGCGTCGCTCAACGCCACTGCGTCGCTCAACGCCACTGCGTCGCTCAACGCCACTGCGTCACTCAACGCCACTGCGTCACTCAACGCCACGGCGTCACTCAACGCCACGGCGTCACTCAACGCCACGGCGTCACTCAACGCCACGGCGTCACTCAACGCCACGGCGTCACTCAACGCCACAGCGTCACTCAACGCCACAGCGTCACTCAACGCCACAGCGTCACTCAACGCCACAGCGTCACTCAACGCCACAGTACCACTGAATGCCACAGCACCACTGAATGCCACAGCACCACTAAATGCCACAGCATCACTCAGCACCACTGAATGCCACAGCATCACTCAGCACCACTGAAGGCCACAGCATCACTCAACGCCACAGCATCACTCAACGCCACAGCACCACTGAATGCCACAGCATCACTCAGCACCACTGAATGCCACAGCATCACTCAGCACCACTGAAGGCCACAGCATCACTCAGCACCACTGAAGGCCACAGCATCACTCAGCACCACTGAAGGCCACAGCATTACTCAACGCCACAACACCACTCGGCGCCACAGCACCACTCGGCGCCACAGCACCACTCGGCGCCACAGCACCACTCGGCGCCACAGCACCACTCAGCGCCACAGCATCACTCAGCACCCCTCAACGCCACAGCATCACTCAGCGCACAGCATCCCTCAACGCCACCGCATCACTCAACGCCACCGCGTCATTCAACGCCACCGCGTCAGTCAACGCCACCGCGTCAGTCAACGCCACCGCGTCAGTCAACGCCACCGCGTCAGTCAACGCCACCGCGTCAGTCAACGCCACCGCGTCAGTCAACGCCACCGCGTCGCTCAACGCCACAGCGTCGCTCAACGCCACTGCGTCGCTCAACGCCACTGCGTCGCTCAACGCCACTGCGTCGCCCAACACCACTGCGTCACTCAACGCCACTGCGTCACTCAACGCCACTGCGTCACTCAACGCCACTGCGTCACTCAACGCCACTGCGTCACTCAACGCCACGGCGTCACTCAACGCCACGGCGTCACTCAACGCCACGGCGTCACTCAACGCCACGGCGTCACTCAACGCCACGGCGTCACTCAACGCCACAGCGTCACTCAACGCCACAGCATCACTCAACGCCACAGCATCACTCAACGCCACAGCATCACTCAACGCCACAGCATCACTCAACGCCACAGCACCACTGAATGCCACAGCATCACTCAGCACCACTGAATGCCACAGCATCACTCAGCACCACTGAATGCCACAGCATCACTCAGCACCACTGAAGGCCACAGCATCACTCAACGCCACAGCATCACTCAACGCCACAGCACCACTGAATGCCACAGCATCACTCAGCACCACTGAATGCCACAGCATCACTCAGCACCACTGAAGGCCACAGCATCACTCAGCACCACTGAAGGCCACAGCATCACTCAGCACCACTGAAGGCCACAGCATCACTCAGCACCACTGAAGGCCACAGCATTACTCAACGCCACAACATTACTCAACGCCACAACATTACTCAACGCCACCGCATCACTCAACGCCACCGCATCACTCAACGCCACCGCATCACTCAACGCCACCGCATCACTCAGCACAACTGAATGCCACAGCAACCCTCAATGCCACAGCACCACTCAATGCCACAACACCACTCAATGCCACAGCACCACTCAATGCCACAGCACCACTCAATGCCACAGCACCACTCAATGCCACAGCACCACTCAATGCCACAGCACCACTCCATGCCACAGCACCACTCAACGCCACAGCATCACTCAGCGCCACAGCATCACTCAGCACCCCTCAACGCCACAGCACCCCTCAACGCCACAGCACCCCTCAACGCCACAGCACCCCTCAACGCCACAGCACCCCTCAACGCCACAGCACCCCTCAACGCCACAGCACCACTCAATGCCACCGCGTCAGTCAACGCCACAGCGTCAGTCAACGCCAACGCGTCAGTCAACGCCACAGCGTCGCTCAACGCCACTGCGTCGCTCAACGCCACTGCGTCGCTCAACGCCACTGCGTCACTCAACGCCACTGCGTCACTCAACGCCACTGCGTCACTCAACGCCACTGCGTCACTCAACGCCACTGCGTCACTCAACGCCACTGCGTCACTCAACGCCACGGCGTCACTCAACGCCACGGCGTCACTCAACGCCACAGCGTCACTCAACGCCACAGCGTCACTCAACGCCACAGCGTCACTCAACGCCACAGCATCACTCAACGCCACAGTACCACTGAATGCCACAGCACCACTGAATGCCACAGCACCACTGAATGCCACAGCATCACTCAGCACCACTGAATGCCACAGCATCACTCAGCACCACTGAATGCCACAGCATAACTCAGCACCACTGAAGGCCACAGCATCACTCAACGCCACAGCATCACTCAACGCCACAGCACCACTGAATGCCACAGCATCACTCAGCACCACTGAATGCCACAGCATCACTCAGCACCACTGAAGGCCACAGCATCACTCAGCACCACTGAAGGCCACAGCATCACTCAGCACCACTGAAGGCCACAGCATCACTCAGCACCACTGAAGGCCACAGCATTACTCAACGCCACAACACCACTCGGCGCCACAGCACCACTCGGCGCCACAGCACCACTCGGCGCCACAGCACCACTCGGCGCCACAGCACCACTCGGCGCCACAGCACCACTCGGCGCCACAGCACCACTCGGCGCCACAGCATCACTCAGCACCCCTCAACGCCACAGCATCACTCCGCGCACAGCATCCCTCAACGCCACCGCATCACTCAACGCCACCGCGTCATTCAACGCCACCGCGTCAGTCAACGCCACCGCGTCAGTCAACGCCACCGCGTCAGTCAACGCCACCGCATCACTCAACGCCACCGCGTCATTCAACGCCACCGCGTCATTCAACGCCACCGCGTCAGTCAACGCTACCGCGTCACTCAACGCCACCGCGTCACTCAACGCCACCGCGTCACTCAACGCCACCGCCTCACTCAACGCCACCGCCTCACTCAATGCCACCGCCTCACTCAACGCCACCGCCTCACTCAACGCCACCGCCTCACTCAACGCCACCGCCTCACTCAACGCCACCGCGTCACTCAACGTCACAGCGTCACTCAACGCCACAGCATCACTCAACGCAACAGCATCACTCAGCACCACTCAACGCCACAGCATCACTCAGCACCACTGAATGCCACAGCATCACTCAGCACCACTGAATGCCACAGCATCACTCAGCACCACTGAATGCCACAGCATCACTCAGCACCACTGAATGCCACAGCATCACTCAGCACCACTGAGGGCCCCAAGAACACTCAGCCCCACTGAATGCCACAGCATCACTCAGCACCACTCAGCACCACTCAACGCCACAGCATCACTCAGCGCCACAGCATCACTCAGCGCCACAGCATCACTCAGTGCCACAGCACCGCTCAACGCCACAGCACCACTCAACACAACTGCATCAGTTAACGCCACCGCGTCACTCAACGCCACCGCGTCACTCAACGCCACCGCGTCACTCAACGCCACCGCGTCACTCAACGCCACAGCACCACTCAGCGCCACAGCACCACTCAGCGCCACAGCACCACTCAGCGCCACAGCATCACTCAGCGCCACAGCATCACTCAGCGCCACAGCATCACTCAGCGCCACAGCATCACTCAGCGCCACAGCATCACTCAGCGCCACAGCATCACTCAGCACCCCTCAACGCCACAGCACCCCTCAACGCCACAGCACCCCTCAACGCCACAGCACTACTCAACGCCACAGCACCACTCAACGCCACCGCGTCAGTCAACGCCACAGCGTCAGTCAACGCCAACGCGTCAGTCAACGCCACCGCGTCAGTCAACGCCACCGCGTCGCTCAACGCCACCGCGTCGCTCAACGCCACCGCGTCGCTCAACGCCACCGCGTCGCTCAACGCCACCGCGTCGCTCAACGCCACCGCGTCGCTCAACGCCACCGCGTCGCTCAACGCCACTGCGTCGCTCAACGCCACTGCGTCGCTCAACGCCACTGCGTCGCTCAACGCCACTGCGTCGCTCAACGCCACTGCGTCACTCAACGCCACTGCGTCACTCAACGCCACGGCGTCACTCAACGCCACGGCGTCACTCAACGCCACGGCGTCACTCAACGCCACAGCGTCACTCAACGCCACAGCGTCACTCAACGCCACAGCATCACTCAACGCCACAGCACCACTCAACGCCACAGCACCACTGAACGCCACAGCACCACTGAACGCCACAGCATCACTCAGCACCACTGAATGCCACAGCATCACTCAGCACCACTGAAGGCCACAGCATCACTCAACGCCACAGCATCACTCAACGCCACAGCACCACTCAACGCCACAGCACCACTGAATGCCACAGCATCACTCAGCACCACTGAATGCCACAGCATTACTCAGCACCACTGAAGGCCACAGCATCACTCAGCACCACTGAAGGCCACAGCATCACTCAGCACCACTGAAGGCCACAGCATTACTCAACGCCACAACATTACTCAACGCCGCAGCATTACTCAACGCCACAGCACCACTCGGCGCCACAGCACCACTCGGCGCCACAGCACCACTCGGCGCCACAGCACCACTCGACGCCACAGCACCACTCGGCGCCACAGCACCACTCGGCGCCACAGCACCACTCGGCGCCACAGCACCACTCGGCGCCACAGCACCACTCAGCGCCACAGCATCACTCAGCACCCCTCAACGCCACAGCATCACTCAGCGCACAGCATCCCTCAACGCCACCGCATCACTCAACGCCACCGCGTCATTCAACGCCACCGCGTCAGTCAACGCCACCGCGTCAGTCAACGCCACCGCGTCAGTCAACGCCACCGCATCACTCAACGCCACCGCGTCATTCAACGCCACCGCGTCAGTCAACGCCACCGCGTCACTCAACGCCACCGCGTCACTCAACGCCACCGCGTCACTCAACGCCACCGCGTCACTCAACGCCACCGCGTCACTCAACGCCACCGCCTCACTCAACGCCACCGCCTCATTCAACGCCACCGCCTCACTCAACGCCACAGCGTCACTCAACGCCACAGCGTCACTCAACGCCACAGCGTCACTCAACGCCACAGCGTCACTCAACGCCACAGCATCACTCAACGCAACAGCGTCACTCAGCACCACTCAACGCCACAGCATCACTCAGCACCACTGAATGCCACAGCATCACTCAGCACCACTGAATGCCACAGCATCACTCAGCACCACTGAATGCCACAGCATCACTCAGCACCACTGAATGCCACAGCATCACTCAGCACCACTGAGGGCCCCAAGATCACTCAGCCCCACTGAATGCCACAGCATCACTCCGCACCACTCAACGCCACAGCATCACTCAGTGCCACAGCATCACTCAGCGCCACAGCATCACTCAGCGCCACATCACCGCTCAACGCCACAGCACCACTCAACACAACTGCATCAGTTAACGCCACAGCACCACTCAACGCCACCACGCCACAGCGTCACTCAACGCCACGGCGTCACTCAATGCCACGGCGTCACTCAATGCCACGGCGTCACTCAACGCCACAGCGTCACTCAACGCCACGGCGTCACTCAACGCCACGGCGTCACTCAACGCCACGGCGTCACTCAACGCCACAGCATCACTCAGCACCACTGAAGGCCACAGCATTACTCAACGCCACAGCATTACTCAACGCCACAGCACCACTCACCGCCACAGCACCACTCAGCACCACAGCACCACTCAGCGCCACAGCACCACTCAGCGCCACAGCACCACTCAGCGCCACAGCATTACTCAACGCCACAGCATTACTCAACGCCACAGCATTACTCAACGCCACAGCATTACTCAACGCCACAGCATTACTCAATGCCACAGCATTACTCAACGCCACAGCATTACTCAACGCCACAGCATTACTCAATGCCACAGCACCACTCAACGCCACAGCACCACAGCACCACTCAGTGCCACAGCACCACTCAGCGCCACAGCACCACTCAGCGCCACAGTCAGCACCACAGCATCCATCAGCACCCCTCAGCGCCACATCACCACTCAGCGCACAGCATCCCTCAACGCCACTGCGTCAGTCAACGCCACTGCGTCAGTCAACGCCACCGCGTCAGTCAACGCCACCGCGTCAGTCAACGCCACCGCGTCAGTCAACGCCACCGCGTCAGTCAACGCCACCGCGTCAGTCAACGCCACCGCGTCACTCAACGCCACAGCGTCACTCAACGCCACAGTGTCACTCAGCACCACAGCACCACTCAACGGCACAGCATCACTCAGCACCACTGAATGCCACAGCATCACTCGGCACCACTGAATGCCACAGCATCACTCGGCACCACTGAATGCCACAGCATCACTCGGCACCACTGAATGCCACAGCTTCACTCAGCACCACTGAAGGCCACAGCATCACTCAGCACCACTAAACGCCACAGCATCACTCAGCACCACTAAACGCCACAGCATCACTCAGCACCACTAAACGCCACAGCATCACTCTGTGCAACCATTCAACAACAACTGGTTCTAATATGTTCTCTCAATGTTTCAAGCTTTATTACAAATGTCACAAAAAGATGTTAATATTTCACTTCTGTTCTTGGATTTTCATCATAATAAAATACTGAACATAATCTTCCCAAAAGTTATTTACAAAAGTTTAAGCTATTGCCATTCTAAATTACAATAACTTTTATTTAAGTATTAATTATTAAAAAAAATAAAAGCCATTGTTATTTGTAATATTAATACATCTAAGTCATGTAAATACAACACATATTGCATTACAAATGCTATAGGTTTCACGTTTGCGAAAGTTAAAACTATTGGCATTGTAAATGGCAAAGCTATTAATTTCGCTATTTTCAAAACCAACACATACATAAAAAATTTGTCATTTACAATACCAATAGCACAAACTTTCCTAATGCGAGCCCTATTGCATTGCAAATGCTTGTTGTTTCTGGTACATGAACAAGATGAACTGTTATGTTCAGATCCTGATTAGGAAAGTACAAAGAGTCGGCTGCTACTCCTGTGGATGCTTCAGAGTCTGTTTGTCAGCTTGTAGACCCAAAATATGGCTATTAGGTGTTTAAATGTGCACAGAGGGTTTGCCTCAAGCTCCCAAGAGCCTCTCAAGATGATCAATAGGCTATAAAAGTGTGTTCAGATGGAGACAATTAACGCAAATCAATTTTAATTTAATTCCTGAATCAAGAGGTAGTCATTAGGGTTATTGAGCAAAGCGACCGTGATTAAAACAGTTATTTGTTTTTTTTATTGATTGTTTCGGCTATATGGTGTAGTGCATTTTAAGCAGCTATTGGGGATTAAGAGATGCTGATTAATGCTTAGGAAGTAGAACAAAAGTATTTTGGCAAATTAAAGTGTTTGACTAGTTTAGTGCTTGAACGAAAATGTCTTGTTGAGATTACAGCTATCTTAATGTTTTGGATGGCACACCATCAAAAGAGAACAAGATCAATTCTCACTGGACCCCAGAAGGCAGTTGAAAGAGATGAAGGCCAAAAGAAACCTAGAGGTGAATTGTGGAAACCGAAATGAAGACCCTGAACCACAGCTGGGGCACTATACTGAAAGATGCCAAGACAGACAAAAGTGGAGGTCTTCATTGCTCTCCTACATTCCTGTCTGCATAACAGGCAGTACATAAGTAAGTAGTGTCTAGATGGATGGGGAGTTCAGGGTCCAATGATGTTGCCAAAAGCATTGATCCAAGAAGATTAAGTCCTCTTTTAGTTCTTTTAACCAAACTTAGATTAATTTATTGTGCCCCTGAGTGATCGTCTCAATCTCACGTCTC
Source organism: Lissotriton helveticus (assembly GCF_964261635.1). Classification (NCBI taxonomy): domain Eukaryota; kingdom Metazoa; phylum Chordata; class Amphibia; order Caudata; family Salamandridae; genus Lissotriton; species Lissotriton helveticus. The sequence continues at coordinate 1,859,957,368 of NC_136057.1, forward strand.
ACTAGAAAATTTACAGTCTACCTGCCTAACTGTATTCTCTTCAGCGAACATTTCTAGAAGTGCAAAACAAGATAAGAAATCTCAGAAGACTCTATGATACACCAGAGAGAAACATAGGCTAGTTAAAAACACCACTTCTTCACAGTGTACGCTTTCACAGAGAAACATTTTAGCACCGGCTAAGTGCAGCATCAGTATTGAATGAATGCTTTTAATTTTGCAGAAAAAATGGCAAGGTTTATCACCTGAATTAACAATATGTGTTGGCCTATGCAGTAATGCTTGGCAGTCTAAAAATTACCACAGTAACTCCCCTTCTAGATAAAATCAATCTGGACCTAGTGGTATCGGGTAATATTAGGCCTTTATCGCAACTACCAGTGAGCTGCAAAATTATTGAGATATGACTGTGTTAGCTAGTGTAGAAATATCTAGGCATGTCTCCAACTCTGCACATTAAAGTCTGTTTTTTGGCTTAATCATAAGACAGAGACAGCTGTGATCAGGCTGAGTGTTGATGTCTTAGAGTTGACAGGGTACAGCTGGAGGTGTTATTAGACTATTCTGCAGGTTTCAAAATGATCGGCCATAAGTATCTCATAATTAGATTGCATTTAGTGAATAAGGTGTGCAGTTGGAAGGTAGACTCTGGAAGGGTTCCACCAGAAGACGACAGCTGTTCCGAATTGGTAGGTATAATTTAAATCTGTGGATTGTAGACTGGGTGGACCCTCGAAGTTCCCTCACTGACACCCCCCCAAATCCCTCCTCCCTCCCGAGCACTGTTGCTATCACTTACCTTATTTAGTTAATGATAAATGCAGGACTGGATCTCCAGATGTATACGTTTTGTGAAACCTTTAAAATGTTCTGTGGTTTGTTTTTAAAAGTTTCACTTACATTTGATACCATCCCTTCATGTGCTGTACTCTCTATATCAACTAGTCATATGTTTAGGATATATAAAAAGCACCTCAGTATTTGGAAGACTAATGCTCAACTACAGAAGTCAATGTACAATGTGTATTTAGTTAAATATTGCTTAATGCCAGTATTTAACTAATTTTTACCCCTCTTCTCTGGTAGTGGGTAACAGAAATGCAATGCCAAAAGGTAAAATTATTTTGTTTCAATCAATTAACACATTGTGTCAATTGATTGAAACAAGATTAGATCTCAGATCAGATTATAATCAACAGTTAGGCAAAAAATGCCACTCAAGTAGAGATTTTCCGACAAATTACAGTGTGTTTGCTTTTATTTAGCACTTCCCTACCCCTGGAGAGCCCCAAGCAGGTTTCAAGATGGTGAGTTAAGTATTATGCATATGTTGTGCATGGGTAAAAGAGTGTTGACTGAGGTTTTACCTATAGGAGACATGTATTAACATTGTTATTGAGGATCCCAAGTGTGGTCTAGTCGTGTTGCACTGGCTATGTCGTAAAGCGATAAATATTGTATTAGGCATGGAACGAAAGAGGGAGAGGTAGGATTGCAGTGTACATATACAGCCCAGTAGTTCTGGTAAGTTGTGACCAGTTGGAATTAAGTTTTAGGAAACTGTAAGGCTTTCTTGCTTGTCAGTTGTTGTTGGTGATTCCTTATCATGCTTATTTTCTTTCGGAGCATGTTCTAAATATGGCATATCTCTACTGGGATGGACTGCTACCACGGTCATGCTCTTTTAACCCCTTCGCTGCTTTTTCACCTGCTGTGCGGGGGGCAAGGGGGTCGCACGCGGCGCCGCCGTGCTTGTGACGAACTCGGCTCGTCATGAGGCACAGTGGAACTGTGCTCATGACGAGCGGAGCTCGTCACGGCCACACCCGTTTTGGAACGTTCAGCACAGTGGGGAAATTATCCCCGCGTGTGAACGTTCCAACAGCCCGCACAGTTTAACCGTGCCTCATGACAAGCTCAGCTCGTCATGAGCATGGATAGTGTTAAAATGGAAGATGAACAGCAAGTGAGACGTTCCAGATCTGAGGCTCCTCCTTTGGCAACAGAGCCTAAACCTGCTTCATAGAAAAATGGGATCGGTCTTCTGAATCACCCGGTCGGTGATGCAGAGAACTTTGAATATAATTCTAGCAACAGGAAACCAGAGTAGGACCTTCTTAAGGGCAGGGGTGATGTGGTCCCACCAACTCCAGTTTAGCACTTGTCTAGCTGTGATATTCAATATTTGTAGTACTTTGTTGAATAGGAGTCTTTGAGAACCTAGTATAGAGTCCTTAGACACAGTCAAGACATGTCAGAACTATACTAGGGGGAGACCCAGATGAGGAACAATCCAGAGTGCGATTCTTCATGGTGAAGAAAGCAACTTTAGTCACTTGATTAACCTAAGGTTTGATGAATGAAAGGTTAGAGTCCATGATTACACCTAGATCGTTTACCACTGCAGTGGTTTTTTCACAGGTCCAGTTTCCTAAGGGTTAATGTTGGCGGAGTCATATTCTTGCCATGCATCGAAGATGAGGATCTTTTTTTTAGGTTTTGCCTTAGCAATGCGTACGAAGTACGCATGCGCTAGCAAAACCTCTTGAGTTCTATGTCGGGTGATGACCCGCCTCTGTCTATCATTGGCTAGCTCCATAAATGGAGGCTAGCCATTGGGAGACAGAGGCTGTCAATCGCGCTTTCTCTTGAAAACGCGATTCGGGGGCGTTTCGCTGTGTTTTTTTAAGCCCCGCCCCTTTGTCCCGGGCCGCGCTGCGATTGGCTGCCGGCCCGGGACACCCCCGTGACGTCATTCCCGGGCCGCGCTGTGATTGGCTGCCGGCCCGGGACACCCCCGTGACGTCAGCCAATCACAGCGCGGCCCGGGACCTGACTTGTTTTTTTTTGCTGTTTGTTTTCCTCATTTCATGCCGACCGCGGCCGCCGGAAGAAGTCCAGGTGAGTGCGTTCCTTCCCCCCCCTCCCGCTGTCCGTGTTCCCCCCCCCCCCATGTCCCCCCCCCCAGGAAGTCCAGGTGAGTGCCTTGCCGTTCCCGCCGCCCCTCCCGCTGCCGTGTCTTTCCCGCCCCCCCTCCTCCCGCTGTCCGTCCCTTTCCTTGTTTAAACATGGGCTGCAAACTCTTTCATTCAGTTGCTGCCCGTGCCTTTCTCGTGGGCACCTCTCATTGTTTCTGCAGGGGTAGATGCACGATTTCAGCTGACGGCGAGTGTCAGTCACTCTGTACTGGGGTTTGCCTAGAGGCGTCACTGTCTGTGTGCTTTTTTTTTTCATCAGGGCCCAAGAGGGTCGTGTCCAGCAGGAGAGCGTGCCAGCAGTGGGGCCGAGAGCAACACCTGGAATGAAAGAGGGTTCATGCCTCGTGCTGCGTCGGCGGATAGCTCTGTGCACCAGCGCTGGAATGTCAGATGAGCTGCTCACAGTCCCCACTTAATCCTGGCTGGTCCACACCTATGCACCCACTTCTTGGAGTTGGGGCAGCAAGTAGGGTGAGAAAGCAACAACGTGGCTCGAAAACTACTGCAGGCCCAAAGGGAAGCAGGATTACAAGGCGCCCAGCGGCAGTGAGGAATGCCCCTGGGGTATAACCCACGCTGCGAATGGAGGGTAGGTAAATCCGGATGGCCCTGCTCCCCCACTCGGGAGGCATCACTTGCCTTAATGGTGGTGGGGGCGGGGGTGGGCGGGCTGCGTCCCAGAGGGCTCCCGTGTTGCTGCGTCTCAGCAGATGACGGGGGGGAGGGGGCAGAAATGATACTCTAGTGGAGATGGGGTCTCGGGCTGGCCGCCTGCAGAGGAGAGGGCGAGGCCTGCTGGGCTCATCGACTCTTGCCAACAGTTGGTAAATACCCCCCATGGGAGCCCGGCTGCCCTTCTGTCCACACCGCCAGGAGGGCCTCGGGTCGATGGCCTGACAGCCCCGCCTCCTGGAAGAAATGAACTCGGCATAAGAGATGTCCGGGGAGAGATGAGTCCGGGGAGGGGGTGGGCATCGGCTGAGACGCACCCATTGGCTGGAGCCCTGCCACATCGCTGTGTGCCGAGGGCCTTCTGTAGTCCTGAAGGGTCCATGGTGTGGGAGACCTCCGATGCATCTTTTTAAAGGGCTCGGTCATGAGGGAGGGAAAAGGGAGAGCGGAAAGAATGACCGAAAGAGAGGGCGGTGATGAACCAGTGATGTATGTAGATGGATGTCTCCCTACTTGAGGTATATAATTCGAAGAGCGCAATACTGACAATGTGAGTCTGCATTATACAATAGCAATTACGTATTTGCGGCTGTTTCCTACTCATTATACACATACTAATAAAAGTGAAATGTTGACAGTCCATCTGCACACCTGCCTACATTATGCGCGCTACAGATAGCGCTCTGTTTACAGACTCCGTCTGGCTACAGGAGGCACATATTGCAAACACTGCTGAGTATCCGACACAATGGGCACACTAGTTTAATGTAACAATATAAAACCCATGGCTGCCTATATGAAACAAACAAAATGAGAGCCTAACCCTGGCCGCATGTAGCACGGCACAAATGTGGAGGATTTACACTGCCCCTGTGTGTAGCTGCACTAAGCACAAGCTTACAATAATTCAGTGTTTACGCGAAGCCAGTCTTAGTGACTACACTGAGCACACTACTTTAAGATTACAGAGCATACAATCTCCGTGTGTGCCTCCCTACATGCAGCACAATACAAACCCCACAATGGCTGCAGCCGGAGACAGCAGAAAAACGCTTCTGATAGAAAGTGTGTGTGTTTGCAGTGTCGTCTTGCTCCACCGAGCACCTACTAAAAACAGCAGTGTTTACAGTGTGTGAGTGCAAATGTTCTAAAAACTTAACAGCTTATTACATGGCGTTTCTGCTGGCTGTGCTAGTAAACTCTGCAAATATTGGCCTGCTGTACATGGTTTGTGAAAACTCGAATGCTTCTTCTAGGAGACCGGATGTTTGCTTTGGCTGGAAGGAGCCGGTTTGTTTTAATATGTTGTACTTTTTTCTTTCTTTTATAAAACTATTTTTTCCAGAAAACCGATCATGACAACATCGCACATATTGCGTTTTAATGCCTTACATCAGCATTCCGTTGGCATATTACTTCCTTTACTGTTCAGTGTCCAGCATGCACTGTGCTGGCTACAGTTGCAGTGCATGTGAGCGGGTGCGCGTGCAACACTCGCGTGCTTCCCCCCCGTGATCACTTTCCCTTCTGGCATTCCCCCCTCCCTTTTCGCCCAGTCCTTCTTGTCACCTCGGCATGCACTCACCCCTTCTTTCTCCCCTTTCGGCACTTTGATGTCCTTTATAAGCACACGCATACTCACACATGCAGGCTCTCTGCTCTCTTTCTCTCTCCCCCTCTCTCACACACATGCACGCTCTCTCTCTCTCTCACACACACATTCTCTCACTCACACACACACACACACAGACAGATTCACTCTCTTTCTCTCTCACACACCCACGCACAGACATGTGCGCTCTTGCTCTCACACACATGCACGCACACATCCACGCTCTTCCTCTCTCACACATACACACGCCCACGCCCTATCTCTCTGTCCCCCCCCTCTCTCACGCACACACACAGGCACTCTTGCATTCTCTCTCTTTCTTTGGTGTGTAGTGCCAAAGCACCATTGATTCCTGCTACGCACGGTAAGTCCTTCATTTGGGCTTTTATTATGATACAAGGACCCCTTGCTCCCTGTCAGGCCTCCAGCACTGGTAGCGTGGTGTCGGCAGTGTGCAGTGCCGAAGCACTTTTGACTTCAGTTATGCACGGTAAGGCATTTATTGGTGCTCACTGCTTTCAATAGGGCCATGGCTTGACAGCAGGCAGGCCTTTGCTCCCTGTCAAAGTCGCCTTCTTACTCCCTCCTGCCCTCCCTTCCACCTCTCTCTTCTGCTCTCTTTCACCTTCTTGTCCTCCATCTCTCTCTTGTTCTCTCTCTTTCCTGTCCTCTCCTCCTCTAGCCCTCCTTCTCCTTCCCGCCCTCCCTCTCCTACTGCCACCCTCTCCTTTCTGCCCTCTCTCACACACTCCTACCTTCCCTCCTGTCCTCCCACTCCTTCTTGCCCTCCCTCTCCCTTCTGCCTCTTTTCCTTCTTGCCTTCCCTCTCTCTCCTGCCCTCTCTTCCTTTTCACCTCTCTTCCTTCTTCCTTCTTACTCCTGCCCTCCTACATGCCCTCCCTTTCCCTTCTGTCCTCTCTCTTGCTCTCCCACTATTTTCTGACCTCCCACTCCTCCTTGCATTTTCGCCTTCCTACCCTACCTCTGTATCCTCCCCACTCTTCTTTGCATATACCTTCTCAACATGCGCTATCACTGCACACAGCCTCTCAACACATGGCCTCTCTGCACATGCCGCTCTCCATATAATCTCTCTGCACAGGGCCATGTGTAGAGAGGGCAAGTGAAGATAAGGCATGTGTAAAGAGGGCGTGTGCAGAGAGGTTGTTTTCCAGAGAGGCACTCCATATTTCTGTGTAAAGTAAAACACATCAACGTTTTACACATAATTCAAAGAAGTTAGAAAAGACCATTTGTCAAAAGCAATACCAAAAACTCAAACTTTAACAAAGGCGAAACCATTGCATTGTAAATGCTTGTTTTTTAAGAGTTGGCTTTGATGTGGTTCTTTACCACCCAAATGTTTCCTGTTTGTAAGAATTGGCTGAGCCCTGGCATGAACAGGTTTGAAGTCTTTTCCAGTTTTGGGTATCGTCAGCATAGATGTAGCAAATAATTCTTGCATGGACCTTTTCCGCATCCTATTAGTTGGAATGGAGATTTCTGATCACTTAATTAGTTTGGTTTTCTCAAGTGGTTAAGAGAAAGATTGTTTAGTCAAATAAATCTTAGCTTTTTATAAGGAGGCAATCCAGAAGCAGAATCTTAATCCAGTACCCCAGCTTCAGTGTGCAGTGGCAGAGAATTTGTTCGACATTTTCCTACTAGCTATTATCTCCAGAAATGCAAGGAAAATGTTAACGAACGCCACAGTGGAACTGTGTATGGCATCCCACATTGCAGATGCATGCACCGGCCTGAAAGCAGACACCAGAATGGCCTACTCTAACAAAGAACCCGGAGACGTACCAGGGGCGCTGCAAAAAGTTCTTCCTATCACCAAGAGTTAGGCAATCTAAGACAGTCATGTGAGACTATGTGAGGAGAGGCGGGGGCAGGGTCTTTTTGCCGAGAGCTACCTAAGAGGTCCCCTGCCCCTCACCAAACTCCCGCCCCCTCCCAAAACACAACAAAGGGTCATTGAGGCTGTTGCCAAAGTCCTGCAGTGTTTTCACACCTCTAAATAGACATCTGCTGGTTACTGCCTCCGAAAGCGATCTAGTGATCTACTGTTTACAGTGGGTTTCAGCTAGTTTTCTCTAGCACCTTGTGATTTTGGCTACTCACCGTGTGACTGTGAAGGGAACCAAAACCATTTGGCACCCTGTGGTTCCATGTGAGTTGGCAGGTCTGAATGTGAGCCTCAACTCTGTACTCTTTGGAAACCTGACAATTAACCTGTGCACCAATAAAACAGTCATATCTCGGCGCAAAGATAACCTGTCAAGCTTTGAAGGGACCTTAAAAGGCCTGACTTAGCACTGGCTACAAGCTTACTAGCTTGACATTTCCAGTAGTCTCGGTGTAAATCGGTTACCATATGATTTGTTTATAGCTCCTTGCCTTTGCAACTGAAGGTGCTAAAGAGAATGGTGCAGATGAATAAGGTGTGCTACAATATGTCTGCCTTTGTTTTTTGTAGTTTCTGTTCTTGGTCACCATGTATTAAGAAAGGACAGCTCAGAAGGATTGAGCCATGGATGCTGAGAATCTGCCCAAAATCTTTAAAAAATTGAAAACTTGCCACCTCAAAGAGATGGGATTCGGAGACCAAAAAAGAGATTCCTGTTTCGCAATAGAAAGCGGTATCAAAATAACATACCCACTGGCCATTTTTTAATGGCCACGGGGTATCTGGTAGTATTTGAACGGGTGGTGCTTAACACAGTTGAAGGGGAACAAGTTACTGTTATTAGTGGTACCAGCGTTTAATGGTAGGGCCATGGGAGAATCAAACTGAATGGATGTGTTTCATAAACAACTGATCAGTAAGATAATTCCAATTAGAGTGGGGGACACTCAATTGGCCTATGGCACCACCCGTTCTTCTTGCTCATACTAGAAACACTGGAATGAAATGTGTGAGTGCTGCCACTCTCGGCCATCTCCAGTACTGTATGTCGGAGAACAATGGTTCAAATGGTTCTGGAAGTAAGAAATAAGGCATAGCCAAATGAACACCATCACAGTACATTGGGAAAAGCACTGTTGTGGGTTGGAAATCAAAGGATAGGGCTCTTGTAAAGTTACTTGTGGTGAAGGCACCGTACTCCACAACACCAGAAGCACACCTTCAATGGGAGCACTCCTTCAATGGTCCAAGCACATTCTCAACCCTCTGGTGAAGCAGATTTCTATTATTTGGCTATGGCCAACTGACTATTGAGTCATAGCTTTAGGACATTCATAGTTCCTCAAGTCATCGTTGAATCTAGATATCTGGACCTGAACAGCTGCACATTTTTTGACGTACTGCAGCAAAGCTTTTTCCAGTAGCTAGAGCTTTTTGCCAGTCTTGTGGAGAACATGTCAACATCCATATGCTTGTTCGAGGATAGAAAGCTCTCCCAACTGAGTCTACTGAGGTTTGCAGGAGATTCAGTTGAATCCAAGGAGTTCGTTCTGGGAACAGGATTAAGGACATTGGTAGGAAGCTGGAGACAAGGTAAAGCTGTGACCTGTTCAAAAACAAAACCTAACCAATCCGTGCTGGCCAAGCTTTCCAGGCCATTTCCACAAAGCTGTGGAGGGGCAGTCACCAAAGGTTAGGAGAGCTGTATATTGATTGTATGTCGGAATTACGCATGCGCTCAGAATGCATGCCTTTTTAACGCGGTCTTTAGTACAAACGCGTCGTAACAACGCGTTTCTTCTGCACACAAAAGTAGTGACAATAACTTGCCCTACGGGGGGCGCAGGACTTTGGATTAGTATTTACTAATCCAACTCTAGTCTGCGCAACAGTAGGGAAGGTGTTAGATTTAAAAAAAACACCTCTGCACCAATGCGCCCCCCTAAAGCAAGTCATTGTAATGACTTGCTTGCTAAACTAATTCGTTGTAATGACACTTTCGTTCAGTTGCTGGCGCTGTAAATGCACAACGTGATTCCGGCGTCGTGCTAAAGGCTATATCCCTTGTATGTTATTTCTGTGCTTATTTTATTTGTAAAGCACACTGACAACTAGATGCTTCCTGGCACCTAGAAGACCAGGAAGAGAACTACCTGCTACTTGAAACATAACTCACCATTAAACCCCTACCAAAACAGGCAAGTGTACAGTGCCTTCCTAAAAGCCCATTGACATTCAATATTGTTGTGTTGGGAGGGTACGTAGTTCCAAAGGGTATGGAAAGGAGCATCCTTAATGCATGGAAAACACAGTAAACCCTGATTTTCAGGGCAAAGTGTCCTCCCTGATCTTTAAGGTTGTGGGATGCTGACAATTTCCGAAGTTTCATGTCCATTAAACACCTTACGGCTGAAGTAGAGACCTTTAAAATAAAATCTTTGTTCAATCGTCAGGTAGTTCCTATGAGACATCGTTGAATTTCCAAAAGTTGTAGGCAGTCGTGAATGTAAAGTTCTAAACCCGTAGAAGAATGACCATTAGATGAGCTTGGAAGCCAAGATATAGGCCATCGCAATAATCTGTTTCAGAAGATTGCCACGGAGCATACCTACAGCTTGGTTGGTCTTAAGGTTAAAATGTATCATTTTTCTCAGAAGCCAAAGCATAAGAAAGCATGAGCTTGCAACAACCTTCGTAGTAATTTCTCCACCTAACCCAACTCTCAGCAGCTTTGATACTTGTGCCCGTGTATGATGCAGAACCATATGTGAAGGACACAGCTCATTGTTCCAGCAGTCTACACTGTCCCATTGTAAGATGAGCTTTTACTGGCAAGGAGTTTTAAAGGGATGGGATTGATGAACTGTTGTGGCTAACACGGTTACTGTAGGTCACCATCTCAAAGAGATGCCTCATGGAGGTGAAACTGTTTTGATGTGGAAGCCCTTCTCTATAGCTGAAAAAGGTAATTTCTAGAGCTACTGAGAAGTGGTGTTTGGCCACTCTCCGAGATTCTCTTGAGCTTTGCTTTAAGTCAGGTATGGTGTTGCTCGATGATGGTAGCAGCGGCATGTACTTTAATGTCTTCACTTATGTTGATGTTCCTTATTAGTCCAGAGTACTTCTTTAATGCAATTTTGAAACACGTCAGCTGCACTTCATATGCCAAATTCAGACTTTTACATCATTGAAGGCACACATGAGGTTATATATCTCAATGGTGTGTCAGAAGTGTGGGGTGCCCAATACCCAGGACCTCTTGCTTACGGCCAAGGACAACACATTTTCGTGTTTGTGTCCACTGGACGAAGTGGCCCAAACCCATGCATCACACACCATTTGGCTGCCAGATTGCTGTACCACAGTATGGATCCATGAAAGAGGATTGTCTTCCAATAAGACAGTGTTTGAATCTATATTCAACTTGTGTATATAATTCAATAATACCAAACCTTTACAATTAGATAGAGATCTCTAAGGAAATTATGTGAGTTGTGAACTTAGCTTACATTACCATAAGTGGTTCCACTGTAAAAGCATGTACAATGTTTGCAAAATGTAACACTTGAAGTGGTTAATAATGATGATATGCAGATACATGCAGTATTGCACAATTTTAATTTCTGTTCCCTGAGGCCTCATTTAATAAAACATGTTTGATAAACGCAACTTGAAAATAAGTTAGGGTCTGATTCGTAAACAACGCCATAAAATTGCACCCATGTATTTGTCCTTTCATTGATGCAGATTTATGACTTCCAGAAGTCACAAGAGCTTGCAGAAATAGGCCTTGAAACTGCATTCCTATCAATTTTCTGGGAATTTCTTTTTTGCTTGGGAAAACACATACGTGTATGTTTGCTTGTGTGAAAATCAGCTGATCAATTGCAAATTAACATTCTCTACACCCTCCCTTTTTCCCACTCTGGAAAATATTTGACTCCCGTCCTTGTCAGTAGTACATTTCAAACCTTTTCCGGAGTGGGAAGAGATTGTCAGAAAGTTATTGAATACTCTTAAACATTTTAGTTTGTGGGGGTGTCCGGACTTTGAGGGGATTCCAACCTAGAATTACCGCTTCCCGCCTACTTCCAGCTAATGTAGATTTGCGGAGAAGTAGCAGAATCAGAGCCTTGCTAGAATCCATACCCTAACATGTACAAAAAAGTGATGAATGAATGCTTGACTAAATCTCAGCCACTGGTAATTACTCAGGACCGCATCCCAATCTATCATTATTTTGCCCACCATTTCACCTCAGTTTGGACCCAGCTATGGTCAAATCAGTCTTGATTGACCCTGCTTCAATCGGAAAAGTCCAGCCTGAACTGTCCAGCTAGGTCCTCTCTGAACCGGAACACAAGCAACCCAGCACCATTTTCCCCCTAGTTATGGGCTCATCAGCCAGGTAAAGCTTGGTTTCAGGGAGGACTGCTGCAGTATGGAGAGCTTTTTAGGAGAGTTGGTGTCTTTATTCACTGCTTTGTAGTTATCAGCATGTGTGACCCATACTATGTTGATCGGTGATTGCACACTTCAAAATTAAATGTAAACAAAATAATTTGCAACTTGAAAAAAAGATTTTACTAAAGTATTGCACAATTTTAATTTCTGTTCCCTGAGGCCTCATTTAATACAACATGTTTGATAAACGCCAATATTTAAAAAAAAGATTACCAAAGGAGAATGAGTCTAAAATAATTTTGGGCAACTTCAAAATAGGTTAGGGTCTGATTCGTAAACAACGCCATAAAATTGCACCCAAGTATATGTCCTTTCATTGATGCAGATTTAAGACTTCCAGAAGTCACAAGAGCTTGCAGAAATGGGCCTTGAAACTGCATTCCTATCAATTTTCTGGGAATTTCTTTTTTGCTTGGGAAAACACATACGTGTATGTTTGCTTGTGTGAAAATCAGCTGATCAATTGCAAATTAACATTCTCTACACCCTCCCTTTTTCCCACTCTGGAAAATATTTGACTCCCGTCCTTGTCAGTAGTACATTTCAAACCTTTTCCGGAGTGGGAAGAGATTGTCAGAAAGTTATTGAATACTCTTAAACATTTTAGTTTGTGGGGGTGTCCGGACTTTGAGGGGATTCCAACCTAGAATTACCGCTTCCCGCCTACTTCCAGCTAATGTAGATTTGCGGAGAAGTAGCAGAATCAGAGCCTTGCTAGAATCCATACCCTAACGTGTACAAAAAAGTGATGAATGAATGCTTGACTAAATCTCAGCCACTGGTAATTACTCAGGACCGCATCCCAATCTATCATTATTTTGCCCACCATTTCACCTCAGTTTGGACCCAGCTATGGTCAAATCAGTCTTGATTGACCCTGCTTCAATCGGAAAAGTCCAGCCTGAACTGTCCAGCTAGGTCCTCTCTGAACCGGAACACAAGCAACCCAGCACCATTTTCCCCCTAGTTATGGGCTCATCAGCCAGGTAAAGCTTGGTTTCAGGGAGGACTGCTGCAGTATGGAGAGCTTTTTAGGAGAGTTGGTGTCTTTATTCACTGCTTTGTAGTTATCAGCATGTGTGACCCATACTATGTTGATCGGTGATTGCACACTTCAAAATTAAATGTAAACAAAATAATTTGCAACTTGAAAAAAAGATTTTACTAAAGTATTGCACAATTTTAATTTCTGTTCCCTGAGGCCTCATTTAATACAACATGTTTGATAAACGCCAATATTTAAAAAAAAGATTACCAAAGGAGAATGAGTCTAAAATAATTTTGGGCAACTTCAAAATAGGTTAGGGTCTGATTCGTAAACAACGCCATAAAATTGCACCCAAGTATATGTCCTTTCATTGATGCAGATTTAAGACTTCCAGAAGTCACAAGAGCTTGCAGAAATGGTCCTTGAAACTGCATTCCTATCAATTTTCTGGGAATTTCATTTTTGCTTGGGAAAACACATACGTGTATGTTTGCTTGTGTGAAAATCAGCTGATCAATTGCAAATTAACATTCTCTACACCCTCCCTTTTTCCCACTCTGGAAAATATTTGACTCCTGTCCTTGTCAGTAGTACATTTCAAACCTTTTCCAGAGTGGGAAGAGATTGTCAGAAAGTTATTGAATACTCTTAAACATTTTAGTTTGTGGGGGTGTCCGGACTTTGAGGGGATTCCAACCTAGAATTACCGCTTCCCGCCTACTTCCAGTTAATGTAGATTTGCGGAGAAGTAGCAGAATCAGAGCCTTGATAGAATCAATACCCTAACGTGTACAAAAAAGGGATGAATGAATGCTTGACTAAATCTCAGCCACTGGTAATTACTCAGGACCGCATCCCAATCTATCATTATTTTGCCCACCATGTCACCTCAGTTTGGACCCAGCTATGTGCAAATCAGTCTTGATTGACCCTGCTTCAATCGGAAAAGTCCAGCCTGAACTGTCCAGCTTGGTCCCTCCCTGAACCGGAACACAAGCAACCCAGCACCATTTTCCCCCTAGTTATGGGCTCATCAGCCAGGTACAGCTTGGTTTCAGGGAGGACTGCTGCAGTATGGAGAGTTTTTTAGGAGAGTTGGTGTCTTTATTCACTGCTTTGTAGTTATCAGCATTTGTGACCCATACTATGTTGAAACCACAGATTATTAAGCCTGGGCGGAGTTCGTGGAGAAGTACACGGAGCTCCACGAGCAGCGGAGTGCGTTGGATAAATGCCATGGCAGTGATTTTCAGTGCCAGGTGTTCAATTATCACAAACGGCACCATGCACAGCGCAAGCGGGATCTGCTTCCTTTCTGCCGCTCAAGTACATTTTTACTGGAGCGGCTGCTTTCTCATCGCGAATGAACGGTTTCTCAATACGAGTGGTCGTGAGCATACACGAGTGGTCGCAAGCATACGCAAACGGTCGCAAGCATACGCGACCGACCACTCGAAAAGAGAAATCTGACTGCCCACGTTGAGAAATCTCGCTCGGAGGTTGATTTTCCACGTTCGCGCTTGCCAACTTTATGTTGACGATCGCAAACGCGGAAAAATCTCGCCGGGAGGTGGATTTTCCTCGCTTGCCAACTTTTTTTATTTTTTATTCTTGGTATTAAACATTTAATTAATACAATTGCACAGCAGTACCTCAGTTTAGCCTTCTCTGGCACAGGTTTACATTACACCCCATAGGCAAGTCAGCAATTACCCATTACATCTCATCTTTAAACAGGAGTTAGAGCTTCCTTTCAATCCATCGTTCTCCCAGCAGAGGGCCCATGGGCATGTGGAGGGCTACATATATTTCCCCTGAATGCATTCCACTTTCCCCAGACCCGGTCCCACTTCTGGGGGCAAACTCTATTTTTGTAAACCTGCGCTTCGGCAGTCATGCACCAATCCATATCTCGCTTCCATTCAGCCAGGGTTGGTATCTCCGCCACCCCCCACCTCCGAGCAATATTGCGTTTCGCAATCATTAATCCCATGGTAGTCCACAATAGCCTAGCACGGTCAAGATCAGTAGGTTCCCACACATTCAAGAGGCACACCGTAGGAGTCAGTGCAACTGTATCCCATACGCTTATTTTATACATGTAATTATGGTATTCCAGAATCTTTGGATGGGTCAACACTTCCAGATGATGTGGAAAAAGGTGCCAGTACTTCCACATGCTATTCTACATTCTGCATCTTCAAGTGTGCCCATTTTAACAAGTGCAGTACATGTGATATATGACCTATGGAGTATTTTTAATTGGACAAGTCGCAATCTCGATGATATTGCGACCTCTCGGGCAACGCAAGGGCTTCCCTCCATCTTCTTCCAGCTACCCCACATCTGCCTGCCACTTTTCCTGGAGACCAAGCAACGGGTCTGGTAGGTTATTAATGATTTTTTTGTAAGTCAATGAGATGGCCTTGCTCGGCATATATTCAGAGATGAGCCTGTCTGCCGGAAGAGATGCCTCCGGCAAGTCCTCACCATAACTCATACTCTCTTTAGAGTTCCATGAATGGGATGACTGCCCCCCTTACCCACAGATCTTTAACCTTTAAAAGAGTGATGATATCCCACTCAGAAAATCCTCGGCACCTACCAGGTTTCCCCAGGTTCTCTGCCCACCACAGTGGTGTATCGAGCATCACCCTGCCGCTCTACCCCAACTGTTTCGTAACTCTGTGCCAGATTGCGACCGTCTGTGCTGTCAGCCCCATGAGCTGCTGCTTCTTTGGGTTGTTGAATAGTGCATCACTAAACCCCAAAAGTCCCATGAGCCATTCGTCCATATAGCACGCTCGATCTGTCTGTCTACAGTGTGCCCATCTATTAATGACCACCAACTGCCCCGCCCAATAGTACACCTGGATATTGGGAGGCGCAATACCTCCATAGTACCACCCCCAAACTAATTTATGGGTGGCAATGCGTGTGGTTTCCCGTCCCACAATAGGCTTCAAATCTCCCCGTCTATTGCTTTGAAAAACAAATCTGGAATCTCATTGGGTGTATTTTGCAGGGCGTACAGGAATCGTGGCAGTGCCATCATTTTGAATAATGCCGCCCTTCCCTCATTCCCAACTTGACGTTGACCGTCTGTGCTGTCGGCCCCATGAGCTGCTGCATCTTTAGGTTGTTGAATAGTGCATCACTAAACCCCAAAAGTCCCATGAGCCATTTGTCCATATAGCACGCTCGATCTGTCTGTCCACAGTGTGCCCATCTATTAATGACCACCAACTGCACCGCCCAATAGTACACCTGGATATTGGGAGGCGCAATACCTCCATAGTACCACCCCCAAACTAATTTATGGGTGGCAATGCGTGTGGTTTCCCGTCCCACAATAGGCTTCAAATCTCCCCGTCTATTGCTTTGAAAAACTAATCTGGAATATCATTGGGTGTATTTTGCAGGGCGTACAGGAATCGTGGCAGTGCCATCATTTTGAATAATGCCGCCCTTCCCTCATTCGCCAACTTGACATTGACAAACGCGAGCGAGGAAAAAACTCAGCTCCGCAATGTGAAGTGGTTTCCTGAAATCCGCAAGCTCCATGTGATGCGGATTGCGTAAAACTCTGGTAACTCCGCGCGTGGAGTTCACTGCCCAGACTTACTGATTATCAGGGAGCTTAAATCAAATTGAAAAATTGCAGCGGTGCTTTGCAGCTACATCTTGGTGAACAATTGAATGACATCGAAGGACAGTCTATTCTTTATGTTGTTTGAGTACTTTAATCTCTATGCGGACTGGCCTTATTTTTTCCTTTGTATCTGAATGTGGCCTATGGAAAATCATGGTGAATAGTAGACTTCATGCAATGCTCACTTGTTGGAGTACTAACAATGATGAACGTTGATTTTGGTGGCTTGACTTACCACATGTGTGCAGGAGCAATGCTAACTTGAGCAGTTGGGTCACATATGCATAGCCAGTGGATCTGGCGATGATTTCAGCGAGTGTGCTGCCCATCAGATGTCCCTACATGTATTAGGATTATAGGCGTACACTTTTCACTTTGTGCCCCTAATTACTTGTCTTTCCTCCTTCTTTCAGGGTGCCATGCTTTTTTGCAGGATGCTGCTGGGGTTGACTTGACAACCCTCGATTTCTTGCTCTGTTTTCAGTGATGTTCAGGCTAGGCAGGACAAACAAGACATGGCCACGTGCCCACTGGCAGACACACAGACACACTATGAGGACTCAGCGGTGCTAGGAGGACGCTTGAAAATGGCACCATCTTCCACTGTGTGAGCTACTTCTCCCCTAGAGATCCTGGATGCGGGGGTGTAAGACAACGATCAGGCCCTCATCGTTGCCAGTATGAAATCCTGGAGTTGGCCAGGATCGTAGCATAAAGTAGTCAATGGCTGTAGGTAGCACACACACAAAGCTGCTGGTTTAAAAACATTGCCACATGAATGTGCCTCTCAGCTATTTAGTTGCCCTGTGACATCACCAAGAACAACCTATTATACTCCAAATACGGAAGGGTCAATGTTCTTTCCTAAAGCTATGATCACTGACTTTATGGACATAACAGATATATTTTGGTGTTAATGAGTGCATGTGCTGTACTGTTATAATTTGTTGGTACATTATACTGCCTTATAGGTACACAGAAACACATAAATATTATAGACAGACACCTTAAAAGTGCATTGACCATTCACTGTCAGAGTAATCTTGCATGCCCTGAAGGGTGAGTTTTAGCAGCATACAATTCATTATTTTAAATTATTTTTTTAATAATCTCTTTAGGTTCTCCTAAAGTACACCGAGATGCCCAGCCCGAGGATTACACGTGAGAGCAGAACAGCTAATAGCAGCGCCGGGCCCACTAATGGAAGGTTGGAGTTTATCTCCTTGGTGAACAATCGGACTCAAATGGCAGATCCCACCACTACCCGCCTGCGTTCCTCGGAAAGCCCTGTGCGGCGCAAGGATTCCTCCTCCTCCCAGAAGGACTTCCCTGAGGAGGACTGCATGAAGCTACATCCATCCTTCCTGGGTATTGCCCTCCGCTCACTCCTTGCCATCGACCTGTGGTTGTCCAAGCGTCTTGGGGTCTGTGCTGGTGACGGCTCGTCCTGGGGCAGTGCCCGGCCCCTCATGAAACTCATTGAGATCACTGGACATGGCATTCCATGGATCGCCGGAACCCTCTACTGCCTATACAAGAGCAATAGCTCAGCAGGACAGGAGGTCACCCTTAATCTCTTCTTTGGTGAGTTCTTTTCTTTTTGACACCGCTTTTTATGCGGTATTAGGAGGTCATGTCTGCAGCTAACAAATTTATGCACGAGTTTTGATCCCTGCCACCACATTATTCTGCAATAAACCAACTTAAGTATTTACAAGAAACCCTCTATCCCATCGTTCACACTGCAATATACGTCGAAAGTACATTGCAGTTCTCTTTTCAGACATAGATGCATCATTAATGTCCTCGTGTAGTGAGATGTAGGGCCTAAATTCTAGGAGGGCGTGTTATTTTTAAACAATTCCCCACCTAAGCAATACAGTAGGACAGCAAGTCATACTGACAGGAAGTCTTTTCACTGAGTGCCTAGTTAGTTCGTCTTGACTATCATCTTCCAGACTTTCCAGTACTAAATGGTAATGGTTTGACTAGTTGTTTGTTTCCATTGTCATTTAGGGCCAGATGTGGGTGGCTAAATACCGGTCGGTAACGCCGAAATTCGTTAAATTACTGCGTTACTGACCAGTATTTAGCCATTTGCAATGTGGGTTAGTTGAAACCTACTTGCAAAATAAGGAATCGCTAAATAGCGATTCCTTATTTTGCTCTTGCATTTAAGGAATCGTAAATACTGATTCCTTAAATGCAATGTAGGTAGCACTAAAAATAGTGCACTTCAGCCTTAAGGAATCGCTAATTACCACCAACTTCAAGTTGGTGGTAAGTAGCAGTTTCCATTAAAAAAACACTTTTTTTCTTTTCTAAATATGCCATGTGGTACACAAGCATGCCCTTAGGGCATGTATGTGTGCCACTTGTGCACACATGCATATTTCAGGGGTGCAACAGGGTGTCCTTTGGACACCTTGGCACCCTTGAAATAACTCCCGCTATTAGCGATTCAGTAATACCGAATCGCTAATAGTGAACATCTTCCCTTTCATTCCTAAGGGCCTTTAAGCCCATAGGAATGAATGGCTAGGTATTCCTTAATAACGAATCTCAATTACCGATTCGTTATTAAGGAATGTTAAGGAATTGCTAATATTTTAGCGAGTCCTACCTACATTCCATTTAGTGAGTCCTTAATAGCGATTCGGTAAAAATCGATATTAAGGACTCGCTAAATGGAAGTTACCTACATCTGGCCCTTAGTT
Source organism: Lissotriton helveticus (assembly GCF_964261635.1). Classification (NCBI taxonomy): domain Eukaryota; kingdom Metazoa; phylum Chordata; class Amphibia; order Caudata; family Salamandridae; genus Lissotriton; species Lissotriton helveticus. Next base: position 1,859,976,363 of record NC_136057.1, read on the forward strand.
ATCAATCTTGCCACTACTAACAGCTATGATATCATCCTTCACTCCTTGATATCCTTTTCCTCCCAAGTCGCAAGTCTGAAACCTTGAACAAGTGTGAGGGAGCTTCAGGAATGTGAGGGCCTATTGCCCACTACTTCCCTAATACCCGCTAATGTCTCTTTCCAAGACGTCTTCAGCGTAGGGCAAGACCACCAAATACAAATGAGTGCACCCTCCTCCATTATGTACTGCTTTGCTTTTTTACTGCTGGTTCAATACCAACTTGTCAAAATCTCAAAGGATGATTGTCTGTACAGAGTGCCTTTATCATATTTTAATGTTTTTGCTCCATATTCTTTCCTGGCAGGGCCTCAGAATCTTTCTACCCAGTGTAGCCCCCTCCTTAATATATATTTCAATATGACTTTCATTAAAGGCATGGTGAACAATTTACATAACCCCAAGACAATTTATTCCGTTCCTGTAAAAGTAGTGATCAATGTTTCATAGGGTATCTTCTGTGTCACCGCCATTCTGCTAACTGAGTAACTCATCAGCCAGTGTCTAAATTCATAATATCTGAAGCATTCTTTCTCGGTCACCCCATATATCCTCTTCCAGTTCTCAAAACGTCTGGCCACCTTGAAAAAGATTGGGTTTGGAGGGGCAGTTGTTCCCTCTCTGACTCTTAAAAGACTCTCCATCCGTTGGCAGGGAAAAATAGTTCTTTGTTTGATTTAACCTCATCTGGTATTTTGAGATTGATGAGTGCCTTGCTTTTCCAGAAGTTTCATAAACAGATCTTTAACAACTTTGATCTTAAGATTTACCCTTTCTACTCTTTCCTCATGCTTACCACTTGTTTAGTTTCAATAATAAATGTAATCATTATCGCTGACGTTCAAATGGACATGATCCTATTTAACATTGTTCTTACCTGGTCTAAATTGTCCTGTTAGTTCTTTAACTCGTGAAAACTGGGCAATGTAGTAGACAGTGAACAGGATCCCCTCAAAATCTAATGCAATATTACAGATGCCATGTTGGTCCTTGACAGAAGGACCACGTTTCCAGTCATGGACTTTATTTTACAAATCATTATTGTCAGATGCATACTTCCAGTGGGTTCAATGCACTCGAACATAGATTAAAATTCCTAGAATGCATCAGTTCCTCAGTTTTTGTTTGCTACAAATGCCACACTGCTATTGTGCATTGCCTCTCTATACTCTACAAAATGTCACACTTCTGTTAAACATCAGACATTGATTTTACTTCGCACTCATGTTTCCACAAAATGTAGTGTTGATTTTGCTTCACACTCCATATGAACATCACTGAACACAGGTGTTGAATATACACAAAACAGTAACCACTAATAAGCAATCCAGAGGCATTCAAAAGCAAATATGTGAACCAAAATAATATGTTTAGGTAAGCTAGGAGTATCTAGCATGAGAGAGGTAAGAATGATACAAAATGTAAAGTTAAAAACAGCAGCCGATCCCCCGCTAAGGCGGAGGAGCGCCACCCCACTGCTCTTTGAGCAGTGGAAATAGTAAAAGTAAAATGATAATGCAGTGTTATCATTTTATTTTTCTGTACTCAGGTAGTTTTAAGGGGAGGGCGGGCTGAGTTTTAGACACGGCCAGCGGAAGGAGGGGTGGTTGGTGCACGTAATTGCGTATGACGGTTTAGCCAGCCTTCTTCAGCTGGGCAAACAGTCATGTGCACTTGGCATATTCTCCACCTGGCTGTATTGCACAACCTGGGTGGAGAACATGCACAGGCTCCCACTTCCTGTCTGAACACCAAACCAGAGTGCTCAGACCCATCACGACGCTGCTCTCATGCAAATAACAGCAGAGTTGTAATTGGCTTGAGCCTGTGTGCTTCCTGCTTCCGGGAGGAACAGAAGAGGATGGAGGAGAGGCGGTGTCTGGCAGCCAGGTAAGTTCCATTTTTTTCCAACCTCCCCGCCTCACCTGTCCTATTCCGTGGCAGCTGCCACTGGTTGAAAAACATCAGGCCAATGGGCAATAGAACGTACATACATGCCCCTTGTAGGTAGTTTTACAAATTTATGTCATATTTGAAATGTTGATAATGTGTGCCCAGTTGCCTCTTTTCCCTTTAGAATCTTGGCATAACGTGCTTAGTGATGAGGGAACACAGTTATCCAAAACAGGGTTACGGACAGCATAAGCTGCAGTTCAGTAAAGCAAGGCTGGAGTTGGGACACCATGTTATTTCTAGGATTGTGGAAAACGTGTTATATTTTACTTGGCAAAAGCGACAGCCATTTGGGCTGTGGTGTCCATTTAAGTTTCCTTTGTAATTTTTTCGTCTTTTCTCTCTGCTTGTGCTATCTATTTTAGTTGACTTCCTGACTCGGCTAAGAGCAATGTACATGCTGAGAGTTTGTAGCTGCCAGTACACCTGTTAACTGTCAATCATTTACTGCTGCCATAAGCATTCTGCTCCCCCTCCCACTTTGCTTACCATGTAGTAGTTTTCATCTGCCCTTGTTTGCTGATAAATATTCCTAATTCGTGTTCTTCCTATTTCTGTTCACGTGCTTATACTGCACAAAACCTGTGTAAAAAGGGCACTGGTTTGTGAAGCCAGTGTACTACCTCAGGCAGCACTTGAGAGTGGTGTGTGGATGTGGTCCCACTCATGAGTGATTAATAAACTTGTAATTTATTTCCAACTCCAGTGTTGATCTCCATTTTGTTGCTCTTTGAACCCGTGGACAAAAGGGTGAACCTGCACCAGTGTACCGCTAAAAAGGTACATTTCCACAGGATATGAACTGTCACTGGGAGGCCAGCTATTTTTCTACAGCTGTGTATGATGGTTGGATCGAGCATGGCTTTGTTTCCCCAACATTTCACTAGAAAAGGGTCTTCAGAATGAAAGATAGGGATGGTTAAAAATACCTGATTCAGTCTAAAGCACTGTTAATTAACGAATGCATCCAATTCCATTGTTTCAACCCAAATCAGTGGCAATAAAGGACTGAAAAGGGCCAGCCACATGCAAATCAATTTTAGATCTTCCCAAAAACAGATTGACTTGCCAGAATGAATGGGGGCGTAGCCAACTGCTGAGCATGGCGGGCGTGAGCTGCAAGAGCTCCGTCCCCAGCCCTGACACTCGGCTAGATATCCTGTGTTCCGCTGGACCCACGAGGCTGGGACACCCATCCTGAAGCTGCGGACCTTCCCTGGACACGGCAGCTGTAACCTGAGCGCCTGATTTTGGACGGATTGACCTAATTTTCAGCTGAATCCGGAAGGCCTTAGCCACGCCGAGGTGAGGGGCGGAGCTGAATGAACTGAGCGGCGGCCAGGACGAAAATCAAGATCCCCACTGTATTAACAGCGCTCCGGAGCAAAATTGGCATGGACACCGGGGACGTTACCCCTGATCGGCGTCGCTTTGTGGTGCGATTGAAATGAGAATTGTGGTGAACTGCTGCGTCTCACCAACGACCGTCGAGCGCAAAATGGTGGACGCGGCTGACCGAGCCTGAGACCAGCGCGACTGAAGCCCTGGGTAAGAGGAGCCAGAGCGTGAGTGGGCGCACTTGCAGAAAAACCGGGGGCAGTGGGGAGCCGGGACCACTGATGCGTCCCCCCTCCTGATTGCGCCGAGGTGGTTTGAGTGCACCAGTGACTTGTGCTGAACTGTGAGTCTAAACTGTGTGATGTAGTTCCCCAGCGGCCCCCCCAGTCCCCACCCTGGAGCAACGACGGACGGGCGAACGCCGCGGTGCGATGGGGCGCAATCAAAAGAAACAAGCGGATGGTGCCATGGGCAGTGAAACGCAACATACATTTGGCAGTGACCCCTCCAATGCTTCAGACAGTGATGTGATACCCCTACTGGTGTGGATCCTCACGATGCTAAACTAATTCTGATATTGAAAGAAATACGGGACTCACGAATGGCGCTGGAGACGGGCATGGGAGCGATGTCTACTAATCTCAACCTACTACAAGCGGATCACAAAAAACTTGCGGACAAGGTCAAATCGAACAAACTGGCTTTGGACCATCTTATTCCCCAGCAGACCCAGCCCTCCACTCAACTCGAACATTCAATTGAAAGGATTATAGGACAGGGTGGATGATGTGGAAGGGAGGTCCCGCCGCAACAACGTTCGCATCCTTGGAATGCCGGACTGCAGCGAGGGATCCAACCCTACACAGTTTGTTGAGGACTGGCTGAGAGTCCATGTGGCGATAGAGGGCCTGACATCCTTGTACAGCGTGGAGAGGGCGCACCGGGTGCCTTCCAGACCTCCTCAACCAGGTGCACCGCCTTGCCCGCTGATAGCGCGCATCCTACACTACAAAGACCGCAACACTATCCTGCGGGCTGCCAGAGAGAACGCCACGGTGCGTTTTGAGAACAAGACAATCTCTCTCTATCCGCATTTTACACCAGTTGTCCAGAAAGCTAGAGCTACTTTTTTGGAGTCAAGAAAAACCTACGTGAACGCAGCCTGAAATATGCACTATTGTTCACTGCTAGGCTGAAGGTCGTCCACAGACAAAAATATTTTTTTTTCGACAATCCAGAGGAGGCTTTGGACTGGCTCAAAATAACTTTCACACCGGAGACTTCCCAGACTTCACTCCCATCGGGACAACTACGTTGTGCCTCCCCGATGCGGTCGACCGGACTGCCCCGCTCGGGAAATGGCGTAAGATCACTGTGGACACTGGACCAACGTCGGAACAGATCACGACTAGTCAGCAAGATGCACTCCTTACAGCGGCAGCTCTAACTGCGACCTCGGAGCACTCATCGGACGGCGAAACAGTGCATTCTGACTCTGAAAATAGCATAACACTGTTCCCCTCAATTACGCCTCAGGTTGCCAGGGACTTCTAGGGCTGTGCTCCGAGACGGCTGGGAGTGGTAAAGTATCCAGTGACTTTGCAATATGTACTACAGAAGGTGGCTGCTTTGTGGGTCCAGAGAGTAACTAAGCTTTATAGGGAAATGTGTGCTAATGTAATCTGAATGAGTAATATGTTGTCCTTACGTACTATCGCAGTCTTGGCCTTTACCCCCCAGGCGATTGCGATGAGGCCTTTATTGTTTGTAATCCATGTTGGACTTTTGTTTAAAGTTTGGTCCTCTGCTGTTACATGGGGGAATCTAGTATTGGGGATTTTTTCTGTTGATGCATGCTCGGCCTATAGACAGTCTATGTTTGCAGGATTTTGGCTCGCACAGAACACATGGCAACTACGCTCATTATGTCCCGATGGCATTACATAATACATACACCTACTGCACGTGGAATGTGAGGGGCTTGGGTTCCGTACATAAAAGGCACCGGGTCCTGGCACAACTTAACAGGAGAAGGGCCGCTATAGCCTATTTGCAAGAAGCTCACCTTACGAATGAGGCAGTTAAACTGCATAGAAAATGGAGGGGACAACTGTTTGCTACTACATATTCCGCTTTCTCTAGGGGGGCAGCAGTGTGGATACAGAATAATGTCCCTTTTAAAATCCTAGAGCAGAGAATAGACGCAAACAGAAGATATGTGCTACTTCGTGGTTTGTTGGATGGGGCTCATGTGGTTCTGGGCTCTGTATACGCACCCAACATTGATCAGGATAAATACATAACTACACTGGGCACGGCCTTGACAGACTGGACTGAATATCGTTGGATGATAGGGAGCAACTTCAATGCTGTGTTGGATATTGTCCTAGATACATCACAGTTAGTCAAAGGGGAAATCCCTGGAGTCGAATAGTCTACTTATCACAAAAGGCCTTTCTTGTTGTACAAAGAGAGGTCACAGTATGCCATAGGTATTCGGACAAACATAGGAATGGGTTTCCACAAAGAAATAGTCTTGTTTACAATCTAGATTTATTCAAGTTGCATATAAAAAAACAATAAAGACAAGATAAAATCATACAATTCTTCCAAAACAATTAAAATCCAAGATTAAGTATCTTGGAGGGATAAAAATACTTATTCAACAGTGTTACATAAACATAATATTACGGTATACAATAAATGGAAAAGCAATCAAAATATATTCACAATAAACAACAGACTAAACATAGTCACAACAAACCCCTCACGTGTAAGTGGCCCACTTGATATCTCTGCCACTATATTTCACTAGATCCAATGGCCATAGACAATTTGGTTACTCTAAAGCTTTAGTGGAAAGATTTGATACCCATCTAAAGCTTTATCTGGCCCTAATTGGATTCTTTTGGACCAAACAGTGCGTCGACGCGTTTCGGTGCTTAACACTTGATATCGTGGCACCTTCCTCAGGACTTCTTGTTTCTGGGGTTTCAGGGAACGGATGGATGTACCGTATCCTCGGGACCGTGTAGGGAACGTTCCAGGCTGGGATCTACTTGAAGTTTCACTTATTGGTACTTCTGTTGATTAAAAGAAAACTCTCTCCTGTAAAAGGAGCTCCTTCTGATGGGGTTCCTTGGTTTTTTGTTTGTCAGGCAATTGCCCACTTGTCGTGTATCTCAAATATTTTTCGATCGAGTGCAGGAACGAGGCAGAAGCCAACAAACAGCTCTAAACCGAACATATCCAGTTCAGGAGTAGACCAACGACTATATATGCCCGTTCTGAGTACGTTTTAAAAATATTTGAGATACACGACAAGTGGGCAATTGCCTGACAAACAAAAAACCAAGGAACCCCATCAGAAGGAGCTCCTTTTACAGGAGAGAGTTTTCTTTTAATCAACAGAAGTACCAATAAGTGAAACTTCAAGTAGATCCCAGCCTGGAACGTTCCCTACACGGTCCCGAGGATACGGTACATCCATCCGTTCCCTGAAACCCCAGAAACAAGAAGTCCTGAGGAAGGTGCCACGATATCAAGTGTTAAGCACCGAAACGCGTCGACGCACTGTTTGGTCCAAAAGAATCCAATTAGGGCCAGATAAAGCTTTAGATGGGTATCAAATCTTTCCACTAAAGCTTTAGAGTAACCAAATTGTCTATGGCCATTGGATCTAGTGAAATATAGTGGCAGAGATATCAAGTGGGCCACTTACACGTGAGGGGTTTGTTGTGACTATGTTTAGTCTGTTGTTTATTGTGAATATATTTTGATTGCTTTTCCATTTATTGTATACCGTAATATTATGTTTATGTAACACTGTTGAATAAGTATTTTTATCCCTCCAAGATACTTAATCTTGGATTTTAATTGTTTTGGAAGAATTGTATGATTTTATCTTGTCTTTATTGTTTTTTTATATGCAACTTGAATAAATCTAGATTGTAAACAAGACTATTTCTTTGTGGAAACCCATTCCTATGTTTGTCCGAATACCTATGGCATACTGTGACCTCTCTTTGTACAACAAGAAAGGCCTTTTGTGATAAGTAGACTATTCGACTCCAGGGATTTCCCCTTTGACTAACTGTCTTCCTACCCTGTTCCCTGGTGAAAGTGGGGTACCCTCTCTTTTTTGAAACTAGATACATCACACCCCCATTACATGCCACTGAAAGTAGGAAACAAGCAGAGGCGCTTGCGAGATGGGCGGAGGGGTGGGCACTCCATGATGCATGGCGGGCAAAACACCCTGGGCATAGGGAGTACTCCTTTTACTCACCTTCACACAAACTGCACACTAGAATAGATCGGTTCCTCTGCTCCGGTGCCCTGTTGGGATCCATAAATTCAGTGCTCCACATGGGTAAAACCTTGTCAGACCATAATCCAGTGGAATTGACTATGCAGTGGGGCAAGGTTCCAACCCCCATACCATCTTGGAAATTACAACCTGTGATGCTGGAGGACCAGATCTTCTGCACTGCTCTCTCAGAGGCGATTGCCCATTCTTTTTCAGAGAACGCAGGGTCTGCTAGCACTCGCCAGATGGAATGGGATGCCTTTAAAACGGTCATTATGGGAGTGGCTATTAGGACCAAGGCAGGGGTACGACTTGCTGTCATAGAGCGACTTTCTAGACTAGAGGGTAGCTTGGCAGCGTTGGAGGGAGAGGCAGCGGGGACGAATTAACAATTGACACAGTTGCAGGAGGCTAATATTCAATACGCAGAACTGCTTGAGGAACTACGGGTTGTCGATTACCGGCTGTACACACAGAAATTGCACACACAGGCTGATAGGTCGGGCCGCCACTGGCGCGGTTGGTTCGGAATGCCCCATTACACACACCCATACTCGAAATTCGGAATAACGAGGATACTGTGGTGACCACGCAACTGGACATCAATTCCGCATTTAGGGACTAATATGAGCACCTATACGGTCAGCTGCCTGGACTTCCTGACACTGAATTTGACCACTTTTGTGACGGTTTAACCCTCCCGCAACTCTCACAACAGCAACGTGATGACTTAATGAGATCAATAAATGGGACGGAAACCTGGCAGGCGATTAAGGCTTTACCTTGCAATAAAACCCCAGGGACTGATGGATTGCCGATTGAATTTTATGCGGTGTATGCCGAATTATTAACTCCACATCTGCAATGCATATACCGAGATTAGCTGGAAGAGGGTGGCCTCCCTACTACTACATTGCAAGCATTAGTAGTCTCTTTATTAAAATCTGGGAGAGACGCGCTGCTCATATCAAGCTATAGACCATTGTGGCTCTTCAACACGGATTATAAAATTCTCAGTAAGTTGCTGGCCACTCGCCTTGGTCAGTTTATTCCCACACTAATACACACTGATCAATGTGGGTTTGTACCTGGTAGGAACACTGCACTCAACATCAGGCACCTGCACCGGGTCATGCTGGGCACACTAGACACGGGAACTAGGGAAGGTTGTATATCCCTTGACTTGAGGCAGGCGTTCGACTCCTTACGCTGGGATTATATGTTCGGTGCGCTCGCCGCTTTGGTATACCTGAGGAATATATAGCGTGGGTGCGCTTACTATACAAGAACCCCACTGCGCGGGCGTGCATGGGTCAGCATATCTCAGGGCAATACGTGGTGGCACAGGGAACCAGACAGGGCTGCCCCTTGTCACCACTACTGTTTATTCTGGCATTGGAGCCGCTTTTACATAGCCTTCGTGCTCTCGCCGCCTGTAAGGGAATAACATGTGGTAGTACGACCCACACCGTCTCGACGTACGCAAATGATCTTATCCTTTATATCAAGGACATGGATGCGGATTCTCACCCAATGCCCTCTATTTTTGCGTCTTTTCAGGGTCTATCTGGCCTGGCTATTAATGCTACCAAGTCGTATGCATATTTCTTTGATAGCGCTGTAAGGAGCAGGCCTCTCAAGTTTGTCTCCTGGATCTTCCATATAGCACCTGATACATTTAATAATCTTGGCATACAAATCTATCGTAATGCCGAGGACCTCCTGGACGGCAACCTTATGCGAGCGATCGCCTCTCTCAAATTCAGTTCTGGGTCTCATTGCCCCTCTCGGTAGCGGGCAGGGTGACCATTACAAAAATGGTGCTGCTACCGCGGCTCCTTTACTATTTTACCAACTTACTGATACTTGTCCCCGCGAGGATTTTTAAAATATTGAATTCTCTGGTATCAGACCTAATATGGGGCACAGGGCGGAGGCGTGTTAGCCTAGTGAAACTCCAGCACACCACGGCACGAGAGGGGGTGGGAGTGCCGGATTTGCTTGCATATTGCTATGCTAGCCAGCTGCAATGGCTGGCATATTGGTTGTCAGGACGTAATTTGCAGGAGTTGGATAGGACGTCACGGGAATGGGACAAGGGGGTCATCCACAGGCTCTTATTACCGCAGACCCCCCTATTGCCGTCAACGCCCCACTTGTTGAAACCAGCTATCACTTACTGTCGGAGTGCAGTGAGGTACACTGGTCAGAAGACACCATATGGCCCCACTATCACAGCCAGACCTTTCTGGCAGTGGCTCCGAGAATAAAAAGATCCAGATCAGGCGGCAGGACGTTCGCCTATAATGCGTCCAGAACTTGGAACAGCCTCCCACTGCATCTCGGAGCCAATCCCAACCTTTCTGTGTTTCGCAAACAACTAAAGACCTTTCTTTTTAATTCCCCTCTTTAACCACAGCTTTCTTCTCCTCAGCTCAGCTCTCTTGTAGGTTCTGGTTACCCAAGCGCTTGGACGCCTCCGGGCAGCAATTCGCGCGTTACAAGTTACAAGTTCACATCTATTCTACTATCCCACTACTGGGTATCCCTCCACACTCGAGACTGACCACTGTCCGCACGCTGCGAGCATGGGCTGAAAGGGGAATCACCGCGGTGGGAGAGTTCTTTTCTGAGGTGTATTAATGCCACATGAAACTTTTGTGTATGTACCTGGCTCCCCTGACACGCAGTTCCTCCTACATACACATATCTCCAGATACATACGCACCACATGGTACCCCGAGGGTATTGAACCAGACACAAATAAATTACTTACCATGCAATTCCTAATGGGAAATGGGGCACGGCTGACGAGGTGGCTATCCCATGGCATTTGCACTGAGAAAACGGTCTCCTTACAGCCGCTGCGTGATAAGTGGGAAGGAGACGTAGGCCGTGCTTTTACAGATAAGGAATGGGACACTATACTGGGATACCCCAAGAATGTCTCTCGGAATCCTAAGTTTAAATGTATCCAATTGATGTTGCTGCTTAGAGCTTACCTAACCCCACACAGACTGAGCGCTTTGTTTCCGGAAGCCTGTCCGCGGTGCTGCGTCCCTGATGCGGAGTTAGTGCATATGCTGTGGGATTGCCCTAGACTGGGACACTACTAGGCGACGATCTGTAAAATACTGAAGAATATAGCCCCGGTGTGCCAGAACGACACGTTGGACTACTGCATACTGGGACTGGGGCCCGTGACAAGAAGGGTGGCTCTGCCTGCCGTTTTGCCAATCTTGAGGTCCTGCTGGCCAAGAGAGCCATAACTGCTAAATGGAAAGCTACTAGATCCCCGTCCCTGCAGGACTGGCAAATGGAAATGCTGAGGTGGGGTTGGGCGGAAGGGGCTGAGCTGAAACGTGAGGAATATAGAGGCCTAAGGAAAACACCGATTTCGATGGGATGGTACCCAATGATAGAAGAATATGCTGCAATAGACTTCTTGTCCTGTTGAGGCAGACTCAGATTATTGTATGGGGGTTTACTCCACAAAAATGGGGCCCGTGAGCTTTTCTCGACCCTTGTGGGATATAATGTGTGGATTGGCAGGACTACGCGGACTACCTGAATCAGCCTTCGGAGCAGAATCGCATACAACTGCGGATGTGAGAAATGTGCAGATACTACTGGTGGGTGTTTAAGGCCGGGCATGCGGGGAGGGAGGGGGAGGGTGGGTGAGAGTTTTTGTTAGAATGTTATAATCGTATTAGAAATTGATAGAATTGTTTGATCATGACACGTTTGACCAGATCCCTAGCGTAGAGGTAACTGTCGATAATTCTTCGTAATTTCCTTGCAGTTTGGGACGCATTAACGACATTAGACCATGAAATGATTCCACGAAGGAAATATCATGGATGTACGATACTGGTGTGACGTGGTATCCTACATTGCTTGTCAATCTGTGAACTATGTAATGCATTTATATGTCCATATATCACTGTATGATGTCCGGCTCAATGCTGTGTGTAATTCAATAAAAAATAAAAAAAAAGGCTAGCCAGAATGAATAGGGCATGTCCCCGCTGAACAGTAACACAGGCCACCCAACTAATGTTTTGGGCTTGACTGGCTCTACAAGTATATGACCCATCTCTTTACTTAATCCTCACCTAAAGTTGCCGGATGATGCTTAAATATACCGGACTAATTTCTCTGTGCACACTCCATATCATTCCGTATGTTTGCATCTCTCTTTACCTACCCCTTATGCACCTCATGCAATTGCTGCTTTGCTACCATATCTACCCCCGGACTATGTTGTCCACATATCCTACTATGTACTGTATTCTGGTTGTATGACAGCAGCACCACTCATTCATTTTCCATGCATTCCTTACAAGGCGGGTGGAACAACAAATGCGTCAGGACCACGCATTCTATTTACAACGTAAGTTGTTACAAAGACTTGCCTTAGGGGGATGCTGGACTTTGGAATAGTATAATTTACTATTCCAACTCCAGTCACCGTAACAGTAGGGAAAGCTTTGGACTTAAAAGTCCAACGCCGCTTCACCTAACACATGTTGTTGTAACGACTTGCGTTCTAAACGTAATTCGTGGTTTGGACGCATTTGTTATTACGCCCGTGTTGCAAAGGCAATGCGTTGTTTTGCTGTCATCGTATTTGCCATTTCCCCTGTATTCTACTTTTTATATATTATTACTACGTATTTTGTATTTCTATGTACGCCACATGCACCTCATGTAATTTGCTATTGTGCTAACTCTGTAAAGCGCTCGGATACCCTCGGGCTCAGATTGCGCTATACAGAACTCGGCAAATAAATACAAATAAATAAACCCATATGAAAATCAGTACAGGTCTGCTATGAAAGGGTCACTCCTGCCCAATCTGCTAATCCATGTTCCTCCTGAATGAGGTTATAAATAGAATAAACAGTTAGGTGGGCGAGCAGTGTTGACAACGAAAGTTTGCAGTTATAGTCATCAAACATGAGTGCTATTTGGTTTCTGCTGAATGTAAACAAAACTACAGAGATAACTGATAAATAGCTCCATTGCTGTGATTTTAAGCCAGGAGAAGAAGCCATATTTTTAAAGCAAATTGAGGTGCTATTACGAAAACACTAAATAATTTACAAAAATAACTGTGGCTAATGACGACCGCACACCACAGTCAGTCTTTCATTGTTGCAGTATTGCTTCCCCCAAACAGCAACCTATTAAGGATACTTCTGGTGCAATTGCAGAAGATAGGGAAGAGTCTGAGCTGGAGGGCCTCCAGTTCATTCCCAAAGATACAGACACAATAGTCCTCAAATATTTCAATCTTTGTTCGTCTCTTCAAAACAGAGATGAAATAATAAAGAGGTTTTGGGGAAATTTTTTAGGAATACTGTGCCTGCATCTTTAGCGACAAAATGTGTGCCCTCCAGCTCCGAATTTTCTATACAAATCAACATAACATTAACATTATAACATAACTATATAGGAAACTATGACCTGTACTACTGTCTATAATTTTGCGCATGGTATTGCTTCCTGCCGCTGTAAAACATTGTGAATCTATGTAGCTTGTGAGAAAGGCTCTTTGAATCTATCATGGAGCCAAACCTGTAGACATTGTGGTTTATTAGTCGAGCAGCTTTCTCTGAGGATTTTCAAGACTTATCAATTTTGGCTCATGAACACTTCATTGCTCCTGATAGGGCCAGGTATGAGTCCAGCGTAGGTTGAGAGAAGCAGGTTAAGCGTTGTTGAAAGTGATTTACCCCTGTATTGTTTGGGTATTGGGAGCCCTCGAGTATCTGAGTATTCAATGCTTTTGTTTGTACTACTCCAACTTGTTTTTAGTCATTACTAAGTGAATATTGATATATTTGTATTCAAACAATGCATACCTGTTCCGTTGCATTTTTTCACAAATGTATTATTTAAATAGGTCTTTGACTGCGCAAGTTGACTGTGGATGTGTGTGTCATTGATTAATACCTACCCCAACGGGCAGTAGGTGGATATATGAGAAAATAAAGTTTAATTTTCATGAACTGCGATGTGTGTGCAGTAAACTTGTGTTGTATGAATGGAAAATAGTGTGCTAAGCTTCCATTCAAAATGTTGCCCCTGGAATTTCCCCATATTGGCTGAGAAAGAGCGCGTGTGTGTGTGTGTGCCTGCGTTCGCATGTCCTTCTGTCTGTCTATTTGTCCAGCTGTTTTTACGTCTAGCCTATGCATTGCTTGTGCTGTCTCTTCGAGACGTGCTTCATTCCGGATATGGGCATTAAAAATGCCCAGCGCTTCTGGTAGGTTAGTTGGCCTGCCTTTCTAAATTCCTTTACTGTGGTTGGTCAGTTCTGCCCATCTGTCCCGCCTTTGTGTGCTTGGTTCCCTCCTGGCGGACATCACCAATTGTTTTATTTGGTTGGCCATCTGTTGCCTCCTTGCTCGCACCCCCTTTCCCTCCTGTCATTGCTGCCATCCTTCCTACGCCGCTGCTTGTGATTTTAATTGTGCCTTTATCTTTGGGATTCACACTTGTTTTCCCTTATCTCGCCCTTTTATTTCGCCCTTTCCCTGCCTCCTCACTCACTCCTGTTCATTCCTTCCTCCCTTCTCGGTATCTTCCTCATAACGGCAAGCCCTGTATCCTTCCTTTCTTTGCTTAAGCATACTATGAATTTCACTCAGCATAGTTTCAATGTTTTAATGCTACATAATTCAACTTTTAATTCTGTGCGTTCACATGTGGCTTCTTCCACTATATCACACTTGTGTATCATCGCACTAAGAAATCGAATCTATGTAAAGCTTTCATGTAAGCATTACACTGCATTTCCAGGTTTTAATAATGTTCTAAAACATTTGTTTAATATGTAATAAATTACTTTTCTGGATACCTTATTACCATTTTTTTTAAAACACACGCAGACAGATGTTGAATTTACAGAAAACACCTGCCGTACAAATACATGGAAAAATAAATCATTGTTTATTACTATGTACACGACCAGCCAATAACATGCCAATCAATATACACATGAAAAATGTGAGACCTATTGCATTGCACATGCTTGTTCTATTTAGATTTCATGAGGCACTTTCATTGTCGAAAACAATACTTTCCCAGTAGGCTGCGAAACCCGCTGATGCCACTTGACCCAAGAGTATTTAGGACTTTGAAAGTTTATGCACTGTACCACGGTGTTATGAATGTTTTGGTGAATTCAATAAACTTGTGGTTTTTAGCTATCCAATTTTCACAATAGGTTCACGCCTTTATGGGTTTTTTCAAGACAATGCTCGTAGCCCCCTGAAATAAGATGAGCAACTGTCTGTTTGATTAATTAATATTTGTTCATCTTACAGTTGCCTTGATCTTGAGTGAGTGTTTGGTTACTAGAATAAGCAGTTCATAGAAATGCTTTCATGGTCCATTAAAATAGAATCATTTTTTGTATTCTCCTTGGTAGGACTTCCTTCACCACTTTCTATCTTAAGTGTAAAAATTGAAATTGTGGTCACCTTTATATAATCATGATTAATGGTGTCTCTCTCTTTCTCGTCCTCTCTCATTCTTCTACCCTCAGCACTGATTCTAGATCTCATCCTGGTGGGAGCAGTGAAAGGGCTAGTCCGGCGCCGCCGGCCCACCCACAACCGAATGGACATGTTCGCAACTTTCTCTGTGGACAAGTACTCATTCCCATCAGGACATGCCACGCGAGCTGCCATGGTGTCACGCTTTATCTTGAACCATCTGGTGCTGGCCATCCCTGTGCGAGTGCTGATTGTGCTGTGGGCAGCCATAGTCAGCCTGTCCCGGGTCATGCTGGGTCGCCACAATGTCACAGACGTGGCTTTTGGCTACTTCATGGGGCACATGCAGTACAGCTTGGTGGAGTACTTCTGGCTGTCCCCTAGCTCAGCGCCCACTCTTTTCAGACTGTGGAGCAATTGATTTGATTGCCATAACGGGGACTCTACAATGTCTGTCTATGTCTCTGTGTTTTTGTTGTGAATGTCTTTTTTGGCGTGGGGTTGGGCTTTTTTTTTTTTTTAAGGTTGTTCCTCCTTTCAGGTGGCAGCTATTTTGCAGAATCAACCATTTTCATGCCCCTGGGTTTCCAGTGTTGAACCCGGTTACATATAGGTAAAGAGCATGATAGGGCAGTTAGACACTGTATCCACATGTAGGCTGTGAATTCCAGTATCTACTGCCATGAAGCAGGCCCTGCTGGATCTCTGCCTTCACACATTGTTTACCTATTGCCTGTGTTTTGGAGTGCAGAGATGACAGAGAGCAGGACTTCTGGGCACAGTGTTCTGGTTCAGATCTGGCTTCCCTGCACCAATTTTCCACGCTAGGGTCTAGTTATTGTACAACAGAATTTCTAGGTACTCTTGTGTCACCAGCGTTAGTAAGACACCGGCGTGCCGCAGCCACTATTAGGTTGAATTGAATTACTTATCTTTCCATAGAGTTTTTTATTTTTAAATGATGGGTAAGATTTAGCAGAAAGAATATTGTTTAATGTTTAATTTTTGGGGGGACTGTTTACAAATAATAATACTTTATTTAAAACCAAACTTGTACCGATACTTTAGTCACTGCCCTGTATTTCCTAATAGAATTAGTAGAATCAGACCTCCGCAAGATTTTTCTGTGCAAAACTGTAACAGGCTGTGGCTGAGGCTGGGATTCCTTGCAAAGTCTTAAGTGATGTGGAAAGAAGAATTCCGTTGTTTCAGACGCGACTCTGAACGCTCTTAGCACTAGTAGTTAAAAGCATATATTTAAAAAAAAATCTTGCCATGGCACTTTTCTAAAATGTTTTTTACGAACAGTTCATGCTTTGAAAATGTTATGGAAAAGGCTCAAGTGGGCCAAGATCATACCAGGATGCCTAAATGAACTGAAGCCGGGGAGGTAGGTGTAGGCTTCAGGGCTGTTTTAAAGAAAGAGGTGTTTTTTATTTGAAAACACAACTCAAAATTAGACATAGTGCTTTTTTAAATGCCGCTTAGAATCCACAAGGAAAGAGATTAAGTGCAGTTTGCACCTAAACACATTTTGTGAGAAAGGAAGAAACATTTGCCGTTAATTTATGTGGTTGATATTACTAGGTGACCAAATGATCTAGGTTAAAGCCACCTTCCAATGCCCCCTGCCTGAGCTGTAGTATTGTGTCCTGAATAAGTCACAAATGCAGATGCAGCAATTGATTTTAGTTTGCATCTGATTCTCATGCAGCTTGTAGGCGAACACCTTTGTTGGGGAGCTAGGTATTAACTCGTAAGCTCTCCAGCAAGGGAGATATCAAGCAGGACTTTCTGTCGCAGTTAATGGGCGTGGGAGTAATTCCTGTGTATTTAATGTACCAAAACAATTTCAAATTAGAAAAAAAACGTAATCATTGATGAAGCAATCTGTAATCATAGTGGAAATTCCGTCTGCTAATGGCTTCCACTGGATCTAGTTCAGTGGATTTAAACAAATGTGCCTGGTGTTGGATACTGTAAATATAAAATGCGTAACTAGTGAGCTGGTAAATCCACTAGTGAAAACCTGCTCACTTGCGGCAGCAGATTTATTAGCTACACTGGCCGACAATCCCCTACCTCTCCCCAACTAAGATTTCACTAGCTTTGAAAATGACCAGTTTTCCAAAATGTTGTGTAGCGCAACCGAATCATTTACACACCAACCATAGCCCTGCAGATCTTTGTTGAATGATCTCTCACTGGGCTCCAAGAATGAAGGAAGAATGAAGAGAATTTATATAGGGTTGTGTCCCAGTCCCACGTTCACCCTGTTCTAGGCAGAAGATGCAAGTATGTATTCTTTTACAGGAGTACACCCACTTATTAACATGAATGGGTTTAAGTCAAATCCCACTATAAAGCCACAACCTGAAGCCAGCAACAGTCTCTCAAATGGGGTTGAACCATTGCAGAAACATTCACTCTTTCGGGGGGGCTTTTGCTTGTGATTTTGTTGAAATTCTTCATAGCGTGTATTATGGTGGTCTTATCCAGCTCCTTTCTAAATGGAATTGATGTTTTTTTAAGGTAAGGAGGGCCTGATTTGAGAGTGAAATCCCACTGCACGTTGATACCCACATGCTGTGGTGCTCAGTAGTCATTACATTGTAAACCCAGACAGAGCAAAAGTGGTTACATCTGTGCAATGAAATACAAGGTCCTTGCTCAGAAGTACTTTAAATAAGGCCCCAAGGTAACACAATTTAATTGAAGATAAAAGGGTAGCCACAATTGTGTTTAAGATGGGCTGCAACTAGGAGGTTCCCTTGTGTGAAGTGCATTCTTACTGTAACCTCATGATGAGAGAGGTGGCAAGGGGAGAGCCCACAACAAGTTAAATGTCCCACAAAACCCTTGTCCTCAACACTTCAAGGGGAATCTTTGCTGCTGCTATGAGAGGTACTCTAAATGTTGCTCAGGGTCAATGCCAGTCCTCGCATCAATTAGGCAAAATAACTGACTTCTTTCTCTTCATGTTATTTTACTGAGAGACCTGTCAGTCACGGAAAGGAGGATCAAATCCCGGCCTGTGGGCTTAGGAAAACAGGGAATCTTCTGGTCTGTGCCAATGTCTTTACAGAAGCAACAGCTCTTGGACCTGAGTTTGGCACCGAAGGGCTACTGCACATTGAATGGAAGTCCATTTTCTAAAGCAGCTGAACTGGGAAACCATTACATAGGGGAAAAATAACCCTGTTTTTACAAATATTTTTGAAAGCTAATGTCAAATATGATGTGTGCAGAAGGAGGACTGGGAGGCCCACTCTTTGAGAGCCACGAAGTGCTCTGTGTTTGATTTTGATGTAGTAATGTGTCATTGTGACAGCAGAGAAAGTTTTAGTGATATTTTTTCAACCTAGTTTTGTATTTTGAACACCTCGTAACTGTGAAAATCATACACATTCACGTGTTTTAGTGGGCAGGTTAGTTGGGCAAATAGAATTTCTTCCTTAAATGTGAGATCAAAATGTTTAGAAATCTTGTAGGATGTTTGGGTTGTAATGGGTTTGCCTGACAAATGGCAGTATTTTTTTTAACAGCTCTATTAAGAGCATATTGCAATAAGGGCGAGCAGTTTATTGCATTGGGGAAACACTGATCTATCATCAAATGCAAAGTAGGGCTTATCTTGTTTTAACTTTAATATTATGTGAAAATTAGCACATTTGGGCCTGCATCACTTAAAAGTGTACAGCATGAGCCATTGCTACCAATAATTTAATCTGAGTTACCCAGCTCCTGAACAGATGATTTGCTACTAAAGATAAAACTATATGTCACAAAATATTTACTACCACGAATATTGTTTTTCCAGAAAATGATCGACCTCAGATTCGTAGGCTTAGAATACTTTTTGATCCCCTTACAGATTTACACATGGTTGTTTGGTGTCAGTAATGGCAGAGGTGAGTAAAAACAAAGGAATGGAATGTGTCTTCAGGACCTCCCAGTGGGTGCAATTGGTTCTACTAGAGTTATCCTCCCACCAGCTGTGGATCCCGATTTTTCTGTGCCATAGAAACTCAAGTTGATCCCACTGACGAGACCCAAAAAGGCCCAAACGTATCTGGGGTTGCTTGTGTTGCTAGTCACAGTTGACTCTGTCTTCTAGTTTGGTCTGGATTTTCCCTTTTGGGGTGGAGTCATGACTAATTTACATACGATTTATCCCTGCAATGGGACAGACCATCTAAAAAAGATAAAATGCTTCAAAGTAACTTACCGATTGGTTTAAATTGATGCAATAATTTCCATCAATCATTTGTGTTCTTTCTGTTATCTTTGACCTCTAACCCAATCGGACTTTTGGGAAGTCATTTATGGTTCTGAATTTGGGGCGGGGTGGGGGGGGGGGATTACTCCATGATGGCAGACTGCTTGTTATTGGAAAATAAGTGTACATAGAACTGCGATATTGCTCTTTTTGTCTCTGGATATTGCGTCAATGAGCAGTTTCAACATGTGTGGTCAGACCTATGTAGTTCCACCTCATTGGTATCGGACACACATTTTACACTCCAAAAACTGAGTATGATATTGAGTATTCAGATTCCCTGCTTCCAAGTGAACTTTGATGAAGGCACCTGTGTTAATATTATATGTTGTTTCCTATATCCAACGTCATAATTAAAGGTTCTAAGATCTAAACCTCAGGAGGTCTATAACCCCCCCCCCTCTCCCCCCGCTCCCCTCATACTGCTGAATTCTACCCTTATCAGAATCCGCTGTTATACGTTTACTCAAGAGCAGGTGATCACTCTACTACTGGTAGTACTGCTCTAAACACCTTTAGCCGATTGCGGTTTGAGGTATGCACCTTCGAACTACTGTGAAAACCCTTCTCTTTCCTTCATGTGAATGTCGGTGTCACCTCGTTCCTTTGTATTTGTGTCTGTCAATAAGTAATTTGCCAATACTGAAGATGCCAGCACCACTGTGTTCTGTGTTCCGATGAGTCAGATGCAGTTTTCTACAAAGACCATGTCAGTGCTTTGCAATAGGACCAATCCAGCCTGTGAAGGCGATGAACTCCATTCCGAAACTCTTCATAAGGCAAGCCATTCCAGGCTATGATAAACTGAAAATAAAAGCCAGATTTCCATATTGTACGAAGAGCAAAAACATGCTTATTTGGTCTGTTGGACAATTGATTGTAACTAGGAAATTCTAATGTATCAACGCTGTTTCAAGGCAACTTTTCAGAGATAAAAGGGAAAATCTATGTTGCGATGATAGAAGCGAAAATCTATATTACGGCACAATGCCATCTCTATTAGACCTGCATTGTTAATTCCCAGTGGATGTAAATATGCAACTTATTAGTAAATGAACAATGACCATCATCTGACTCTGCCTCTAAATCAACATTGTGAAAGTAATGTTCTCGCCTTTGGGACTTTTATAAGTATTTAGCCATGCAGCATATTATCCTGCGTGTCACAACATCTACTGTTACTTCACTGCCATTGGTAACGGCCACAAACCCAATTATGTGCTTCCGTGCTTTTTTTTAATGTAAATATGCTAAAAGTTTCTTCAAAATTAAAAAAAAGTGTATATTTTCAACTAAGAAGCTTTGACACGAATAGTAACTCACACAGAAATGCAGTTACCTATAACTGAAGCTAACCAGAGATATGACACCTCCTAGATTAAACACGGACACACGCACTTTTTGGAGAAAGATCCAAAAACCTTTATTCAAAAGATGAATCGAAATGATATAGTTATCTTGCCATTGTATGGAACACAGTGCAATTTAAGGGCATGAGCAGGTAAAGCAAGGCCGGGTGCTGCAATTGTAGTGATGGACACTACAGCATCTATTGCTAATTCCAAGGTAATGTGCCTCACCTAAGGTCAGAGTTGTCAATGGCACTTGCAGACAAAGGGTGAGCCAGGGTATTGTAATTTACTAAACACATTAGCCTGGGACACGTTTTGTAGCCAGTAGAAAATATGGGGGTCTACCCCATAATGACAGGCCTGCAGTGAAAGTTGTATAGGCTGTTAAAGATAGCAACGAGGGGCAACTGGATCTGAGAAGGGAAAGCATGGTGGGGGGGGGCGGAGATGTTTGCATTGAAAGTGGATGGACGCAGGATGCAAAATGTGAACAAGGAGCGTGTTTTCCCAGTGCAGACCTGATACCTGTTGAGGCCTGGAATGTGCATGTAAGGCGTAGTTGCATTGGTGCCTCTAGGGCTAGGAATTACGGCTGCCCACCTACCCCTCCCATTGCTTCATTGCTTCTCTCAGCCCTACTGAACAGAATGAAGGCTGTGAAGAGCACATTTGGGGACTGAGCTCACCGTCAGTCTGTTATACTCTTAATAATACCCCTGGGGTACTTACAGTAGTGTGCCGAAACAAAACATATGACCGACACACTTAGTTGTATATTATTTGCCCAATGCAATTTTTTCGATGCCAATAACTATGAACGAGAAAGTACACTAAGTAAATTCCCACATTTATCTTTTCTTTTTAAGCTGACATTCAATGTACCTGCCTTGATGTGTTACCAATTTAAAATGACCATTCCGTTGGCGAGAGTACAGCAGAAGCTTAACGGCAGCCTTGTCGTCTCTCTTGTCTTTGAAGTAATCACGCAGAATATAAGACTGAAGAAAAGTGGAATAAAGCCTGAAGAGCTAATATATATGGAGTAAAGTAGGTGGAGTGTAGAAAAGGTGAGAGTTAAATGGAAAATGGAGTGAAATATATGAAACATAAAATACTTCTCTTAATGGCAAGGAGATTTTGCCATGGCACCTTCCTTATTATGCCGGGATTTATAATCTCCCCAGAATGGAAAAGCTGAACACATGCACGAGCACTGGAGTTTTTAAACACCCACCACCACCAACCCTTCCCTAAAAAAAATCCGAAAGCTAGGGAAAGGGCAGCTGAAACTCTGGTATTTGCACAATTCATAGTTCACCTCGCTGTAAACTCTTTTCAGGGACACACAATCACCAGTCATGATGTTTTATTCAGCCTTGTGGGAGGCAGTGGTGAAGCCCTCGTCCCAGCGGCCGGCGTGATGGCATCGCTGAGATCTGTAGCGGTCTCCTGGCTCCTGAAGCAGGTAGGGGAGGGCGGTGGCACTTGGGAACAGACGGTAGGGATTTTGCAGCCGCAATTAGAGTGTAGAGTGTAGTTTCAATCTGGAGCACAGAACGGCTTACTTAAAAGCAAAAACATGCGGCCAATCTGGCATACACTGAAGCGCAGCGACCGTGAATTGAGTGACGCACTATTAAAACAAACAAGCATTTACAATGCAATGGTTTCGCCTTTGGTAAAGTTAGAGCTATTGGCATTGTAAATGACAAATTTTGTATTTATGTGTTGGTTTTGAAAACAGATAAATAAATGGCATTGTCATTTACATTGCCATTAGCTTAATCTCTCGCAAATGTGAGACCTATTGTACCCTACGGACGAGCTCAGCAGACAGCGATTACTACCACACACACACACCCAGAGCCACACACACACAGACAGAGCCACACACACACACACAGCCACACACACCCAGAGCCAAACACACACACCCACACACCCAGAGCCACCCACACACCCAGAGCCACACACACACACACACACCCCCAGAGCCACACACAAACCCACACACGTAAAGCCACACCCACCCACACCCAGAGCCACACACACCCGCACACCCAGAGCCACACACCCAGAGCCACACACACACTCAGAGCCACACACACACTCAGAGCCACACACCCACACCCAGAGCCACACACACCCAGAGCCACACACACACACCCACACACCCAGAGCCACACACACACACCCACACACACGCATTTACAATGCAATGGTTTCGCCTTTGGTAAAGTTAGAGCTATTGGCATTGTAAATGACAAATTTTGTATTTATGTGTTGGTTTTGAAAACAGATAAATAAATGGTATTGTCATTTACATTCCCATTAGCTTAATCTCTTGCAAATGTGAGACCTATTGTACCCTACGGACGAGCTCAGCAGACAGCGATTACTACCACACACACACACCCAGAGCCACACACACACACACCCAGAGCCACACACACACACACACAGAGCCACACACACACACACACACACAGAGCCACACACACAGAGCCACACACACCCAGAGCCAAACACACACACCCACACACCCAGAGCCACCCACACACCCAGAGCCACACACACACCCACACACCCAGAGCCACACACACACACACACACCCAGAGCCACACACACCCCCTCCCCCCACCTCAGCTACCGACCCCGAAATTAGAGGAACCGTTTGGAACCACGTGTCCTGGAGGCGACAGGAAAAGTGGTGTTTATCTGATATTCCAGTATTGATTGAAATAGGTTTCCAGATTTCATCCCTATCTCGCCATACCAGTGTAATCTCACCGGTGACTAACTGCGCCTCAAGAAAGCCTACTGCCACCCAAGGCCGTCACTCCCGGCAAGCCTCATCCCAGCATACCCTCCTCTTCTGCCAAGGGAATAGTGAAAAACATCTTCTGTGTATCGTGCAGCGGTACATCTGGTACAATAACGAAGCTTTTGTAGTGATTGACAAGTTCTTGAGAGTACGCCAGTAACTAAGTGAGCAAATGCATTCGCTGAAGATGTCTGTGTACAGTCAACCCCAAAACATTTAAAATCCGGAGGGGTTTACTCCGTATTTAATCTTTGTGAGGATGATACAAGGAAGAACAGGTCACGTTGGAAGCCAGAGTACCTGTCCTCTATGAGTCGGTCTTACATTTAGAAATCAAGAACGCAATTTGAAGGGTAATGCTGACATTCGTTGTGTGGAAAGAGTAACTCGTTAAAGAGCAGGTCGCCACGTACGGAGGTCAGAGCCGTCCGTGGCAGGATGCAACCGAGTGCCCTCCGCCGAGATCTAGGTTTCCAGGGACCAACCTCCTCCATGGCGTGAACGCCGGCGGTCTGTGGGTGCTGGAAGAACACGTCAGAAGCAGGGACAGACACAAAATGGAGCGCGAGGTGGGCATTCCTTCTCGTGGATTCCGCCACAGGCCCAGCTGTCCCTCCCCTCCCGCCGGCGCTGGTGCTTGGCTGGACAGTTGCCAGGTCAGTAGCCCACAGCCACCGCTAGAGTCCTGGGCGTAGTGACGCGCCCCTCGGCAGCGTCACGCATCGCTCTATACTACAGGGTCTTCTACGAATGTTTGTTGTTGTGGTGAGTCGAGTCAAGGCTGGGTAGCAAGTATTTCAAGTTTGACTGCGGGGGAGGGGTACTCGTGTCAGCTTTTCATGATGGGAAGAGTCCGGGGTGGAACCGTTTTGTTGGGGGCGGCTCAGAGCATTCCATACGCAAGGGCGGAGGTTTATTACAACCAGCCCGCACTTCACAGTCGGGGGGCTGTTACATTTGCACTCCAGGCCTCGGCGTAGTTGTGATTGTTACAGTCCTGCGCTTTAGGGTTGCAACATCGAAGCACTGGGATTCGAAGGGGTGGGATGACACGAGGCATCGCTGGGAATGCAGGATCGTTACTCCCAGTATTAGAGCAGGCGGGGTAGTGGGTTGTCAGCCCAGAACTCAAGCATGAGGTGGAGGGTTCGTTGCTGAACTTGCTGTTGATCACTACAGATCTGGCCTTTGGCACTGGCGGGACCCGCCTAGAGCTGCCAATGCACCGGTACTATGACATCGCACTTGTTACCACAGTACGAGAGCAGTTACCACA
Organism: Lissotriton helveticus; assembly: GCF_964261635.1. Lineage (NCBI taxonomy): Eukaryota > Metazoa > Chordata > Amphibia > Caudata > Salamandridae > Lissotriton > Lissotriton helveticus. Next base: position 1,860,001,239 of record NC_136057.1, read on the forward strand.
GCCCCGCATGGGATGACCGCTGCCTACCACAGCCGTCTGCTTCTGGCTGGCGAATGACCCTACAATCAGCACCCTACAATTATTTATTTATGTATGTGTTTTTTTTTATAGCGCGGCGGACTTTACCCGAAGGTGTCAGAGCGCTCAATGATTCCAACATTCTATGCTGCCTCCTTAAACAGATGCCTCTTCACCCCTGAAACACTCTCTCAACACCCCGACCCCGCTATTAGTACCCCACATCTAACTTTTAACCCACCCTTCTAAGATTCACCAATCACACAAAGAATTAGCTGCAGCTCTACTTGGCAGCCACGGTGGGCAGTACTTCAGGCACCCCCACATTACATAGAGCGAGAGCACGACAGCTCTCTTTTCAGAAAGACATTCACCTAAGGATGGAATAAACCCTGCCACCACCCCCTTTCCAAAGGAACACCCCAGAAAATCGCACGGGAATCTACAATAAACAAGAAAACGGTCTTAGACTGATGAGATGGACCCTGGGATGCGTGCACTTGGACGGGCACACGGACAGCGGGAGGGGGGACGGGCACACGGACAGCGGGAGGGGGGACGGGCACACGGAGAGCGGGAGGGGGGGCAGGAACGGGCTGACGGACAGCGGGAGGGGGGCGGGAACGGACAGCGGGACATCGCGCAACCCACCCCTACAAAGGACACTTCCGGAATGGCGAAAACAAAGTTTTTAAAAAAAACGCCCCAGCCACATGACGTGGGCAAAAGCCTAAAATTCTCGGGAACGCCCACGAATCTGCTCCGGCTATGACGGACAGATCTCTGTTCCAATGGCTAGCCTCCATTTATGGAGCTAGCCAATGGAACAGAGAGGCGGTGACCAAGCCACATACTGTTCTCATTAGATTTCGCCTGCGCGAAACGCTGCTTGCGCAGCTTTCGACAGGGGAAACCTAAAAAGGAAAAAAGGTGGGACAAGCAGGCACCATTATCCAATTAGAAGCAATGTTTTTTAAAGGACACTGACAAAAGTCAATCAGAAGCTGGAGGCGGGCTGTAAGTTCCCTGATTGAATACATCATATTGAGAGACAGTGTATGCGCTGCCTAGGCTCGAACTAAAAAGGGCTAGGCAAGGTTTATATAAATATATAATAAAAATGCGGCTGGTTGGAAAGCCAAAACAATGGGAGAAAAATTGTCACACATTTAAACATTATTCTCTTAATATACATTTGGAATTTAAAGCAATTTTCTATGGCAAAGAACATTAAAAGGGACCATGGAAAGAAACTGCACCAACAAAGGTAACATTCTATTCTGTTCTATTCATCAGAATTGATATAGCGCATGGCTACCCAATGGGCCTCTCAGCACTGGTAATACACTTTTGTTGACGTTACTGCATGCCTGCCTAGAGATTAGAATAGGTATGTTTCCAGCTGTTTTCTGAAGCTGATTTCTGAAGCTGATTTCTGATTTGTCCAGTCTGATGTGTGTAGGGGGCGCATTCCAGAGTTGGGCACCAGATAAGCAAAGGAGCATCCTCCGCATCTTGGTTTCTTAACCCTTGGACCAGAAGTAGATTACGACCCTCAGAGCGTAATGTTCTTCTTGGTTTATAAGGAGTGACCAGGTGTTTAATCAGCTGGGGGGTCTTTTTTGTTCATGTCCTGATGGACCTCTCAGATAGATTTAAACTGTATTCTCTTCTGGATTGACAGCCAGTGCAGGGCTGCCAATGCTGGTGCTGCTGACATACACTTGGGGATTTTGTAGAGAGTCTGCACTGCAGTGTCGATTTGTTACATATTCGGTCAATTTCTTACGCTGTCAATTGTGCCCACCTGAAGCTTTATTTCATGTCACACTGCCTGAGGTCTCCCCAGGTCTCTCTGACATGTAGCACGTGGCATTTGTTGGGGGTACCTGAAGACTTTATTACACCAGGGTGACGTTGTGTTTGTGTAAGTCACGCCTAGGTGCTAGAGTCTGTATTCTGTAGTCCTCAGTGAGTAGAGTGTCTTGGTGTTCAGAATCTTGGCATACTATGCTGCCTTCAACACCGCCATCACCGTACACCACTACCTCATCAGAACAATAAAGAAATCAGAGATACAGAAACGCATCAATGCCAATGCACACAACAGCAACAAACTCTTCACCATGGCCAAAGAATTCACCAAACCCAGCACAGAGACAGCAGACATTTCCCCCCTCTCAGGACCTCTGCGACAACCTCGCTACCTTCCACCGCAAGATAAAGGAAATCTATGACAGCTTTGCACCCCAAGACTCATCCACCCCACCTGCAACCACCGCACCCAGTGACTCCAGCACTCAGCAGTCCCTGCCCAACTGGACCACCCTCACCTTTGACGACACCCTCAGGGTCATGAAGAGCATCCACTCCTGAGCCCCCTCGAATCTGTGCCCTCAACACATCTTCAACAGAGCCAGCACCTCCATCGCCCCAAACTCTGCCGCACAATTAACTGCACCATCGAGTTCGCCACCTTCACTGAAGACTGTAAACACGCAGAGATCAACCCCCTGCTGAAGAAACCCTCTGCCGACCCAACGGACCTCAAGAACTACAGACTCTTCTGCTCCCCTTTCCCAGCCAAAGTCAACGTCCAACTCTCAGAGTTCATTGAACCCACATCTTGGACCTTTCCCTATCGGGCTTCAGAAGAAACCACAGCACCTAGACAACTCTCTTTGCCGCCACAGACGACATCCGCACCCTCCTCGACCGATGCGAAACTGCAGCCTTCATTCTCCCTGACATCTCGACCACCTTCGACACCGTCTCCCACCACAACCTCTGCGCAAGACTCCATGATGCCGGCATCCGCAACAAAGCCCTAGAATAGATCCACTCCTTCCTCACCCGCTGAACAAAGAGAGTCAGACTTACAGCGCTCTACTCAGACCCCACAGAGATCAGCTGTGGAGTGCTTCAGGGATCCTCCTTGAGCCCCACCCTCTTCAACATCTACATGGCCCGGCTCACAGCCATCATCAGAAGCCACGGACTCACAATCGTCTCCTATGCCACCGACGCCCAGCTGATTCTCTATTTCACAGATTAACCCACAGCCGGCAAGTTCAACTTCCACAATGGGACGAAGGCAGTCGCCACCTGGATGAGAGACAGCTGTCAACTTGAGTAAGACCAAAATCCTCTTCCTGGGCTCCACCCCCTCTGCCTGGGACGACTCCTGGTGGTCCACAGAGCTCGAAGCCCCCTACACCCACGGACCAAGCACAAAGCCTTGGCATCATCCTGGACTCCTCGCTGTCACTACACCGCCACTTAAACGCCGTTTCATCCTCCTGCTTCCACACACTCCGCCTGCTTCAGAAGATTTTCAAGTGGATCCCCATCGAGTCCAGGTAAATGGTCACCCATGTGCTCGCCAGCAGTAGCCTCGACTACAGCAACACACTCTAAGCCGACACCATCCAAAAACTCCTTAAGAAACTGCAGAACATCCAGAACGCCTTTGCCAGACTCATCCTGAACATCCCCAGCTGCAGCCACATCACCGGTCACCTGCGAGTCCTCCACTAGCTCCCATCAACAAAAGAATTCCCTTCAAGCTCCTCACGCATGCCTACAAAGCCCTTCACAATGCCGGACCTGCATACCTCAAACACCGCCTCTCCTTCTACACACCCACCAGGCATCTCCACTCTGCCCAACTGACTCTGGTCACCATCTCACGGATCCGCAAGACCACGGCTGGTGGAAGATCCTTCTTCTACCTTGCTGTGAAGACCTGGAACTCCTTGCCTCTACATCTCAGGCAGTCACCGACGCTGCCTCAATTCAGGAAGGACCTCAAGACCTGACTCTTCACCTGAACCACAGATTCCCCTCCACCCACCCCCTTCAGCACCTTGAGACCCTAACGGGTGAGTAGTTGTGCTTTACAAGAAACCTGATTGATTTCTGTCTGTTGCTCAGCTTTATTTGTTGACTGGCGTCAAGGAGGGAGAGAGCCAACGACAAGGAAGAGCTTTTATTTTTTCTGGGTGTAGGCTTGGGTGTCACTGCTCACCAGCCATGTGAATGCAATAGCCGGACTTCCTGGGCTGAGTCACCAGGCTCGCTCTGAATGCAGTAGCAGAGTTTTGTCCTATGCTGTTTAGGGTACTTAGAGCCAGCAGAGTGCAGATCATCTCAGTGCTGCTCTCTCCCCCACCACCGGGCATAATACAACCAGTCTGTTTCATGCTGTTTTGTAACCGAATACTGTTCACAATTGAGTATGTTTAGTAATGTACTAATCACAATGGTAACATGTTTAAAAAATGGCAATGACGTCTTCGCAATTCCTCAGGCCTAGCTCGATAATTTCAGAAGTACACCTCCAGGCAGCACCAGGTCAGAATGCCTTAGTGACACAGACTATTGGTGTGGCCAGGTGAGGGGAAGGGTGTGTGGGGAAGGGACACTTAGGAGGGGGACCTGTAAAAACAACACAAAGATTAATTACTGAGCTAGGACTACCCTCACCTCTCCCAGTAGTTCTCTTGCCTAAACTCTAGAATCATTTGTGTTAGTGGTCTGTCGTTCCCTGAGTTTTGAATGATGAGTGCCTTAAAGAAAGAACACACATCACGGTTAGCCCCTACACACATTACGATGCCAGCTTCTGCTGTTACACCTACCATGCACTACTCTGTCGATGCTGTACTTGTTATCTGCAAGTGGTTCTGTAATAAAGGGAGTAAGACCTGTTACTTTTGATTGCATTCACGTAACCACTCTATAAGTTTGTGCACGTCCCCCCTGGATAGGCAATGTCTATTTACAGTAAGGACAGTAAATGACTAGTAAAGTCAAGTCAAAAAACTTTATTGTTTTTGATTATTTAAAATCATTACAAAAACACAATAGAAAAATAATCCTTGAAATTTTCAAACAATTTGTAATTCATATTACATAAAATTATCATCTAGATTACATTGCCCATTACTGTGTGTTTAAAATCATTAATTTCGTTTGGTGGGCTTATTTTGTATAACGCTAGCTAAGAGGCCAATGGTCCATAAAAGTTGTTAGATAGCCATCTTAATTAAGTCCTTCGTTCTAGCCCGTTATTAACCTGTTTCCCATCCTTGATAAAGGTTTCTGTCAGGCATGAGGTTACTGTTTCCTACTTTACTTGTTTCCCCAAGTTCAGCTTGTCGTAGGAGAGATTGTACTTTTCTCATATATTTAACCCCCCTACAAGCCAAAATGGGTGACGATCCCTCCAGCCATCGAATTACAGCTTGCCTGCATGTGCGAATGTTCAATTTATTAAAAATTTCCTTTAAAAGCAATCTCCTTAGATCCATGAGAGCCGGGCATACACATAACAGGTGGGGTAATGATTCTTTTTGGTACATAGGCGACAATGAAGATCAGTATAAACGCCTTTCCAAGATGGTTGTAGATCTTTTGAAAGGTGTAGGCCCAACAGATATTCTATATATCTTTTCTTTAGTATCATATTAAAGTGACTTTCTAAGTATGCCTGTGGTTTTGTCACGGAATATGAATTGATCACTGTCCACCCATGTCTACGCTTTGAAATTGCCGATTTGTCTTCCAAAAAGGATTTCCATTTGGCAGCATTATTTGTTATTTTATCAAAGCTGTCTCTGTCTCGAATGGTATCCCATGTTGATTGAATTTCTAAGTCCCTCAAGGATTTGATCAGATAATCTCCCCATCCACTTGAAGTGGGTTGAAATGACTGGTTTTCAATTTCTTTCCAGCACAGGCTGTCTAGTGTACCTTGTGCTGACAGGCGCATTTTGTGGCACAGTTTCACAAAACTACTCATACCCCGAAACTTCTGGTTCCGCAACTCAAATTCCAGTCGAACCTGAGCCGGCGAAGCTGACTTTGGGAGGATAAAAACTGCTTTGTATACCTTTGTTTGGAGATTGTTTAACAACCCCGCCTCTTTGCCACACCAGGTGACCGGAGCGTATGACAGAGTGGGTAACGTCTGTGATGCCATCACCTTTAAAAGATGCATGTAGTTTGGACAATTACATTTTTTGTATAGTAACCTGAATGCAAAGATCAAGGAGTGTGTTTTCGCCATTAGGTCCAATTTATGTTCTTTGTGGCTCAGTCCTCGCCCCAACTTTAGACCCAAATATTTATAAGACACTTCCTCTTTTATTGGTGATCCTTTTGCATACCATTTAAAGTTAGATTTTTTGTGGTCTACTAAGCGTACCACCTTAGTTTTCTCCTTGTTCAATTCCAGGCCTTCGCGCGCTAGGTAAATAACGAGGTTGTTAATCATTCTTTGAAGCCCTATTGGTGTTTGTCTCAGCACCACAATATCATCAGCATATTGTAATAACGGAATTGGAGTATTTGCCAGGTTCGGAGGATGACCTTCCCCTACCAGCATGTGTTTAACAATATCTGCCATGTATAGGTTAAATAAGCTAGGGGCCAAGACGCAGCCTTGTTTTAAACCCTGTTGCGTGCTGATTTCGGCAGTGATACTGCGACCATCTCCCAGTTTTACCCTTGCCCAGGTGTCACTGTACAAGCCTGTTATTGCTTCCAGTATTTTCCTCGGCAGCCCCCATGATCTTAATTTTTCCCATAATCGATTTCGATTCTTCCTGTCGAAAGCTGCTTTCAGATCTATAAAGCATGCAAACAGGTTGGTCTTCTTTTTTTCTGCTTTTTCCTTTAGGAGCGCCAAGGTTGTCAAGTTTGTTAATGTACCTGTCCCTGGCCTGAAACCTGTTTGGAATATAGGAATTATGTTTGTTTCCTCCATCCAATCTTGGAGGTGCATGAGTAAACAAGATCCATATAGGTTCGCCTCCACGTCGATCAGCGATATCAGCCTATAATTTCCGGGTTCGTTATGATCGCCCTGCTTGAAAATCGGATGCATAATGTTCCCTTTCCAGGATTTAGGCATTTTATTTTGACTATAAATCTGATTGAAAAGAGGTGTTAAGTATTCCGCCCAAAACTCAGGTGAGTGTCTATTTTCTCTGCTGGACCAGCCTTGCTCAACGCTTGTCACAATTCAGTTCACTAGCGCTCTAATGCACTTGTCAGTCCCAGATTCAGTAATCAGGTTTCCAAAAATTAGCATGCACAATACTTCATTGATACGCATGATCTCACTGTTCCAAGGATGTGGCTATAACAGTTCACTCCGCATGTTCCTGTGTCCAAAAACTCCCAGTGAATTGTGAAGTCTCTGGAGAGTAACTGGGGAGCAGCAGTATTCTCGATCGGGACTGCCCGATCAACAGGAAACCACTGCGGCTACAGCTGGAATGGCAAAGTGGACCAGCAAGTGCGTGTTGGGTGACCAACCGTCCATACATTTCACAGATTGTCCGTAATTGTGACCTCACATCCATTGTCCATGAGGATCCATTTTACTGATGCCTTTTGTCCATAATTCTGGCCATTACAGGGATCAGCACTGCTCCCCTGCTAGAAGCCTTGGACCCTTGATGGGGCCGCCTCGTACTCTTCCTTGGAGCACAAGAGCAGCCCCACCCCCCATTGTCATTCTGTATGCGGCTCATTGCCACATACAGAATGACAGTGGGCCAGTCTGGGCTGTTCAAGCATGTGGTGGCCTCCTCCTACCTCAGTGTACAGCAGGGCATTCTGTGAGATGGATAAAAGGTAAAATGCCCATGCTGCAACATGAGAATACAGTTTATATAAAGAAGCCTGTGAAACAAGTAAAAAAGAGCGGGTTATAGTTCTTTCACTGTCTCATCATTTTAGAACTGACACCTTTTCAATATTATATTCAACAAAGCCATGGTTGCTGCTTTTTTATTTGAAGCAACTGACAACCATTGACAAAGCCAAGAGTCCTGGTTTGTTGTTGGTGTAATGATACTTGCTGTATTATATATCTGGATGCAAGGACAGAAACAACGTTATACCAGTCGGACGGAACACTATGCTAAGCACAGATTTTTTGTCCAGGTGTTTTAAGCCACACCCTTAATTACATTGACACCCCCTTTGATGCAACCCCCCAGTTTTTTTTACCCCACTTAAGGCCCTGGAAACAACACCATGTCACAGTCACCTCACGTCCTGGCACTGTGCATCATGCATGACTTCTAAGTTTTCAGATTGCCTATGTGCAGGGGCATAGTGAACCCTCCCCCACCCCACCCCTTGCTTTAGGAACTACAGCGAGGTGAAGTTATTGATGGGCCTATTCCGTCTGCAGACAAAGGCTCAGCTCATAATGTGAAAAGGTGGGTGAGTAAATAAGTGAAGGAATGTGTAAATGGCTGGATGGATTAGTGAAAGGACGAATGGATGAATGAAAGGGTGAATGGATAGATAATGATAGAAAGGATGGGTGAGTAAGTGGAAGGATGGATGAGAGAAAAGGTAAATAGATGGATGTATGGGTGGAAGGGTAGATGGATGGGTAAAAGGGTGGATGGGCGAGTGAACAGATGGTTCGATCGATGAGTGAAAGGCTAGATGATGGGTGAGTGAATTGGATGGATGAGTGAAAGGATGGATGGGATGATGAATTGATAAGTGAAAGGGCGATTGAATGGATGGATGAAAGGGTAGATGTAAGTATTGATGAGTGAGTGAAGGGGTAGATGGACACAAGAATGGATAGATGAGTAAAGAAGTGAAAGGGTGGATGGATGAGAACGGATGGATGAGGGAAAGGATGGATGAGTAATAGGGTCAATGGATGGATTCATGAATGGATGAGTAGATGGGCGGGTTGAAGGATGGATGGATACGTGAAAGGGGGATTGAGAGAGAGAGAGACAAAGGGAGGATGAATGACTGAAAGGGTGAATGGGTGGAAGGATGAGTGAATAGATGGATGGTTGGAAGAGTGGATTGATGGGATGAAAAGGTGGATGGATGAGTGAAAGGGTGGATGGAGGGATGGATGGGTGAAATGATGGATGGAAGGATACATGGTGGATAGGTTTTCAAATGGTTGAATATGTTTCGATATAGATTGGCACACAGATGGAAGGACCGAATGAATGGTGAAAGACTGAATGATAGATAAAAGAATGATTACACCCATTATCTTAAGTAACATTTCCTATACATTGGCTTTCACGTTTATAGGAGTCATTGTCTCTATATGATGTGTGTGATGTAACACACTCCGTCACCCTGCCCTACATACTTGGGATGAGTAGCACTATAAAAGAAATTAAATACACTTGAGAGACGGTCTATGTGAAGATGAGGGGCACCATTGGAGAGGTAGCAAGGCTGGACTGGACATCGGGTGTTTCCCTGCGAGGCTGGAAAGGTTGGGGGGGGGCGGTTTTGTGACTGGGGGCTGGCACTGCAAAGTTCCTTGTATATCCAGTAGTTGTCAATCCACAATAATAGTGGCCCCACTTGTATTCAGGTGTGGTTCACCATTGTCTGGTGACTAATACCTGCTTGAGCGAGATGCGAGTTTTGAATCGTCTGAGGTAGCAAGCTGCGGGCATACTGAAAAAACGTGTAAGTGCACGATTGTCTCAACCTAATATAAACCTATGTTGACTTGTACTTAAGTAGTTTTTCTATTTACTTACTTTTTTACTATTGCACGACCTCGTCTGACATTTCTGTAAAACTTACCTTTTGTCCAGAATTTTTTTTTATAAATCTTTTTATTGTTATAAAAACAAAAAACAAATAGAGCGTATTAAGTGCAATGCAGCCTAACACATACAAGAAATCGAACAATTGAAAGATCGCAATATCGGCAGTCGTTGAAGCAGGACACTGAGATTCTAACACCCGTTTGACGATTCAGGATTATATAACTAGCGAAGTTACCCTATATCAATGCATGCAACCCACAGGCCCTTCCACCCACAAAATCAGGATATCAAAGATCATTGCGCCCCTCAATACTAAGATCGTAAACAAGATAAAGTACGGACATTTGTATGCAAAAACAGGCAAATCAAAATGATAGAGCTCGCATCGGCACCTTAATACTAAGAACAAAGTCAGGATATACAAGAAATGAAGAAAGAAAATAAAATAAAAAACGCAACGTGCGCAACACCCCACTCCCCACCCTGCACCCCTGCATGTAGCTTACGCCAATCCCCAACTAGCAGTGTGCCTGTCGCCCCATCTAATCTACAAATACTAAAAGAGGTATGTGGAGGAGGGCCTTCGTACAGGCTCCCGGCCTCTCCCCCCCGCCAGTTCTAAGCCTCCCCTATAACAGATATATTATCATTTCACTATCAGGCGAGAATCGGGGGATACATTACTCACCTACACTGCCTCCCGGTATCAACATTAGAAAGTGAGTCCCGCACTACCACCTTTTAAATAAAAGTCTTGAAACGATAGTCTGTTCTTAGCCCTGACCCGTTCGATCAGTTACACAAATGTTATTAAACCGGACAGCCGCCATCTTGAAAAGTTCAAAAGAACAGTAGCAAGCCGATAACAGCTGGGCCTTCTCAGTCTCATTGTCACTGGGTCCCATCAGTGTCGATAAGAACCACAGATGTTGTTTAAAGTCCAGGTGCACAGAGTTCGGAAAGAGAGAAAGGGCCACCTTGTCGAGCCACTCCTGAATCGCCGCATGAGTCATCCGATACATTGCCTGGTGCGATTTGCTCTCAGTCGATAACAATATCGTGGGTACTGACATAACCGGGACCTCCAATACACGGGCCTTAGCTAATTTGTAATCAGGGTCTCCCGCATCGCTCGTTTTATGGGAATGGTGGACGCCATTAGTCTGGGTAGTGAGGATGTCGTTACTTCCGCAGTGGCATTGAATTGAACAAAAGCTATGTCACTCTGTCCCAGCCACGGCATCCAATGTGTGCTCCAAAGCTTGGGCTTTCCAGTTCAGAGAGAGATGAAGACCCTCGATCGCCATCATTATAGCCCCAAGCGAAGGTTCAACCCTGGTCAGCGCTAGTTGGTCCCCCTCGATAGGGAAATTCTGGTCCTGTCTCGGAGATCCCTTAGATAGGATATATCGTCCCAGGTCATCCGTTCGAAGTTTCCCAGACTTCTCGGAGGATCGGCTCCGATTCGCACGAAGGTCGATATTGAGCGCCATTTCCCGCGTTTCATTCACAGTCCACCCCTGGGCCCTCGGGATAGACCAGTGGAATTAGAGGCAAAGACACACGTTTCAACCCCTCTGCATGTAAGGATATTGCGGAGCTGTCGTCAGGATATGCCCGGAATCATCGGGTTGCAATGCAGACGGCACCAAGCCGCTTATGTTGCGGGCTTCGACAACCAATTATTCAGCTCGCATCCGCAGTGTCATTGAGTTGCCCCATTTCGGCGCTAATCCATACGGATCTTTGATGTCAAAATCGGACAAAATATGCTTCCATTCCGGTGGACCGGCTCCTCCCGAACTCTTATGGCCAATGTTGTTCAACTAGTTGCCGGCTGCACTCCCACCCAAGGCCCCGGCTTCAATGCTGATATAGGCCGCAAACTTCAAGGCGACGTTTCTCCGTTATCGAAACAGGTGGAACCTTCGGGGTCACTCGGTGTAGCGTTATTTCGTTTCATCTACAGGGGAGAGTTGCATAGGCACAGGATAACCGGCAGGATCTTGTAACAGGATGAGGAGGTCTGTGAAGCCGGGAGCCTAAGCGGCCATCTTGGTCGCCAGCTTGGCTCCTCCCCCTTTGTCCTGAATTTTGACCTCCTGCCCTGAATTGTTGTCCTGAATTTTGACCCTTTGTCCTGAATTTTTACACTCAGCGTCCTGAATTTGCACCCATGTCAATTGGTCACCCTAAGTGCGTGGTCTAGGTCCCCTAACAAGATGGCCGCTGTTCACGGAATCATCGGCCCTATAGACCCGTCAAGACAGGTGTGTTTTCCAGGGCTCAAAGGTGCCCAAAACCTGAGATTAAAAGCAAAATTAAAACTAAGTGTGCCAGAGAAGGAGAATAAAAGCAATGAGTGCTTATGCTACAGTTCCGAAGCCCTTGGCTACAGTAAAGCGTTGCCTTGGTTTTCTAGTGTGTACCTTGGCTCCGGAGAAGATACAGACTGCGGTTACAAAGCAGCCAAGGTTTAGCCCTTGCGTTGTCCATGGAATTTGCCGCACAGGTTCAAATGAAAGAGGTCTGGGTCCTCTAGATCCCTTCAGCCTCCTGTTGTGGTCATGACCGTACTCACCCCTCTAACGGGGCTGGTTTATGGGGATACAAGACCTGGAACGGAGCCACCAGGCATGGTGCATGAACATTCTCAGCCGGCTCCTAGGAGTCATTCTCATGGCCATAACCTTTCTATGAGATGAGGTATCACAACTTTGTACCATGCACCTGGCATCCAGAATCCAACGGACCTTAAATACCTCATGAGCCTGGACCAAGAGCAGAGGAAGCTTTGGTTTACAATTCTGAGTTGCAGGCTTTAAAAGAGAGATATGAAACACTGGGTGTATTTTAAACTACTGGGGCAGTTTCAGTTAAACGTGACCGGGTTCACTAGTCTGACAATTGTATGTGGGCCAATGAACTTGGAGTGAAAGGCCTTTTTCCTGCGGAAAACAAAATTTTTTGTGGACCGCCATAGTTTATCCCCAATTGCATACAGTCGCCGAGAACATCTCTTAGTCTGCACTGATCTTGTATTCTGTTTTACCTTTCTCCAAGTGTTTGGCCACTTGAGCATTGATTTTCAGTATGCGGCCTACTTTGTCTATCACAGCTGGGACCGTATTGATACCCTTGGGCATTGCACTGGCAAGTAGCTAGGGTGAAAATCGTACGTGCAATACAATGATGAAGATTGAATAGATGTATGATGAGCTGAATGCTATGCTATTTCTGCTAACCAGAAAATGTCCACCCAGGAATCGCCATCTGTGGTGACGTAGCACTTCAGGTACTGTTTTAAAGTCTGATTTAGTCTTTCTATTTTGCACGTCAGATTGTGATTGCTGACTTGTTGAAAATGCTGGGGCTAATTTGCACTAATTTTTCCAAAGTTTAGCAGTGAATTGTGTTCCCCGGTCTGGTATTATCTTTTTTGGGACTCCATGTAATTTTACGACATTGAGCAATATCAGTTGCACAGGCTAACTTGATGTAGGTATTTGCTTGCAAGGTATAAATTACCTATCTTGGTGAAACAATCAACAAGCATTGGAAATGCAATAGGTCTCGCATTAGAATGGTTGGAGCTATTGGTCTTGTAAATGACAAAGATTTTATTTATTTGTTGGTTTTTAAAATGGCTAAATTGATAGCTTTGTCATTTACAACGCCAATAGTTATAACTTTCGCGAATGTGACACCTATAGCATTTGGAATGCAACATATTTTGTATTTACGTGACTTAGATGGCAGCTCTGGTCCTTAGGCCACATCTCTAGAGAGCAGGAGAGAGCAGCAGGGGAGAGAAGCACAGCAATGCAATAGGTCTCGCATTAGGAAAGTTTGAGCTATTGGTATTGTAAAGGACACATTTTTTATTTATGTGCTTGTTTTGAAAATAGCGAAATTAATAGCTTTGGTATTTACAATGCCAATATTTTTATCTTTCGCAATTGTGACACCTATTGTAACACAATATGTGTTGTAGCACTGAGTGGTGTGAGGGTGAGGGGTGTGAGGGTGTGAGGGTGAGGGGGTGTGAGGGTGAGTGAGGGGGTGTGAGGGTGAGGGTGTGTGACGGTGTGTGAGGGTGAGGGTGAGTGAGGGTGTGTGAGGGGGTGAGGGTGAGGGTTAGGGGGTGTGAGGGTGAGGGTGACTGAGGGTGTGTGAGGGTGAGGGGATGAGGGTAAGGGTGTGTGAGGGTGAGGGGGGTGATGGTGCAAGGGTGAGGGGGGGTGAGGGTGTGTGAGGGTGAGGGTGTGAGGCTGACTGAGGGTGAGAGGGTTGTGAGGGTGAGTGAGGGTGTGTGAGGGTGTGTGAAGATGAGGGGGTGAGGATGAGTGAGGGTGTGCCCATTTTAAAATATTTGAATTTGAGACAGTGTCGTCCAGCATTTTTAGCTATACAACTCCTGGAGGATATTTTCTCTGTTGCTTCTGTTGCGGCTTTTCTTAAAAGCATTTTTTACCTACGTAAGACAATGATTATATGAATTCTACTATTTCAACTTTTGGCCTATGTTTATATTGTGCATACTGTTTCTTAAATATCTTAATGTAATATTTTGATGTGATTTGATGTACTTTTATGGTTATTTATGAATATAACCGAATAAAGTCTTTTTGATTTGATTTGATTTTGAGTGAGGGTGTGAGGGTGAGGGTGGGTGAGGGTGTGAGTTGGACTACCAAGAGGAATTTTTAATAAACTCCAACTAGTCCAAAATGCAGCGGCCTATCTTATTTTGGCATGCCCCAAAAGACAATACTATGTAAAACTTGAAGCCTTTACATTGGCTCCCATTAAACCGAGGATAATGTTGAAAACCGTGACCATCGCTGAGAGGGCCTGGCATATTTTCAGCTCTCTCTATCTACGAAGGAGAGAGAAACAGTGCCTCGTAGCAGAACTCTAAGCTCTTCCAACGAGGGCTTAGGAGTTATCCCTAAATACACATGGAGAGGCTATGAGGATGCTCTTGTGCCTATTTGACAGCAAAAAACGTGATCCTGCTTCCCAAAGCACTTACATATTCGGATACAGAAAAAATGTACAAAAGTAGCCAAAAAAGCACTTAGGACAAATTATAAAGTAGAAACATATTTCATAGCAAGAGAGAAACAAAAATGTAGAAAAGTTTCACGTGATGTAGAGCATTGGAATGTCAGTAAAATAAAGTTAACCTCCGTGCAATCAAGAGTGAGAAAACCACGCCTGAAGCAGGGGACGGAGCGGCGGTGGGGGGGGACAAACAGATAGCTGCCTGTGGTAGGGAGGCTGATGATGTGATGACTGACGGGCAGAAAGCTACATTACATTCGCGATTCAAAGTAAAAAAAAGCTGTTTTAAATCACCGTGGCCCGAAAACAAATATCCGAGCAAACGGCTCAATAAGCAAACACCAAGTGGCATGAAGTTAGGTAAACAGATCAACAGCCCGACACGTCTCGAGTTACCTGAAATTGAAATGAGGGAAGTGTGCCTTTAAGCTAAACGTGCAGATCAGATAAACACCTTACTTCTTCGGGGGAGGGGGCATCTTTGCTTAGATTGCCCTCTTTGCCAGTCTGATGATAGAAGCGCAATACCTTTTAAATGCTAATCTGTTACATAGGCTAATCACCTTGTAAACACGCAGATTTCCCTAGCGCCCGCTTGTTGAGCCAGGAAAGTGGCTGCACTGTGACTGGATGACCGTGTAGCCAACATGGTAATCCTCCGAGTGTCATGCAAATGGCGGCCTTCTTCGTTCGCTGCGAGGTTGGCTTTGGTGACAGAGCTTGCCACATATCCATAGGGATTAGCCAGCGGCTGTCTTGGACATCAAAGAGAAGGAAATTTAGTTGGGACACAGTTGACTTTGATTTATTTAGATGCAGATACAGGCTTGCTTCAATGCTGCTTTGATTTCCATGAGATGGAATACAGACGAGGGGCGCGCAAACTCTCGTCATACAGCCTTTCTTGCCATCGTATATTTTGCATGTTATCAAAAAACTGAGGACTATATTTTGTTTTAAAAAAAAGCACTTCTGCAAAAACAAGAAATGAAAGGGAAACAACACGTCCGTGAAACTGCAGGGAGAGAGAGGGGAGGTGCTGGCGGCTGGGGAGGGGGAGGAGAAATGCGAGCCTGGCTGTGTGCAGGGCGAGAGAGGGAAGGTGCTGGCGGCTGGGGAGGAGGAGGAGAAATGCGAGCCTGGCTGTGTGCGGGGAGAGAGAGGGGAGGTGCTGGCGGCTGGGGGCTGGGGAACAGATGGCGAAGACTGGCGATTTGATGATGTGCACGCGCATTTTAACTCATTGCGCTTGCGCATTGAGCTAAAAGCGCACATGCACTGCATCAAATCGCCAGTGGAATCGTGTGCTTGGTTAAACGCTGGTTAAGCCCCTATAGTCTCGCTCCGCTCAATGCGCATGCGCATTGAGAGGCGAGACCTAAAAACCACAAGAATGGTGGTATACCCTTAATCAGAGGGCAGGTCAGTGAAGAAGTTTAGAGAGTAATGTTCCTACAGAACTGCTGGTGTGGGTAAGGGAAGTAACAACTGCCTTGTTTTCTCATGACCGCTTTTAACTTGTGCACAAACTTTGCATTCTGTAGTCCATTTAGTAACAACTTGCTTCATAGTAGTCCTCCAGAGGTTCCACCTGATGGCCTTTTTTGTTCGCTGTACCCCTGGGTGACCTGCACATGGGTGCTCATGATTCCACAGAAAAACATCTTTTTGCAAGTGTTTGGTGGGTATGAACAGTTTGGGATCTTGGAGTGGTAATCCCTGGATAATTTGTCTTTTTGTTGCTTGCTGCAGGCATGTTTGCCAGTCTTGTGTCTTAAAATATTTTTTCACTGTGCTAGAAAGTCTTCAGTGGAAATTAGATTAGAAACCTTGGTTGGATCTAGAATATACTGTGGCGGGTCGGGTAAGGGCAGCAAGGCGGTATCCTGTCTAGTCATTGCATCTGCTTTACGATTTTCTGCACCTGGTCGGTACGTAACCACAAAGGCAAATTCCGATAAGAGCATCCACCTTAATTGACAAGGAGTAAGTATTATTGCGTTTTTCATAAACTGTAAATTACGGTGGTCCATGAACACTGTAACCATATGTCTTGCACCCAGTACGTAGTGTCTCCACTCCTCAAATGCTTCACGGATAGCCAGGAGTTCTTTTTTGGCTAGGATATAGTTATTGTCTGCTGAGGTCAATCTTTTGGACATGTATGCTACTAGGTGCAATTGCCCTGTGTAAACATCCCTTTGTGATAAGATAGCTCCAATCACCACTTCTGAAGCATCCGCTTCCACAATAAAGGGGAAGTGGGTTTGGATGTACTAGGATAGGTGCTGAGGTAAAGGCAGTTTTCAATTGCTTAAAAGGCAGCTTGGACCTTATCATACCAGTCAAAAGCTGTATTCTTTCGCAAAACAGGTTATTGGTACAACCACAAGGGAGAAGTGAACTATAAACAGTCTGTAAAAGTTGGTTAATCTGAGGAAACATTAAGAATCTCGAACATTCTTCGGTGTTGGCCACTGGAGGTCTGCTTGTATTTTTCTTTCAGCCATCTATAACCCTCTTGGAGACAAGATCACTCCCAAGAACTCTATTTCCTTCTCATGGAAGTCACATTTGCTCAGTTTGCAGTACAGTTTATGTTTTTGCAAGACAGATAGAATGATGGTGTCATGGCTCACATGCACTAGTTCTGTGGCAGAGTTAATCAGAATGTCATAGATGTAAACGATGACAAAACAGTCTAGATACTCTCTGAGTACATCGTTAAGAAAAAATAGGGGGGGTGCTAGCGCATTTCAAAGTTTGAACTGCATCACTGTATACTCAGAGTCCACATCGGGTTTTGAAGGTGGCTCTCCACTGATCCCCTTGGCGCATCTTCTCCAAGTGGTATGCTGATCTAGAACCACTGGGGTGAGGGATAGGGGGTATTTATTCTTGATTCTTTAGTCTCCCATCGGACGCGCTAGATATTATTGCGCCCTCGGTGACTGAATATCTCAATCTCTCCCTAGATTCGGCGCTAGTTCCAAAAACCTGGAAACATGCTATCATCAAGCCACTCCAAAAGAACGCAAACCTCGATCCTACAATTCTGAATAATCTCCATCCTATTTCCCTTCTACCATACCTGGGTAAACTCCTGGAGAAACATTTTAATCACTCTCTGTCTAACTTCCTGGAGTTCAATGATATTTTCCATCCTACCCAGATGGGCTTTCGAGCCACATACAGTACTGAGTAAGCCTTACTGACAGTCACTGAAGAGCTAAAATCTACACTTGATGAGGGTCGCTCTGCTGCCATCCTCCTGCTAGATCTCAGTGCCGCTTTGACACTAGATCATGCTATTCTAAAAGCGAGATTGGGGAGAAGTGGGAATTCAGGGAAAAGCCTTGGAGTGGCTCGCCTCCTTCCTGGATAATAGATCTTTCCAGGTGATAGAAGGGGACTGCGTCTCAGAGCACTCCCCTACCACATGTGGCGTCCCGCAGGGCTCGTCTCTCATTCCGACTTTGTTTAATGTTTGTGTGTCAGTTGGCTGAGGTGGTACTGGAATTTGGAATATCAGTGGTGTCATATGCAGATGACACCCAGTTAATGGTGTCCTTTTCTAATGGCTTTGAATCTATCAATAACCAACTACCTATCTGTCTGGAGAGATTGGTGAGTTGGATGTCCAACAGCTGTTCAAAACTGAACGGGGGGGAAACGGAGCTCATGTTGCTCAGAGATCCGGGCACCTTTGATACACTGACCCAAATGTATGGGAGATCCTCCCATCGCCAAATCTGCTATAAAAAACCTTGGTATTTGGCTGGAGGACTCCCTAACACTTGATTGTAGATCCAGGAAACTCTCAGGAATATGTTTTTCCCTGTTCAAATGTTAAGGAAAATTATTGATGTAATCCCTGAGCACCTGAGGAAAATGGTGAAACAATTCCTTCTCATCTCACGTTTGGACTATGGAAATTCCCTCTATCTGGGTTCACCTAAGTATGTCACTGGGAGGCTGCAAGTGGTACAGAATGTGGCTGCTAGACTTTTGTTAAAGATCCCCAACCGCACCTCTGCTAGGGAAGCACTTAAACAGCTCCACCGGCTACCTATTGAGGCTAGAGTTAAGTTTAAAACTCTTTGCATAGCTTGTAAGCTATTAACAACTCTGGGCCCGAAAAACTGAGGAACCTGATATCCAGGTATATCCCTTCCAGACATCTCAGATCCACCCAACAACAGTTCCTTAAGACTACCACGGTTAAAATGGGGAGGCAGATCTTTCACCCATCTGATACCTAAGCTGTGGAATGCCCTCCCACTAGATATTGGAGCTGTCCCAAACAAATTAGCTTTCAGGAAAAATGTGAAAACCTGGCTTTTCCCACAATAATTAGGCGTTGGCTCAGCTTGTCACTGTTGGAATTATTTTTAGCACTGGGAAGTCATTGGGCAGCCATGAGCTCTATAAATCCAATAAATAAATAAATTGTCACCTTATTCAGAGCTCCATAGTCTATACAAGGGCAGAGTTCACCATTAGCCTTGGGCACAAAAAACTGAGTAGATGCTGCAGGCATTTGAAGGGTCTGATAAACCCATTTGCCAGATACTTGTCCACATACTCTTGAAGGCAATGCATAAATGCAGCAGTTAGGGTTGACCACTCCTGGAACAAGGTCGATTTGGCAAGAGCGGTGAGATGGTAGCTCCTCTGCTTGTCTTTCATCAAAAATATTTTGGAATGGTAAGTACTGAGCTGGTGAGTTTACACATTTCTCAGCGGCTGTTAGGACTGTATGTTTCTCTTCTGTGTCTTTTAACTGTACGCAGTATTCTTTACAATATGGTGATAACTCAGTAATAGAGTGTGTTAACCAGTCTATGCTAGGGTTATGGATAGTGAGCCAAGGCAGTCCCACGATCAAACCATATTGCGGAGCAGTGATGAGGTTGAAATAGAATGCTTTGGAATGGAGCTGATTGGCCACTTGAATTTCCAAAGTCAATTCAGTGGTTTGCAGGGTTATGGGACCCCATGTACAGTTTTTACCACTCCCGTTTTTTTCTTACCTCTGCAAGGTAATTTCAAGGTCTTTGTTAGAGTGAAATAAACAAAATTGCTGTGGCTCCAGAGGCAAGCAAAACTATAATGTTGTGGCAGAGCTCCGGTTTAGGATGTAAATCCATTTTTAAAGTTAAGTGTGAAACATGATCACAAACCCAAGGACTCAAGAGAAGGATTTCCAAGTCCTCAAAAGATCACCTTCTATGTCTTTTGAGCACTCTAGTAGTCCGTAAGGGCCACCATGGTACTTACGGTCTATACGGGTAACGTTCCTGTGCTTTTTTTCCCCTGGGTTTGGTGGGACACTCCTGCACACAATGTACCATCTTGCCACAATATAAACACTAAGTTTATAAGGTCAAGTGAATGAATACCTTAGGTGGTGGTTAATTCCAGCTGTTTGATACTTAAATTAAGTAGTGTTAGCAAATCACAAGGTCAAAAACTTTTTTTAAATATGATCCAAATCATCAATGTAGAAATATACAGAGCAAATACAAATAAAAACAAAGAGTGGGTGTATGTAGAAAAATATTCAATTTTATCTTATTCAAAAAAGGGTACTTTTGTAAACATTATAAAAAAAATGTGACAGTGAGGTAACCAAGTCAATTAAGAGCCTTCACTGTGACATTTATAGACATACTGTATGCAAACTTCTGTGCTGCACGGTGTCCGAACCCTTGATCCTTCTACCAGCTTGGCAGGCTCAGTCTGCGCTTTGTTCAACTACTGTTGGATGAAATCAAGAAAAAACTCCAGGAAAGGCCACACTTGGAGTTACTGTTGGCGGAAAAGGATTTCCAAGATGGCCGCCGCTGAGTAGTGGTCTAGTCGTTCCTCACACACACCTGGTTGGAATCTTGGTGAAGCGCGCTCTCCCTAACGAGTGCGCACTTCACTGAGGTGATTCTCGTGTTCAGTTCAGTTCCTCATAGCTCCGTGAATATCTTGGATAAATAAAAGTTTATTGTCGTAATTACTTAAACACTCACTGCGTCATTTCTGCACGGCGCGTAGTCTCGTCCTGGCGCCTGATTCCTCCTGGTGAGCCGGAGTCGTCGTGGGAATGCCTCCAGTTCGTGACTCCTCCTGTCTCAGAGCTCCGACGACATTAACCCTAGAAGTACAAGAAAAGAAGAAACAAGGAGAAAGAAAACATTATTCATCTAAGTGAAAAAACACTCGTTCTTTAAGAAATAACACAAACAGTTGTGAATAGAGACGATAATGAATATTGTTACTTACCTTGCTAATAGCAGCAGCAATTACCGGAATGGATAGTAAGGCATCAGAAGTACCTAGACTAAAGGAAAAGAAAGATAGTTAAAACAACTTTTTGAGAAGAATAATTAACTGAGAATGTCTGTTCAGCTAATGTAGCTTTCTGAAATAGTAAATAAACAAAAATTTCAGAGGAGTTTATAAGAAGACATCATATAAAATAATTGGTAGATAAAAAGAATCCCTCAAAGTCACCTTAGGAAGGTGAATTAATTGTTGTCAGTGTGTATTTGCAGACAAAGACAGGAAGAGAAGAATACATCACAAGAGAACCTAAACAGTCATAACACCCAAATAAGGAAGAGAGGCTAGTTCAAGAGGATTAGGGGTATGTTACTAATGAATATACATATAGAATAAACCACAAGATAGATAGTCTAGAGTAGATTAGGTTGCTAAATAATTGTTTGTGTGTTAGCTTCCAGGTTTCTTCAGAAAGCATCTACTACTTGGAGTGAAAGAAGAAACTACTGGAAATCCGAAGGTCCAGAACCAGTCTCTTCTGTTGTTTATTATTTTATCCACTCCCCCTTCCCCCTTTGGGGTTAATTGGAGACATGATTAATATCGGTCTCCGAGAAATCCTGGAGAGGGAGTTGGGAACTTTCATCTTCTGCTCCTGTGCAAGTATTTGGTAAGAGTTCTTGACAATTAATAGTGGACCTTGACAGAGTGAAGTGCCCACATTTTAAAACTTGCACCAGAGCAGAATGGCTGAAGGAATGAATCCGCAAACCTTAGGAGCGGTTATAGATGCCATACAAAAAGAGTTGATAGCGGTTAGGGAGGATAATCAAAATTTAAGACAAGAAGTAATAAATTCAAGAAAAGAAACGGCAGAACTGGCCCAAAGAGTGAGACAACCATTTAGCGTAGGAAGAGAAGGTACAAGTTCACCCACTGGAGAGTCAAATAAATTAACTACGCAAGTAATACATTCCCTGTCCCCTGTCATACCACTAGACCCTCCCAAAAGGTTTAGTGGGGACCCGCAGAAAGCACAGGTTTTCATCACTCAATGTTCTCTACACTTTGTGTGGCCTTCCATATTCCCTGACGCACAAACCAAGGTGGCCTTTGTCTTGTCATACTTGAGTGGAGATGCTGCGTTATGGTCGATGCCTTTGGTTTCAGGAGATGACACACTTCTACAGAATTACAAAGAATTCAAACAAGAGTTCCTTTGAATCTTTGATAGACGGAGAGTATCCCAGGCGGTAGATAGCTAATTGCTCGAACTGTGACAGGGAAATTGAGATCTTGTGGCTTATTTGGCCCAGTTCAACAAGCTAGTGATGGAAACGGACTGGCCAGAAAGCAAAAGAGCAGCCATTTTCTATTGTGGCCTTAAAGATGAATAAAGGTCATGTTGGCGCGAATACCGAATCGACCCACAGAAATCTCAGTGGTTTTAGAACTAGATTTTCGTCCAGGAGAAAGAAAGGGCGAAAGAAGATGAGAATTCAAACCAATAGTTCCACGATTTGACAGACCGAGATCAGAGGCTGGAAAACAGGGTGAAGGTTCATTTAATCCAGAACCAATGCAAATTGGAACGATAAGAGGCCCACTCACTAAGGAAGGAAAAGACAAGAGAAGGGTCGGAAATCTATATGTATTGCGGTTCAAGTGAACACTTTGTCAGAAATTGTCCGAAGAAACCCAAGAATTGTTTTAAGCTGAAGGAAAACTCGCAGCACCACCTGTAGGAGGAGTTGGACAGGTAGATGTTAATCAAGAATCAACTACGAGAAAACATCAAGTGGCAAATACCTTTGTCATCCTCACCCCACCTAACATTATCCATGACTGTAAAATTTAGACAAGTTACCCTGAATGAGGTAGCAGTTATGGTTGATTCTGGAGCAACCGGAAATATTTGTGATTTAAAATTTGCAGCTAAGGTTAGATTGAAGGCCATCCCCAAGATCAAGAGTGAACCGGTCAGAGTAGTTAACGGAACTAATCTTTCATCTGGGCCCATTGTGAGTCACATGGAATTAATGGAAATAATTACTGAAGATGGGCATAGACAAGAGATCCAGTTTAATCTAATTGACACCCCTCAGTTTCAGCTCATATTAGGACTTCCTTGGCTCACAGCACAGTCCGGCCATCAACTGGAGTACCAGAACCATCAAAATGAATTCGAAATACTGTGAAACAAATTGTTTTGGAACAGAGAGAAGCAAAAACTAAGATAACCCAGCACATTCTTTATGCATGGCAGAAGTTTCGGTGTGCATAATTAACTCTCAGGAAATACCTCCGGAGTATCAGGATTACGAAGATGTGTTCAACGAACAAGAAGCAGAGCAATTGCTCCCGCACCGTGTTTATGATTGTAGAATACATTTTGAACCCGGTTCAAATATGCCATGTAGTCGAGTCTATGCTCTGACAGAAAAGGAACATCAATACTTGACAGAGTATATAGACAAATATCTGGCAAACGGTTTTATTCGGCCTTCTCAATCACCGGTGTCTTTGCCTCTGTTTTTTGTACCTAAAAAGGAAAAGGGGGAATTGTGAACGTGCATCGATTATCGCGCCATAAACAAAATCACAAAGAAGAATCGATACCCCCTTCCTCTGATATCAGTCTTGCTGGATCAGGTCAAGGGAGCGAAAATCTATACGAAACTAGATTTGAGGGAAGCCTATCACCTGATCAGAATGCGAGAGGGTGATGAGTGGAAGACGGCTTTCAGGACAAGGTTTGGGCTATTTGAATACTAAGTCATGCCGTACGGACTATGCATTTTATAAACGACGTTCAAAGTGAATTCATTGATCAATGTGCAATCGTGTACATAGATATCTTGATCTATTCCGATGATGAGAGCCAACATCAAGAACAAGTGAAAAATGTGTTACAAAAACTCAGAGAAAACAAACTGTTTGTGAAACTGGAGAAATGTGCGTTCAATGTTTCACAGGTGGAGTTCTTGGGTTTTGTAATCTCACCTACTGGAATAAACATGGAAAAACAAAAGATTCAAGCCGTCATCGATTGGAAATCTCCAACCAGTGTCAAAGAGGTTCAAGGATTTATAGGATATGCCAATTTCTATCGGAGGTTCATTAGCGAGTTCTCAGGAAAAATCCTCCCCCTCACGCGACTGTTCAGAAAGGGGCTGCGCTTTGAGTGGACAGAGACAGATGAGGCACAAAAGACCTTTAAATCTTTAAAAGAAAACATCACTATGGCGCCCATCCTTCTTCATGCGGATCCTAGCGAACCTTTTTATGTAGAAACAGATGCCTCAGATTTGGCTGTTGGAGAAGTGTTATCCCAGAGACATAAGGAGACCGGCCAATTGCATCCAGGTGCATACAGGTCTAGAAAGTTGACCTCAGCAGAAATAAATTATACCATAACGGAGAAAGAGTTGCTGGCTATCAAAGCTGCTTTAAGAAAAATATTTAATGTTACAAAAACAACCAGGCACACGTTGATCTGGCTAGAATTCAATCTTGTGACCATGGACATTGAATGTAAAAAAGATCTGATCAAATACTATCACCATCTGTCCAGAGCGTAACCAGAATCAATGAGAGATGCACTGAAGGTGATTTTTCCCCAAACCAACATGTGCTGAGCGCTATTATCCGTGACAAGTGAGAACGAAGGAGCTCCAGTCCACGTTTTGCACAGAGCCTAACGTTCTCGAGTGAGGAAGCCGACCGGCAGCAGCGTGTTGCTAGAGTCTGCATTTTTTACGGGAAACCAAGCCGACCCGAGCTGTGTCAGCTGGGGGACGGGGGCGTTGAGGTCACGAGCTGGGGTTACAAGATTCAAGTGCCGCTGCCAACCCTGCTTGTCTGCCGCCCGCCCGCACGCTCACAGCCTGTGCTTGGGCGGGAGAGGCGCGAACTGCGGGAGAGGAGCTTGGCGGCAGGGGACAGCGGCAGTCGGGAGCCGCGAGGCACTAGGAGCCGCGGCTGCACCCAATCTAACCAGCCAGCACTTGCCAGCCTCCCCAGCCCTCGCCAGCTCGGCCAAGATCTACCAAGACCAGCCCCGCCCAGCCGTGCAGCCCGGCGGTGGACAGGGGGCGTCTGCAGAAGCACCCAGTAGTAACAAGCAGCTGAGCTGAGGTGGGGCAGGGGCAGAGAGGACCCGAGAGGACATTAGTGGCGAGAGGAGTCTAGGAGCCCAGGACCCCGGGAACACCAGCCCAAGCCTGCCTAAACCCGACCCCAGCCTGACCCCAGCCCAGCTCAGCCCTGCCAAGTCCAGTGGGTAGAAGGCTCTGCCGTGGCGGGGGGGGGGCAGAAGCAGTTAGGAGCCGCAGGAGTCACAAAAAAAAGCGTGGGGTTTTAGAAGCAGCACTGGGCATCCCAAGTCGGAGTGCCAAGACCCAGAGAGTAACCTCTTCACCTCTTCACCTTCAGTGGGCAACTTGACCAGAAGCGTGCCCCCAATTATCCACCTATTGGGACTTCCCTTGCCACATTGTAACTGGCGTGACTAAATGAGAGAAATCTGGGGTAGAAGAGCACCACCCCCATTGTTGACCTGACTTCTCAGTTTCCCCTCGCCAAAAACGCAGTGAGAAGAAAAAAAAAAAAGACTATCATAACGTCATGGCCAGAATTACAGGTGGGACGGAAGGAGCATTAAGGAATCAAACCGGAAATGAGATCAGGGAAAATCCGTCAAGTGGTGATAAGCAAATAAAACCAACAAAAAAAACAAAAAATCTCCTGAGGAAGTCATTTTGCCGATCCAAAAAGAAAACCCGCCAAGTTCTAGAGAGAGGTTGGTCTCGGCGCCGACAACAACGTTGAATACAAGACGGAAAACCGGTCTTTATAAATTTTTCTATTTAAAGGACCCAATGGCGGCGATTTACGCATCAACAGTCGAGGCCTGCAAATTGCCAAGCCCCATCGTTCCACTTAACTCATTGTCTCCCCGGGCCAAAGGCGTAACCAAAACAAAGAATGCCCCAATAGGGGCCCAACTTCCTCAGAACCGAACGACACGTATATCTCAGGCAAAGTCTGTATTAGTTACAGCTCAAGTGCATCATCTCAAAACTCCTACAACTGCAAGGGAATCAACGAGAAGTATAGTAAGAAAGGATAGTATAGAGGATCTCCTGTCAAATGCAAATGTTATGAATTTGAGCAGAAGCACAACAGCCGCAGAGACAGCACTAGAGCATATTGCTAAAGCAAAGGACTCCACAAAGGAAGCCAAGGAGGAAATTATAAAGCACAGCAATTCTTCCACGTCGCCCGCACAAGAAGTGGATCCATGGCTAAAATCCCTTTTTCTATCTAACGACTCCAAACTTGCAGAAATCATCGAAACAATAACCAAGAATAAAGATTCCCAAGGGAGAGCCTCACCCGCAGCAACGGGTAATAATGCTCATCAAATCAGCCCGGGCATGGTGGTTTCCACTCCTCGCAGCCCCATGGCAAATAAAGACGAACAACGGCTAGTAATGGACGATAGCGAAATCATGCCAATAAATCAAAACCGCTCTAACCATACAGCACCGATCACAATTTCCTCTGTGAGCACGATGGACTCAGAGTCTGAGGATTCGTGAAAATTCCAAAAAGAACAATGGAACTCCATGGACTCAATCCTTGCTAGGCACCTTAGATCAAGCAATAAGGGTGCTGAATTATCAATCTGACAGAATGGAGGTCCAGATAGACCTCATAAATCTGGTCACATCTCAGGCATAAACGCTAAGTTGGACTTACTTTCATCTCTTCTAACCAACAGGGGGAAATCGGAGCCCCATACTCTCAACGGTAAACAACAGTCCAATTGCGGTTGCGGGAGCATATTCGAGAAGTCAGCAAGTCTTCCGGGCATCTTAAAGGACATCCTAGGGGAGGTAAAACTAACCCGCATTAGCAAACAGAACAAGGAAACGCAACTTAATCAGGACATGCTGCCAATTTTAAAAAGCAATCATGTACCAGGAAAACCAAGAAGCAAAGCAATAGACGACCAAGAACAAGTATCAGTTGAATAAAAATTAGAAAGAACAGTTAACGTAATGGAAGCAACTCAGTCCACCAATAAGTCCCCCCACCGAGGCTAAGCCAACAAAGAGGCAAAGGAAAAGGGAAAGGAAGGCCAGGCTAAAGTATAAAAAACAACAAGGTACAGTTCAAGGAAATATCTTTCCTATATTCAAAATGAATACTCCCCAGGAAAGCAAAAGCAAACCACTGATCATGCTGCCAGGTGGAGAGGATGGATTTAATGTACCACCACATAAGCATATTCTAGCAACTTCACCAAGGGAAGGATGTCCGGTTTCCGGAGTAACTACCCCCTCCCCTACACAAAAAAACAAAATGAGCCAATCCTCCCCCGCAGATAACGATCAGCGAAGTGCAAAAGCACCTGATTAAAAAAAAAGACAAAAATTGCGACAAGACAAAATGAAGCCTATGAAGGTCGCAGGTCAAGTAGGATTCTCCCAAATGATAACAACACTCGCACCGGCGGATAATACGTGCAAAGAAAGCGTAATTGATGAGGAGCACACACAGGGAACAAAGGCCAGTAACGCACAGCACACATCCACAATACAGGAAACCAAAATAAACAAAATACACGGGGAAAAAATAATACCAGAAAACGAAACTGAGCTAAACCCCTTGAGAGTCAAATAACTGGCAAGGATCGCAGATGCATGTTACTCCACAGGGACTCAATCCCTGAATCAATAAGGACAAACAAAACAGGACCATCGGAAATAATAAAAGGAAAATTCGAGGAGTTGAACGAAGAGCGAGAGCAACAAGAATCTCTTGCAATGCGCGACTCTCTTATAACTCATAATCTTTTAGCTTTCAAACCAGATTCTACACAATTGCCTAAAGACCAGCCATATCATACAGAGGCTTTTGAATTAATATTGACATTCGTGCCCGGGTATTCAACAAATGGAAGGCAGGACATCCTTAATCGAGGCAACCTGTTAAAACTGTGTAAGGAAATAGCAGAACTTAAAGAGATAACCTCCCAGGACTTGATAGCCATCAAATTCCAACTAAACAGACATAATTCGGATACCACGGAATCTGTAACAACTTGGGCCACAAAGGACCTGGTGGACAAGATATATTCCGCAAGACCACAGTTTGGAGCATGGGGTATTACCCTACTGCCACACAACCGTCCAAGGTATCCCTATTCCCTACTAGACAGCTTACGAAACCCAAAAAAGGAAAAGGGAGCCGGGGAAAGTCAAAGCATTGCGTGCGAGGCGCTCGCGTGTCCTCGCCAGCATCCACAATTACCAGGAACAGGGTCACTACACTAGAAAGCACACAAAATACTGGACATCAAGTGCAGGACAGGATGGATTGGTCATGGGTACCAATGGCACTGAGCAAAAAACATACCTAACAAAGAGCTTAATTTCGTCAAGGCAGTAGAGAAGCGGAACCAAATCAAGAAGGAAAAAAGGCCGCAAAGCGTCTCGTTTTGCTCATGGAATGTCCATGGTTTTCAAGAAATGGCCCATGACCATGAAACGCTAGCCTTCTTCCAGCAACAAGACTTAAACCTGATCCAGGAGACATGGAAATTGACGCTCATCTCAATCGCAGGGTTTAAAGAACACCACATATTTACTGAAAGAGTCTCACCTTTTGGGCATACCCGAGGCGGATTATCAACGTACGTAGCCCAAAAATACAACTGGGTATCAGAAGAACTGGACCTAGGGTTAAATTGGGCCCAAGTAATCAGAATTACTGATAGGCCCCCACCTGGGACTCAAAAGTGGCAACTTTTAGTGATTAACGTTTATATCAACCCTGAGAGGAAGACCCAGAAAGAAAAATATGCAAACTTAATATCCTTGATAAAAGTGATGCAAAGATCTTATGCGCAATGCCCAATGTTTATCTCAGGGGACTTCAACTGTGACCTTATAGCTAAAAACCAGGTGGAAGAGAAGACGACAGCGACCTGTGGCGGACAAAAGATAACAACTATATTAGGAGACCTGGGTTTGACAATTTTGAATTACTCCCCAGTATTGAAATATTTCAAATTGACCAACGAATAGAAAGCGATCACTTCCCCCAAATAACGAGAATGAATATCGAGCTTACCTTGGCACAAAGAATGACCTCTCTCCTAACAACACGCCGAAAAGTTCAACCTAAATAAGTTTAAATGGGGCGGGGGGGGTTGATAAATATCCAGGATACAGCAAAAGATTATATGTCCAATTTAAGTCCCCAGTTAGAGGAAGAATGTGTAACTAACTGGGAGCAGCTGATCCTGGACCTTCTGCATAAATTTCCAGCAGTGCCAGGGAATCCAAGTAGTATAAACACTAGGAAGGAGCCATGGTTCAACATGGACTTAAGAGCACAAAAGAGAAGGGTCGCAAGAGAGGCCAGATTATTGGCACAGGCAAAAAGAATGGGGATTAATCCAAACAAACGCAAACTAAAGGAAGCAAGGAGTGCTTACAGGAAGTCGCTGAGGGTTGCCAAGATTACACATAAGGAAACTATCTGGAACAAACTACTGTGTACGGGAAAATTGCCAAACTCTATAAAGAAAATGAAGATTGGGAAGGAGAGAATGGGGCCACTGAAATAGTTCCTCTAACCACCAAAAAACAATTGAGGGGCATAATAATAAAATTAAAGACAGAAGGAGCAGCAGGTCCGAACGGGCTGCCCAACGCGCTTTTGAAGAACGACCCTGACTTCTGGTCAGAGATCTTAATGCCCCTATTCAACTACATATACACACAAGCAGACGTCCCCACCTCCTGGAAAGGGAACATTATTCATCTGATATTTAAACAGGGAGACCATCGCAACCCCGCAAACTACAGGTTGATATCCTTAATAGATGTTGAGGCTAAACTTTACGCCTCTTGTATCCTATCACAGCTAAAAGACTGGATAGTAGACACGAACATAATTCCTAAGTTCCAAACAGGGTTCAGGCAAGGGATGGGAATTGTAACAAACTTAGCCAGTCTGTCGCTCTTAATGGAAAAAGCAGTAATCAAGGGATCCCGGTTGTACGCCTGTTTCATTGATATAAAGTCAGCGTTTGATCGGGTGAGCAGCGAGCGCCTGTGGGAAAAATTAAACACCTGGGGCCTGCCGAACCAACTATTGAAGGCAATAATTGCCCTGTACAACAACACATGGGAAAGACTGAAATTAGGTAATGGAGGCAGCACAACCTGCAGTATTACAACGCATCAAGGCATCAAACAAGGCTGCGTGTTAGCCGCTAGCCTTTTTAACCTTTATCTCTCAGATAACAGCAAAGTCTTGGAAGCTGCTGAATGTCATCCACCGATACTGGCCAATAATCCAATTTATTTTCTACAATACGCGGACAACATAGTAGTGCTAAGCAAAACACCAATTGGACTACAAAGAGCAATAAATAAATTAGCATCCTATCTGAAACGGAAAATGTTGGAATTAAACAAAGCAAAAACAAAAGTTGTTCGCCTAGTGGAACCAAAAAAGATCAAGTATAAATGGACGGCGAACGGGGTGAAAGTGGAAGAGCAACGATCATACAAATACCTTGGAATTACAATTGCGCAAAGATTAAAACACAAGGAGCATAAAGCAGTAATAAAAGCTAAAGCGCAATCACGAATTTTTGCATATCGATTATTAAAAGCAAAACTGGATTGTCCAAATTACAATCACCTTTTAAAGGTTATGGCTGCCCAAATTTTGCCCACCTTGTCTTACGGCCTAGTAACATGGTGTGGCAAGAAGGCTGATCTATTAAACGACCTGCAGACAAAGATCTACAAGGCCGTCTTCAATCGGCCAAAATCTGCCTCCCCTTCGCAAGTACGGCTTGAATTTGGACTGCAAAACCAGAAATTCCGGAGCATGAGCGGCTTCGTGAAGCTCTGCCACAAATTTCGCTCCGCTGACCCGGAGATCATGGATTGTCTGTGCTGGGAAGAAATTAAACAACAGGTGGACAGTGAAACTCCGAGCGCCTGGGGAAGGCACTAAAACCTGTTTGACAGAGCTCGATTTAGAAACAGTATGGAAAACCAGGGCAGACAAAGCCGGTTTAAGTAGATCAGCCAATGAGGCAGCCAAAAGGAAATCCTTCTTGGAGGATAAAATTACAATCTCCAAAAGTCGGCATGGGTGGACCATCATCACCTCCTATAAATCACTCAAACCACACGCATATTTATCATCTCACTTCAGCGGGCACTTAAAAAGATCCTATATAGACTACCGGATGGGACAGCATGTTTCAAAAGATCTATTACCCTCCTTCAAACATAACCATCAAACGGAGCAATGCCGTCTTTGCGGATATAAAACGGAATCCTTATCCCACTTTCTTTGTGCATGTCCAGCAGTAATGGTCCAGAGGTGACGGTATTTGAAGTCTATCTTCAATGAACTGAAAATTCGAACATGCAGACAGGCTGTAATAAGTTGGCTGGGAGGCTCTGCCATAATTCTGGCCTGCCAGGGAATAAAATTCCTGGCAGAGGTAAGAAAATGCTTAGGGCAAGTTGAGCAGGGGGAACATTGAGGAGGAAGGCCACCAAGGCCAGCCTATTTTGGGACTCTCGTGGAAAATACAAACTGAACCTAAAGACGATTAAGACCCCATAGAGATGGCAGGAGCCTGCCTTGATCCAAATTTTAACTATTGTATTTATAACATTTTTGGATGCCGAGCTGTAAAATGAATGGGTAATTTTTTAATGTTGCTTGACATTATTGTTTCCATATAGTTATTTTTATCATGTGAAGATTGTAATGATTTTAATTAATTATACAATAAACTTTTTGACTTTGACACTGAAGGTGATAATCCGAAACACAAAGAACACCTGGGCAAGATACCTGAGAAGTGCCAGAGAATCATTAAGTCTGCCCTTAGCATAACAGATCCATCCCTAACAATGGACAGTTTAAAAAGGTTGGTAAATGTGCAAGCAAGTACACATCAAGGGAGCTGGATATTGAACAAATTAGAAATTCCCGGGGTGCAGAAGGTCTTGCCCAATCGCATGAACACACCTCGTGCCAATCATACCTATAAGCAACACTGGGGAGTCAGGCCCTACTGAACATAATGTGGAACAGGCTTTTAGCCCTCCCTATTTGGGAATATAGAGGACATTGGAAACATATCTCCGCAGATAATGAGGAGTGCAGCCCGTGTCAATATCACTCTAAATCAGCTGTGCATATTGTCTGCTGTTGTCCTGCTTTGCTCCCCCCGGGCGAGTGTATCTCAGACCGACCTCTGCAAAATGGGACAAGAACTTGCAAAGAGGCCCTGACACATATCTACACAACTGCCGTCCCAATGGAACTTGCACAGAATGGCAAGTTATTTGCTGAAGCTGAAAGGCTTCTGTATGTCGCTCATCAACTGAGGGCCTAAACATCTCGCACACCCTCAGCAACTTAATGTGAAGGCTCATGACAGTTACGACCTGATGCACCTGAGTTTTACTTTGTAAATTTTAGCCATAGGACACAATGCACTTAATTGGCACTTATGATTTTGCGCACTTTATGATCTAGCATGAGACACCTAAGTACTGGCAAAGCCCACACTTGGGGGTGTAGCTTTATGATATTCTGCATGCCCATTAAACAAGAGCATGATAAGGTATGGCCCTATTTTACATATCAGTTCACTCCACTTCTAGCACACACTGCATGCTCTGTTAAATATGTGCGATTAGGGCGATAATCTTTGGGGTTTTACAGCTTGGCTTAAAATGTAGCATATTAGCTTTTCAGAATTAGCATGGCCCAATCATGCACGTAGCGTGCCCCTGCATGCTGATCAACAGAAAATGTGGCCAGGCTGACACCCTTTTGGTTTTAAAGTTCAGTTTTACAATGCAATATGTAAATTCCTTTATTTGGTTTTTAATGCTGCTATGCCGCCCCTGTTTTTTAACGATTTTAAGTAATTATACAATAACGACTACTACTCCAGTGAAATCTTGGATGGCCCTGAGATTTCTGAACAGGGGGCAAGCCAGCAAGCCCTTGGAGTCACTCTGGGGGTTAGTCTTTGGTTCTTGAGCAGGGCAGAGGTCAGTAGGGCAGCTTAACAAAGCAGGGAAGCAGTTACTCAAAACAGTAAGGCACAGCAAAGTGGCAATCCTTCAGCATAGCAGCCTTTTTCCAGCAGCGTTCCTTTCCAGGTCCAGTAACGAACACCTTTGGTAGGACCAGAGCCCTAGTACTTATACTCAAAAGTGCCTTTGATGTAGGGGTGATTTCAAAGGAACCCTCTGAAGTGCACAAAGATCCCTTTCAGCCCAGCCCTTGCTCTAGACTACCAGTAAGGGGTAAATCGTCCTTTTGTATGGGCAGGACACAACGTATTCAAATGTAAATGTGATATAACTCTCCCTCTCCCTGCCCAGGAAGACAATCAGTATGCAGATGAACGTAGATGTATCCCCTGTCACACCCAGCTCTTCCTCTGTTGTGGCTGTCTAGAGATTAAGCGTAAAGTGTAGCTGTCACCAAGCCAGACGTGTATTGGAGGCAGGCTGCAGGCACACAGGGCAATGTGAAGAGCAGAGAAATGTCCACTGTCTAAAAGTGACATTTCTAACATGGTAATGTCAAACCTACTATATCACCACAATTCAAAATATATTAAACATGAGGTAGCCACTTTTTGCTGGTGTCATTATGTTTTTCTGACAAGTCTGGCCGGGATTCTGCTAATCAAGACCCTAGTCTCTGTGTTTCGTTCCTAAATTGGATTTGTCAAGTACTTTGGTACACCTCAGATTGGCTACTGGTGTACCCTTGTAAGTCCTTAGTATATGGTACTAAGGTACCCAGGGCATAGGCTCACCAGGCCCCCCCCATGGGCTGAAGCATGTATTATGCCACCCAGGGAAGACCACTCAAATTGTGACTACAGGCCTTCCATTGCAGCCTGTGTAAGCTGGTGTTAGCACCACGTACAAAAGATATAAGTTTCCTCATATCTGAGGTCACTGCACTTAAAAACTTTAAGTTACCCCTAAAGCAGGCCTTTCAAACCTGAAGGCAGGATGCGTTATAAGTGTGAGGGTACCCCTGCATGAGCAGGACACCCTCACAATCATGAAGTCCATTCTCCCGGGTTGTAAGTGCATCAGCCATTTCGATACATAGAGTGGCCATGCGTCATTACGCAATGGCCAACTCTAAACTGGCTGTAACGAACTCTGTCGTGTTGGGTATCAAGTATGTTGAAATCATACCCCAACACCGTGAACGGTGTTGGAGGTATGATTCCATGCACCGTAGGGCCCCTTCAGGAAGCCCTCAGTGCTCCCGGTACCTGTCTTCCAGACCCGGACAGCAAACTATGGTTCCTGCCGACCAGAGACACGATTCTGCCCTCCTGTTGCTGAGCCAAGCTCAAGCAGGGGAAGGCAGGACAAAAGGTTTCCCATCACAGGGTAGTGTGGCCACCTCCCAGACAGGACTTGGGGCCAGATGTAGGAAGCCTAATACCGGTCGGTAACGGCCGAAATTACCGAATTTTGACAGTTACCGACCGGTATTAGGCATTTGAGACGTAGGGGCCTAATTTAAGGATTCAGTAATTTACCGAATCGGTAATTTCAAAGAATTGGTAAATTACCGCATTCTTAAATACCGATTCGGTAAACTACTGAATCCTTAATGTAGGAAGCACTCAAGTTTCACTTGTAAGGATTGGGGCAGGGTGGGGGTGCCTACTAGCGCCACTAGACTGCTTAGAAGGGCACATGTGGTGCTCTCTTTGCATACTCAAGTTGAAACCAGTTCAGGGAGCCATTGGCTCTCGCTCTGGCCCGAAACTGGGCAAAGGACATGGGAGTGTCCTTCCCACTGTCCATCCCCTCCTGTGGGAGAGACCCCTGAATCGTCCCAACCATTTCCTTAGGGTACATAAGGGCTTACCGTGGGTGGTTTCTTAGATTCGAATGTGGGACAAGATTCTGATCCAAAACCACTTCATCTTCAACTGTCTGGCCACTTTGGACTTCGTTTTGGGATCCAAGACTGCAACTGGGAAGACTCCAGCTGCTCCTGGTCTTGTTGGCCTGCCAGTCTTCTGCGTCCTCTGTGCCTGTGCTCCATACAGGTTCTTCTACAGGCCTGTGGACATCCAAGACACCCGAAGGAATCTCCCTTGAGGTGAAGGAGTCACTTTCCTGCATCTGCAGGCACCGCAACGCAGCTGTCGGGTCTGGTGTTCATGAGCTCCGACAGACCCCGAAAGGTTCAGCAACACAGGTGGTGGTTCTGCAACTCTCTTGAGGCCTGCACTGTCTTCACAGCAAGTTTGAAGCCAGTATCCCTCGTCGGAAACGCTGGAGCAGTATCCTTGT
Organism: Lissotriton helveticus; assembly: GCF_964261635.1. Lineage (NCBI taxonomy): Eukaryota > Metazoa > Chordata > Amphibia > Caudata > Salamandridae > Lissotriton > Lissotriton helveticus. Next base: position 1,860,036,580 of record NC_136057.1, read on the forward strand.
GCACCGCATCGACTTGCCGTTGCCAAGGCCGGTTGACTCTTCACCAGAGATCTTCGGGCTCCAAGAAGCTCCAGCCTCAAGCATCTCTTGCAGTTAAGATCTTCATCCGTACCGCATCCTCTGCACCATGGGCCTTCATCATTTGGTGAGCTCCTTGAGGTCCTCTTGCGACTCTTGTGCCTTCGGCTTATGGGTCCTCTGGATGGTTTTCTTTGGCTCCAGTGAGCTCCCCTGCTTGCCTGATGCCGGCTCTGACTTACCTGCTCGTGGTAAGTCACTTGGACCTTGCTGGCCCCAACGCTGCACCTTTTTCGCATGCTATGTTTGTTGGTGCTCCCGACGGACACCAACCCACCGGCTCTTGACATCCGACATGGGACAGCTTGTAAATGGCTCCTGGTCTTCCACAGCATTACCTGGTCCGTACAGCTGCAGCTCCAAGGGCACCGTCAACTCTCCTGCATCCCGACATCGATGGGCTTTCGTCTCCAGGGCCTCCTGATCACTCCTGAGTGGCATAGACTCTGTCCCCTCTGCTTGCATGTACCGCTCATCTTCAATCCACCTTTGAGTTTCACCAGACTCTTTCACCTTCTTCGCCTGCGGCATCTTCACTGAAGTCCTCCATTGTGGTCTACGGAGGTGTCTGACTTTGCACCTATGCACCCGGCTTCCCTGGTGTAGGTATCCTGGTTCCCGGGGTATCCACAGGTGGGGTGACTCTCCAACCTTCCATCTTTTATGGGGATTCTGTAGGGTTCTCTGGGAAGGGTCCTTCTTCTTACAAACTGCAACCGCGACTTACCCATTGATTTGTATGGAGCGTGTGGTCGTTTTCCTACTCTGCACATGGCCTCAGTGGGGCTCCTGGGTACTTACCTTGCATGGTTCCTTGGATCCTCAGCTCTTCTACATCTTCTGGGTCCAGTCTCGACTTAGGTCGTGGTTCACATTCCACTTTCTTAGTATATGATTTATTCTCCCCCTGGAGACCACTGTGTATTTGTGCTACTTATTTGTTCTATTATCAAAGTATTGTGTGTATTGCGAGATATTGCAATATGTTAGTGGGTGTTTATAATAAATACATATTTTTATAACTACACTGTGTGGTTCTTTTTCACTTAACCTACACTATAGGATCAGTACTGGTAAAATAAGCTTCTTTACAATCCTTCTGAACTAAGCCTAAAGGCAACTCTCCACAGATACCACTTAGAAAGCTTTCTAAGGTTGTCTAAAACCACTAAAATGACTGTAAGAGTTGTCTGGATTAGAGCAGGGTGCTACACTTACTTACATAAGTGAGCACCATATACTAAGCCAGCCTCGTACACTACTCCTTTCCAATCAGGAATTACAGCCTAAAAGGTATTTTAAGGAATCCCCAATGCTAGCCTATGGAAGGAGTAGGCCTCACAGCAGTGACAACTGAATTTAGCTGTCACTACCAGGACATGTAAAACTTAAAAGTACATGTCCTGTCCTTTATTTACATAGTACGTGCCCTTAGTGTCACTTACTGCCTACCTTAGGGGCAACTTATGTGTAATAAAAAGGGGGGTTTGAGCATTGGCAAGGGTTTTAAAAGCCAAGTCGAAGTGGCAGTTAACCATGCACAAAGGTCCTACAATGGCAGGTCTGAGACAGATTTGAAAGGCTATTTGTGTGGGTGGTACAATGAGTGTTGCAGGCCCACTAGTGGCATTTAGATTACAGACCCTGAGTAAATGGTATACCGCTTTACTAGGGGACTTACTGGGAAATTAAATATGCCAATAAGGTACATACCAATGTCAACTTGTTTAGAGGAGAAGCACATGAACTTTAGCACTAGTTAGCAGTCGTAAAGGGCTTAGAGTCCTAAAGCCAGCAAAAGATGTAGCAAAAAGTGGGAGGCAAAAGACAAAATGTTGGGGGGAGATCACCCTAAGGATGACCGGTCTAACACATCACTAAAAGGAGCTTAAAGTACAGTTGTAAAGACGTATCACAAGTGATAGACAAATAACAACTAATTACTGCTGCCTGCGTTTACTTGACGACATTTCTTGTTAGTATCTCTATGGTTATTTTAGTAATATTCGCTAGAGTTTTCTATTTGGTAAAAATCTATAATCGAGTTTAGGTTTTCTTTGTCCTTTCCATTCTACTTTTTGCCAAAATGAACACTGTTGACATTTTACTCACAAAACCATTTTTGGAAATGACATACAAAGATAAACCTTGGGTGAACGTGCTAGGACCGGATACAACTAAAATACACATTGAACAGCCTGCAAAAGACCGTGGTAAGGGTTACACATACTGGTTTACATGAACATGGTTTAAAAAAATTGAGTGACTGCCAGCACTTCTAAAAATGCCTGGTTCTGTTTCCCTTGCTTGTTCTTTTGGTGTGAAGTTAGCTGGACTCCAACAAGAGTTACTAACCTAAAACATCTGACCAAAAATATAAAGAGACATGATTCCAGTGAATTCCACATTACTATTAATTATTAAAGCTATATTTGTTTTGAAAATCAAATATTGCGCTGCAGTTAAATTAAGCTTACCGTCAGGGAGGTTGATAAGAACCGATACATATTATCAAAATTGATTGACTGTGTGAATATTTGTGGAGCCTTTGAATTGGCATTGTACGCCATGATAAAACGGAAGACTCACTAAATCCAGGTGTCTTCAGAGGGCTAGGTTGATTTTGTGTCCAGTTGATGCAGCGCAATAGAAGCAAACTTGAAAAGTGCAGCTGTGTTTAAAAGCACTTCTAAGACAATCCAGAATGAGTCGCTTGACTGTATGCTAGATGTAACGAGAACATATTGGACAGCAATTAAGAAACACTGATTTGTCTGGCTATCTATGCTGATGATACAACTAATTTCTCTACAAAGACAGAGTCAGTACTAGTTTTCAGCTACATTGATGGCAATTCCAAGGTAGTGGAAAGATTACACTGCTTTTCATATCTATTCATCTGCAGAAACAATTGCAGTAGCTATAATTAATTAACTTAACCTTATTGTTCCAGAGAAGTGAGGTAAATAAAGAGATGTGAAGTGCCAGTGTCAAGCATGGTGCCTCTGGTGGGGTTAATAACAATCAAAGATATCTACCCACATGCATACTATGTACACTGGTATGCCCACCAACTAAATCAGGCTGCATTGATAATATCCAGAGTCAGAATTTTCTTTAAAGAGTTGGGTGGCATTTCTGCTTTCTATTTTTACTTGTTTTCCAAAACAGACTGATGTTCTTGAACAGATAGTGGTAAGAAGAATACTGTAAGTGTCTGCAACTTGCTGGAACCTCAACATTTGAGCAATCATTACCATTCATGAACACAGAGATGACCCTGTAGAATGCATGAAATCTATTGCAGAAAACAGTACATTTCTGTATGTGAAGCAAAGGGCTTTACCAGAACTCTGGAGTTGATTTTATGTATCACTTTTGTTCAACAGCATAATGACCCATGCAAATATTTTGTAGAATCAGTTTCAAAAGTGAGACGTTGATACTGTATTTGTACAAAATCCACTTCAGACTTTGTGATAAGCATCAACAAGGTACAGGAACCAATTCATAATTTGGACTCTAAATTGCCAGATGATTCTTAATTTACAAACCACAAACTGCTGACAAGTACCTTGATACAGGAGGGGAAAGTAGTATTTGACATTACTATAATACATGCCAGGGAGAACTTTGCATCTCGTCAGTGCAACACTACTGCACAGTGACCTGTTTCAAAGTCAGGATAAATATTTTCCTACTGCAGCACTCAGTGAAGCAGTGGAAGCATATCCAGTGCTAAGGCAAGAGTGTGCACTGAACTTTCAATCCTGTATTGAAGACCGGGCTTCCACCAGGTGGCAGGTGGTACCATATTGTTATATATATTTTTATGTCAAAACAACTTTGAAAAATCTTTTTCAGAGACTCTTAAGTTATTGAGAATTGTCATTACAACACCTGTGACAACATCAGAAGCTAAAAGATTTTTTTCCACACTGAAGAGGATAAAAACATTTTTAACCCCTTCGACGCTCATGACGAGCTGGGCTCGTCATGAGGTAGCCTCCTCGCACGCTCATGACGAGCCCAGCTCGTCATGTAAAGTGCGAATCCCTAAAACCCAGCGTACGGGCGGAATTCCGCCTGCACGCATGCGGTTAAGAAACACAATGACCCAAGTGTCAATAAATGCATTGGCCATGCTGTCAATGGAAAAAGAACTAATAAATCGGACTCCAGAATTCAACAAAAGAACTATTGAAATGTCTGCTCACATTAAAGAACGTGCAAACTTTCTGTATGAATAGAAACCATGGAAATGCACATAAGTGTTGTGAATCATTGTTCTCAGCTAATATAGTTTTGGGTTTGTTTGTATTGTGAGTAACATTAAAGAATTCTGGGGGATCCTTTTATGAAAGTAACCGCACCATGTATTCACTATACATTTTAGTATCTTGCATCACCTAAGAGGAATTCAGACTTACTCATCCTTACAAAGCCACATAAGCTTGGTGCTGTTTCAGGGTATTAGTTAATGCACCTCTCTTTAATGCTTTTTTTTTAGACTTCCCCGTCAAATATGGCCCAGTTTTATAAATACCTGAAATAATTCTGGCAAGCTTTGGACTAACTTAAAAACTTGAGCCAGGGAGTCTTGCAGACTGTGACCGTGTACCTTCCATGGCATACTTAAAGATGGTGTGTACTGGGCAACAATCAGTCTTGTAAGAAACTAAAGGATTATATGTATTGGTCTCATCTTTCCTGAGAGTATTATAGTCTTGGTTTGCAAACTTTAGCTGTACAGCAATGTTCTTTATAATGGAGAGTTGATACTAGCGCTGCACCGGTAAGGGGGAATTTCTCTTAAAAACCTTGACAAAGGACTGTGTTGGATTGGTTTTATAAGTGTGTTTTTAAAAAGGAAGCTATTTTTTTTAACTTTCTGAATTGCCCTGACAATGAAGGGGAAGCAGGGAAATCTGCCATAGAGCACGTGAGCACTTTGCACTAGCATACTCCTATCAGAGAGATGCCATGTGTCAGGTTGGCACTCTAGTGGTTGATTTGCCCTTTGCCTTAAATGACGGCTGGGGCGTGGGTGCACTACTGGTGTGCCAAAGGCAAGCCCGTCTGTACCCGAACTGAACCAGGGGCAAAGAACCCTGCCCAATGTTCCAAAATTAACATAGGATACTCCTCGCAGCAGCTACACACAATTAGACCACCACTTTTTATACACCTTTGCGATCCTCTAAACTTAGATGTCGGAGAACTGCATCGCTCAATGTGCAGCTTTTCCTTGGCTACATCTAAGGAAGTCAGACCAGAAATTCCCATGAAAGAACAGGTGCTGGAATATGTTCCTGATTAACTGCAGGTCCCTTCCTCACCATAAAATAGAATGATCAATGCTGATAGAAGACGAGCAGCCGGATGCCACTTTCCTCACAGAAACCTGTCTTCATGAGAACGCCGCACCTGATATTAACCAAACACTTCCCACTGGGAATTATATGTGCAGAAAAGATAGTGTAAATAAAGTTAAATCAATCTAAAATAATCTTACAGAGGCATGTCCAACCCCCTACCCATCCTCGGATTCTAGAATCTTGCATTCACCATAAATCTGTCACCCACTTGCACTTTTTCTGTTTTTTTTAGATATAGACCCCGAGCCCCCTGACCCTGCTCCAAGTTTGCTTAGGCCCTCCCAGACCTAATGGCTAGCCTGGCAATCGAAAAAACTAATATTCCTCTTCTGGGAGACTTCAATGCCCACTTTGATGAGACTAATAACCCACTCGCAGTAGGGATGACACATGACCTGGACGCTATTCAACTCATGCAAAGAGTTGAAGGCCCTAAACACAACAAAGGACACCTCCTTGACCCTGGTTTTGGCAATGACCATAAAATCAATGCAGAAAGTCCCCGCCCTATACCCTGGACAGACCATTTTTAATCTGTTACACACTTGGCAAGAATGAGCCCACAACTGAGACTCAACGCACTCCAAGAATTAACTGTAGATAGTCTAAGCTTAATACAGAGGAATGGTCCTTGTCCCTATACTCGACCAAACCAATATTAGGAGAAAACCCTAATTCTGCAAACGCTAAATTTAAAGAACGGATCACAGTCTCTGGATACAAATACCCAAATAACCAAAATCAGAAGTGGTCAAAAGGAGAAAATCCACACTCTGGTTTACTTCTTATCTTGTTTCCTTGAAAAAAGATTAGAAAAAAATAGAAAGGAAACACTATGAAGATCACCTTAAAACAGCCCATCAGGCTGCAATTAGGAACTACAATATAGAAATTATAAGTCCCAAGTGTCCTACTGCAATCCAAACTAAACCAGGCATTGAACACCCCAAGGGAACTCTTTAAAAAGGTGACATCCCTTACCACTCCAAAAATCAGAAACACTCTCCCTAACCGCACAATAGCACGCTGCAATGATTTGGCAGCATTCTTTGAGAACAAAATAGCTGATAGCGATCTGCCACTACAAAAGAATACATGCTTTCATATCAGAGAAGTGTACACCCAAAAGATCCCATATCATCCTGCCTTCCTTCTCCCCATCACTGAGGAAAGACTCCCCGCACTACTCAACAAGGTCAAATTAGGTTGACTGCTTGACTCCGCATCCCACACATATTGTTTCATGGAGCACCAACCACCTTTTCCATTATATTGGAACTCCTTTCACCTGTCTCTCTCCACTGGAATAGTGTGCTCTAAGTGGAAACATGTGGTGGTCAAACCCTTACTGGAAAAAAAATCAATCTTGACCTGACTTGTCCAGGGAACTTTAGGCCAATGTCCCTGCTCCCAGCCATAGGCAAGGTCCTGGAGAAACATGTCAACCAAACATTGTCTGCATTTCTTGAACACACCACAGAAACCACCCTCCTTGCAGTAACGAAGGAGTGAAGAATGATGCTAGGCCAGAAAGGTACAGCTTCTATTATCCTCCTGGACCTAATTGCAGCATTCGACATGGCTAACCATGAGACACATACGCACAGACTGGGTGATGCCTGAATTAAGAACATCACTCTTAATTGGCTCACCTCCTTCTTGAAGGACAGATGATTCCAAATCTGCGAAAATTCATGCTTCTCTGATGTCCTTTGCTTGAGGTACGGGGTCCCACATGGCTTGGCCCTCAGCCCCATACTTTTAAAACGCTAAATGCGCCCATAGACAGATATTGCTCTGGAGTTCGAGCTCTCAATAGTCTCATATGCTGACGACACACCATTGGTTATCTCCCTTGCTCCTGGATAAGGCACAAAGCTCATCAACTATCTCCCTGTTTGGAAAAGGTATCTAAGTGGATGGCTAACTGATGCTTAAAACTGAACAGGGAAAACACAGAGCTTGTGATTTTGGGGAACAGACCTGACCCTCAACCACCTATAGACTGGCCGGTGTGTCTGGGCAATCCACCCATCCACTCCTCCCACATCTTAGCCCAGACCCCATCTCTCAGGGGGAAGCCCAGGTCAGTTTCCCAGTGATCGCGCAATACCAAAAGGAGAAAAGCATAGGTCCCCACGCAGAGCACCATATAGCCCCGAGACAAGTTGGCTCGTGGCAGTGCAAAGGAACTGACTGCGGAGTAGTATCTGTGGCTCTTCTTCTCCCCTTGATCCTATATATCGCCAAAGTCATGGTACCACAGAGTAGAAACTGCCCAGCTGGAAGGTCAAAGTCGATACGCTGATCCTCAAACAGCCGAAACATACCGTCCATATACAGCACGCCTATTGTGTCTAGTCCAGTTGGCATCCTTCCTCCACTCCCTCTAACTGCACAACAAGGGCCCGATGTGGGATATCCTGAAAATACAGGGCCCATATTCATGCCCATCTGACCATCCTCTGCCAGCAAATTTTGAGCACTGAGAGGGCATGACACCCTGCACAGGGGGCCCTCTGAGCCCGAAGTAAAAGCGACCACAACTGTGCCACTTCGGGGGGGAGGGGGGAGTCTGGTAGCCTCAACATCCTGGATATCCCATACCCCGTAAACTAGCCCATATGCCATTGCAGCTGCGCTTCTAGGTAATAAGAATTGAAATCAGGACCATTCAGTCCACCATCCGAGGGTGCTCATTGCATTTTAACCTATGCGATCCGTCGCCAGGCCCTTGTTCCAAATTAAATCAATTAGGATCGAGTCCAGTTCCCTAAATGTAGCTCGTGGTATCATTAGTGGACGAACCACAAAATAGTAGTGGAGGCGAGGCAACACCACAATTTTGGCCATTACCATGCTGCCTTCCACAGGGAGGGGCAGGGTCTTCCAGAAACCCATTCTCGACCGGAACACACTCACTGCCATCCCAATTGAACCCTCCAAAATGTTTGGGGAGCATGCAATAAACTTGGATATCCAGATACTGCGCCATCAGTTGTTCCTATCTCATCTCCCCCAGAGTGGGAGGCTCAACCCTGTCGAGGCGGACCAGAAACAGGCTGGTTTTGAGCTAGTATATGAGCAGGCTAGAAGCCTCTCCGATATCCACAAGGAATCGCACCGCCTTCACAGGTTGAGTGCGTAGGTCATGCAGGTAGAGTACCATATCATTCGCATACAGTATGATATAGTGGGAAATCCCTTGGAGCTGAATGCCAGTACATGGCAACCAGCAGTGAGCCTTGCACCCTAAGTGTTCCACTGAGAGGGTCAATAGTAGGGAGGATAATGGGCACCCCTGTCAGGTACCCTCCCTCTGCAGTCCATATTGTGCTCTCTCGCTTACCCATGTTTATTTATTTGAAGTTTTATATAGCGCTGGCTCCACCCAAGGGTATCAGAGCGCTTAACATTGTTGGGATGATATTTATAAGAATACAGAACAATTGTATCACAAGCAATCAAGCATAGTACGCAAAAATAACATAGTGATTGAAATAGTCATTGGAGAGAGAGAGAGACAAAGAAAGGGCAGCTAAGAAGAAATAGCATTAAGGGATTGTGCAAGCTGTTTGAAACAAACGATGAGCTGTCAATCAAAAAACAATAGCTCCGCGAGAAGACCAGAAACCAGAGGAATGAAGACACAAGAGGCCAAAGGGGCTAGAAATGGATATGGGAAAGGAGCTATGGATGATAATATTGATGGCAATGGTAACGCAAATCATAACAAGCATTGGAAATGCAATAGGTCTCGCATTAGGAAAGTTTGAGCGATTGGTATTGTAAATGACACTTTTTTTATTTATGTGTTGGTTTTGAAAATAGCAAAATTAATAGCTTTGTCAATTACAATGTCAATAGTTTTAACTTTCGCAAATGTGACACCTATAGCATTTGTAATGCAATGTGTGTTGTATTTACGTGACTTAGATGTATTGATATTACAAATAACAATGGCTTTTAATTTTGTAAATAATTATTACTTAAATAAAATGTATTGTAATTTATAATGGCAATAGCTTAAACGTTTGTAAACAACTTTTGTGAAGATTATGTTCAGTGTATTTTATTGTGACGAAAATCCAAGAACATTGCATTTGCACCTACACACACACAGAGCCACACACACACACACACACACACACACACACACACACACACACATATAGATGTGGTAGTGGTGGATCTGGGGGATATGGTGGTGGTGGATGTGGTGGTGGTGGTGATGGTGGATGTGGTGGTGATGGTGGTGGATGTGGTGGTGGATGTGGTGGTGGTGGTGGTGGATGTGGTGGTGGTGGAGGTGGTGGTGATGGAGCAAGGATTCGCACGTTATGCGACTTGCTTGCATTCATGAACCTCGAATAACATGTAACAGAGTAACCCAACATGTTTTGTCTTATTAATTTCCCTTTATTTTGACTCTGGGAATGCCCAAGAGACGCTTGCCTATGTGTTTACTAAAACTTAATAACGCTTGTCACTAAAAATGGCCGCTGCTTGGCGGGGTTTCTTCTGCGCATGCGTTAGTCACACTCACGTGACGTACTTACAGTTCTGGTGGGAATCTTTGCGCTTGCGCATTAGCATTAAGATGGCCGCTTTGTGTCCTCACATGGTGAAGCTTGCGCTGATGTTTTCGTGTTGTCGTTTATTTGCACTAAACCCTAATGCCATAGTTTATATAAAGTAAGGGGTATAGAGTAGCTATTCATGGTATACAGTGTATTCATTTATTTCTGTGTTTTAATTTGTTTTCGCTTATTTTTCATGTACTGCGTTCTTGAGGGTCTGAGAGACACTCGTGAATCCATTTTGAACAGCCTTTCTGCGCATGACAGTCTTCTGCCGGTGGCATTGAATCCCTGCCAACCAGAGGTCCCAGCCAAGATGTGCCTGGGAAGATGCACCCTCACCTAGCAGAAGAAGCTGAACTGTCCTGCAAATGTAACAATTGTATTTTATTCATTGTATTCCGTGAAGTATGTCATGGGAACCCCAAAATCAATAGGCGGTCCCAGAATATGTTAATATAGGCTTGTAGAATTGAAATGTGATTGGTTTGTTGACCTATTCTACTTGGGGACCAATCGAAATTGGGGATTCTGACACTTGCAACATTTGGGGGGTGGTACACTGACCCGAAAACAGTATAACTAGCCTAGGTTTAGCTAGAGAAATTGTCAGACTTGTCCGAATAGCTGACCTGTCACTGACCCAACGCACTCAATAGGTGACTGATACAGAGGGCTGCGGAGCACTCTGTCCGAAATTTCTTATAGACTCAAGAGGGTTTGCTGAAAACCTTAAAAGTGCTGGCAGAGCACTTTGCTGGGGAAATCGATAACCCAATCGGGGTTCTGGCTGATAGCTGCAGAGAGGGTGGAGCGCAGGCGTTTCTTCCAAACTGCGGGTGCTGGTCTTACCTTGGTGGTCCTGTCCTGATCCTATTCTGGGTTTCCTGTCCTGTCCTGAGGTGTCCATTCTGCACTTGCTGTCCCACTGACGACTGTCCTTCCTTGGGGTCCCTCCCGTCCTTAACTGACCCATGGCCAGGGTTGGTCTTCACACCATACTAGGTAAATATAGAGCTGAGAAATCTATTCTGCATCTCCTATTTTCCTTTCTTTGCTTTTATAAAGTCATACTCTTGCATATTTGATTTTCCATGCTTTTTGCACCACTATATGAGCAGATCATATGTTATCGTTGTTATTTTATTATATTCCATTGTCTTACCCATTTTTAAGTACTTTCCCTTTTAGTTCGTGATATATAGATGTTCCTTTTCTTTACCCATCCTTTAGTAAATTCAAGTAATTGCACTGTTTTATTAGTATGGTCTATTCTTACTTTACCTATGGTTCCTCTTCATGGGGAAATATTTCACTGTGAAATTCTAGTATGTTCCTTATTTTTCCCGTCCTTTAGACAACATACTGGGTCTAAACTCTGAAACCTATTTTAGCATGTTTACTGTTCTTACCTTCCTTTAGATTCGTAAATGGTTGGCTTGATTTACTTTCTATATGGATACGTGCTCTTTATAATTTTAGTTATTGATAGTTTAATTGTTGTAAACCTCATGCTTTCTGAGATTGAAGAAAACTAGATAAAGGTTTTAAAACTTCCCGAGTCTGTGATTATTTTATGAGTGCAAATATAAGAAATATTTTGGTGTCTGCCTTTCTTTTACAGCTAGCTCCCTAATCCATTGTGATCATAGGTACCCGTAACGGTGGATTGGTAAGTCGGGTACAGTAGGAATAAATAGGAAGGAACAAGGGATACTGGTAGTAGAGCGTACGATCACCTGATTAATAAATATGGTAAATTGAAATTATATGGGCCCGATACGTGTATGGTAAAATTGTTGGTCGGTGACCTGCGCGCTCTATCAGTATTTTTCTGGTAGCAGAGGTGATGGTTAGGGACTAGTTAAAGTTAGGTAGGACTAGTTAAGATAGGTAAGTAGGTCGGATGCTGCTATAAAGATTTTGCTGCTAAACTGTGAACATTTTATTGCTGCTAAATTGATAAATCACGTGAAATGTTTTTGCTTTAAAATTATGAAATGTTTTAAATTGTTTTTTCTACTGTTATATTGATAAATGTACTAATCCACTCGTTAGTGATTGTTATATGTTTGTCTGGAATCCCCGGGGAATTGAATAGCGAGTGGTGAGGAGAATCCACTTTGCTCTGAGGTCAGTGGCTCGAGGAAAATGAGTGCATGGTTAGGCAGAACTAGAAGCACTAATTAGGGTTTCTCTATGCTTGAATAATTGATAGCAATGAGTTCGCTGGCAAAACTTCTATTGTGATATAACCTAGTAAGGGTCACACGGAAGGAATAGCAGGTTCGTCGGAGCTTGAGTGATAGCAAAGGGGTTCGCTAGTGAAACTTTAGACTTAGTAATATCCCGAAAAGAAGTGGATGAGTCAAAGAAGTAGCAGGTTCTCTAATGCTTGAGTGAAGGGTAGGCAGAAGAGATCTATCCGTAGCGCATGAAAAGTAGACAGAAGAAGTATACTTGCAGTAAAACGTATCTTTCCTTTCTAGACACTCGAGTACAGTGGCGAATGTGTTTACGTTGTTAAATAACTAAAGCACATGCACTTTAAAAGAGAAATCAAGTTTCCGTTACCTTGTAAAGGAGGGAGAGAGTTGCGGAGCTGCTCTGACGTCACTCTGTGTCGCGCTGGTATTGGTTGAAAAAGCGGGTGTGTAGCAGAGCTGGAATTGTAAAGGAGGGGTGAGTGCCGAAGCGTGAGAACCTGTCTCGCGAAAAGGCCGCGCACCCATTGGTCGAGATTATTTGAAACCGTGCACTTGATTGGTTGCATGAAAATATAAGACGCATTTGGATTGGGAGTGATTTTGTAAACAAAGTCGCTTGTAGGAAGTTATATGTGGCATACGTATACGCCAGAGACTAGACCTGATCCAAGATATTTAGGGTTTGAAAACGATCAGTGGAAAGGTCATAACACCAGCATTATGTACGGAAACAAGAGAAAATTGACCCTTGTAAACAAAGTAAAGAATTATTTCAAGAAAGACAAACCTATTAAAACTAGAGAAGGTGTTGTCATTCCGCCACTTAACACTCCCGCATCTTTTATGATGTTTGATAAAGGGTACCACTCGTGTGTATGGTTGGAAAATTGGGCGGAATACACGAAAGAAGACGGAATTTTGGCTTTTCCGTTAGAAGGTACATTTAATGGCAGGATTTTATTTAATTTGAGAACCCGAATGAATGATTTGCATCCCAGACCTAGATTGACGCAGTACGAAGCGTTAGAGGAATGGGAGATAGAGGCTTTTGAGAGAGACAAGCCCCGAATGGACAAAGGTTTAACAAAATGGTATCCGAAACTGAAACAAGAAACCCGAGATAAAAAGATGAAACAATGGAGACAGAATATGATAGTAGAAGGACTGTACCCAATGATGGCAATGGGTGATCCTGTGGGAGAGAAAAAGGCCGAAAAGACCAAACACTGGGTAACTAGTGGGGAATCGGATGACGATTATTTGGAGGACTTGTTCATGAAGAATCCACCTCCTTATAACGAAGGACCTAGATCCTCTAGTGTAGGGGATGCTTCCCGAAGACCCCCTTATCAGGAAGGGACTAGATCTGTAAATGTAGGAGACGGCTGTCAAATACCTTCCTATATCGAGGGCCTAGGACCCATAGGTGCCAGAGATACCTGTCTAAGACCACCGTTTAGTGAAGAGTCAAGATACTCAGGTGAGAGAAACTTCTGTCCAAGACCTCCTTACGAGGGTGAGGCAAGACCCTTAAGCACAGGAAATCCGTTCTCAAGACCTAATTATGGTGAAGGACCAAGTATGACGCATCCCACTGCCCCGAGTTCTGCTCCAACTTTGACTCAACAGGTATTGCATGAGAATTCCTTGGAAAGGATATTGCAGGAAAAGGAGCGAGAGGCTCTAGCCAAACAAAGAACCGAAATAGTTCAGAAAATCTCCCAGTTAAATACTAGCCCTGAAGCCTTGACAATCCCAGTGACTATTGGACCAGTTGTTCCTTTGTATGGGGATAGACAGGGGAGTCCAAAGACTCCGATCATTACCCCAACTGTAGTGCAGCCAAGAAAAGAGCCCTTAATTGTAGATGATCAGACGAGTGAATGTGAATCTGAGGTTTCTTTGATGGATTTACCGATAAGGGACCCAGGAAGGAATTCGCAAAGGAGACATCATTCTTTTAATACAGGAGAAATTCAAATGGAATCAACTTCAGGTGCTAAAAGTGTCGCAGTAGTGACTCCTGAAGAGATTGAGAGATGGAGTCGAGAATTAGAGAGGCAAACTCCTCAGTCAAAACCTTTAGATATTTACAAACTGAGAATAGAAATGGAAGAACTGATGGCCGGAAATGTGGGGTTAGACAGATTAAATACCTATTCCGAGGAAGAGCTTCTATTTATCTGTAAAAGTCTTACCCGTAATACCAGAGTGTTCTGTGAGAAATTAACAGACACTGCCGCCAGTATGGGAATAGATATTGGGAAATCAAAGCCATTACAGAAACCCTATAGAGCAGAATTCTCAGACAAAGATCTAGAGAATATGAATGTGTCAGGAAAGAAGGTACAGATCAAGGAATTGTTGAACGTGTTGCAAAAATGGGGAGACTTGGAAAAGTGGAAAGCCAGGTGGGCAAAGAAAAAGGATGAGGTTAGATCCAAACAGACGACTTCTGAGTTTGTTTTAAAGGAAGCTGACAAGCCAGAACAGTTATATCCTATGCGAGAAGTGCCAGGTGGAAAGTATGTGCACGTTCCATGGTCCAGACAGGATATTGTGTCCTTTACTAATGACTTTCCGAAATTATGAGAAAAACCCGTGGAGTGGTACAGACAGGTAGAAAGGTTTGTGAAAGTACAAAAATGCCTGTGGAAAGATCTGGATGGGTTTTTCGATATAGTAGTTCCCGTATATTTGTGGACAGAATGTAAAATTGCCAGTGGTTGGCCTAGTGAGGAATACCCGAGGAACCCTACTACAGGAGCTCCTTCCGATGAGGTAATGAAAAAATACGATCAGGTAATGTTACACCTGAAGGGAAAGGTGCCTGCAAAGGAAACTGATTGGACCAGAATAGATAGAACTACACAGGAAAGAGATGAGACTGTGCATTCCTTTTATGAAAGACTGTTACAGGTGTTTAAAACATACAGCGGTATAGATAACATCGAGATGAAGGATATGACCCACTTCATTTACAGGTTTGTAAATGGTTTAAGACCTGAAATTTGCCAGTGGATCAAAGACAATAAAATCTGTTGGCAGTCTAAGAAAATAGGTGAAGTCTTGCGATACGCAAAGTATTGCGAAGACGAGATGGCTGATAAGCGAAAGGCTTTAAAGGAAAAGGTTATGTGGGCACAAGTCAAACTAGCTGAACAACAAGAAAAGCAATTGGGTAAAATGAATAATAATTCCCAAAATCAAGGTTCTGGGGGTGGAGGGAAGCCCAAAGTGAAAATGAGCCGAGAGGAAGCCAAAAAGAAGTTTCCCTGTCACGGATGCGGACAGATAGGGCACTGGAGAGACGAGTGTCCATACGCACAGAATAATAACCCCCAAACTCATGATTTAAATCCACAGACGCAGAATGAAAAACCAAGAAAGACCCAGCAACAGGTAAAATCGAGTCAGTTGCCTCGTGCACCTAGACCGAATTTTAAAGGAAAGCCACCGCAGGGTGAAGACATAGAAATTTGGGGAGGAAAGGAGGATAGAAATGCAGCAACTTCGCAATTTCTGTTGAATGATACTTTCCTCTGTGATGATCAATACTGACGGGGCCTGAGGGGGGAGGACGAGGAGTGCGTACTTGGCGCCTCCTTGCCGGTAGACCAGTCAGGGCCATACATTGAAGGAAAGGTTAAAGGCAATGATGTCACCTTTCTGTTGGACACTGGGGCTACCCGTTCTACTGTAAGAACAGCAGACGTTCCAAACCTACCCCTCTCGGGAGAAGCAATCCAAGTAGTGGGTGTATCTAATCAATTGATTAGTACCCCAGTTACTGAGCCCATGGAGATTACAATAGGGAATTTCAAAGAAATGCATAGATTTGTTGTTTGTGATACCAGTCCTGTAAACCTATTAGGACGTGATTTGTTGTGCAAAATGAATTGTACCATCTTTTGCTCACCAAAGGGCGTCGACATTCAAACCCCAGACGAAGATGGAATATACAAACTAATGTTAATAAGACCTGACTCAGAAATTAAAAGACTGACAATACAAGACTTACCTGAAGAACTCCAACAAACAGTTAAGCCAGAAGTATGGGATTTTACTGGAAAATATGTAGGATTAATGGCAAATGTAGACCCAATTAAAATAGCCATAAAAGAAGATGCAGTTTACCCAAATACTAAACAGTACAAAATGAGTGCAGAAGTGAAAGCAGGAGTTGTCATTGAAATAAAAATATTGCTAGAAGCAAACATTATACAAGAAGTGTTGAGTAGCCCATGTAACTCACCCATAATTGGAATCAAGAAACCTAGTGGTAAGTACAGAGTAGTGCAGGACCTGAGAAAGGTTAACAAAATCGTTGTTCCTTGCTGTCCTATTGTTCCGAACCCAGCAGTGATCCTGTACCAGATTCCCTGGAATGCTGAGTGGTTCGCCGTGATTGACCTATGTCATGCATTCTTTTCGATCCCATTGCATCCAGACAGCAAATTTCTTTTCTCATTTGAATTCGACAGTCACGTGTTCGTTTGGAATCGCGTCCCTCAAGGGTATACAGAAAGCCCCTCAATCTTTAATCAGATTCTGAAAAAATGCCTTGAATCTTTGGTCTTACCAGGAGAATCAGTTTTGGTGCAATATATAGACGACCTCTTGGTGGCGTCTAAAAATCAGAAAGACTGTGTGACTGACACCATTGCCTTACTGAACCATTTAGGTGAAGGAGGACATAAAGTATCCCCTGACAAACTACAGTTCTGTACCAATTCAGTAAAATATCTGGGGCAACAGATAGAAAAGGGAGTCAGGAAAGTTACTTCGGAAAGAATTAGAATAATTCGAAACATGCAAATACCTAATACTCAGAAAGAAGTCAGAATGTTCCGTGGAGTCGTAGGTTACTGCCGACAGTGGATTGTGGGATTTGCAGTCCTAGCAAAACCATTGATAAAAATGACAAAGAAAGGAGCAAAGGACCCAGTGGAATGGGATGAGGAAAGCTTGACAGCCTTTACAAAATTACGAGAATGTCTGTGTACAGCTCCAGCATTGGGAATGCCTGATTATTCAAAAGAATTTGCACTGTTTTGTGATAGCCGAGATAATTGTGCACTGTCAGTCCTAACTCGGGAGCATGGTTTGACTAGATGTCCAGTAGCATATTTTTCTGCTACCTTGGATCCAGTGGCTGCTGGATTACCTGGATGTCTGAAAGCAGTAGCTGCAACTTGCATGAGTCTTGAACAGAGTGAATCCATCGTTATGGGACATCCTGTAACTGTGTATGTTCCACATGCAGTTGTAATCTTACTGACCAGAACTAAGACCCAGTATCTCACACCTAGTCGGCTGACTAAGTATGAGAGGATTCTTGTAGGTGCTGCAAATGTAGTCATTACTCAGTGTAACATACTGAATCCAGCAACCTTATTACCCGAGTCACTGATTGCAGAAGCAAAGGGAGAGGTCGAGCATGACTGCATTGACCTGACTGAGTTTAGTACCAAACCACGTCCAGATGTCAAAGAAATGCCCCTGCCTGTAGAAGATTATGAGCTGTTTGTAGATGGCTCATGTTTGAGACACGAGAATGGAGGCCCAAGTGCTGCCTATGCTGTAGTCACAGTATCACGCGCTATAGAAGCATCCTATCTATTTGGAATAAAGTCTGCACACGTAGCTGAATTGATTGCACTGGCAAGAGCCTGTAAAATTGGGAAAAATAAAAGAGTAACCGTATATACTGACAGTCAATATGGTTACGGGGTTGTGCATGACTTCGGCCAATTGTGGCTGCAAAGAGAGTTTCTGACTTCTTCAGGTACTCCTATCAGAAATGGAAAAGTGGTACAGGAATTACTGGACGCAATCCAGTTACCAAAAGAATTGGAAGTGGTCAAGTGTACTGCTCACAAATCTGGTGACGATAATGTGACAGTAGGTAATCGGTATGCTGACCAAGTAGCCCAACATTGTGCCAGACATCGAATGTCTGTCAATATCAAATTGGGGGGATATGGAAACAGCTGCCAACTTATGGTGTTTGAGAATGTGCCTACATGGGAAGAATTGAGAGATTTACAGAATGCAGCGACACCAAAGGAAAAGGAAAGGTGGAGAAAGTTTGGTTGTCAACAGAGAAACAAGGATGGTGTCATGGTTGGCCCTGATGGTATGCCTGTGTTGCCTGACAGCTTGCTTGCGTCTATGGCCAGGTTAATACATGGAAATGCACACATTGGTAGGGATGCCATGATACGTGTTTTCCAACAGACATGGTTCAGCTCGAAGTTCAGGAAGGTAGCAGAGTCACTCTGCCAGAGGTGCTTGACATGTCAGCAATTCAACGCTGGGAAGAAAACAGTTGTTGAAATAGGTAAAATTGGGAAAGCAGGAGGTCCTTTTACAAGATTGCAGATTGACTTCATTCAGTTACCCCTTTGTAAAGGAATGAGAGATGTCCTTGTTATTGTCTGCCTATTTTCAAAATGGGTAGAAGCTTACCCGGCCAAGAAGAATGATGCCATCACTGTAGCCAAATTGTTACTGCAAGAACTAATACCTAGGTACGGGGTTCCAGTCACAATTGAATCAGATAGAGGTGGGCATTTTCAAAATGAAATAATTGGTCAGCTCTGTGAAGCATTCAAGATTACACAAAAGCTGCACTGAGCATATCGTCCAGAGGCTTCTGGAATGGTGGAACAGATGAATGGCACTTTCAAGTCGAGACTAGGAAAGATGTGTGAGTCTACTAACATGAATTGGATAGAGGCTTTACCTCTTGTTCTGATGGGAATCCGAAGTATTCCAGACCGAAATACAGGCCTGAGTCCCCATGAGATCCTGATGGGAAGAGTGATGAGACAAGCATGGGTACCCGGACACAAACTGATAAGCATTTCTGATGATTTGGTACTAGAGTACTGCAAGCAGCTGGGTGACCAAGTGCGTTCTATCTCTCACCAGATTGGGGAAGACACAGTCGCCAGTCCAGCAACTCCAGTCCATAAATTGAAACCAGGTGATTGGGTGGTACTCAAGAAACACACCCGTTCAAGTTGCCTTGCACCGAAGTGGGGAAAACCAAGACAAGTGATTCTGGTGACCACAACAGCGGTGAAGTTGCCGGTGTGCCGAAGTGGATTCATGCTAGCCACACCAAGAAGGTGACCGAAGACGAGAAAACTGAGACTGAAGGTTGTCCAGCTGAGGGGTCTCCAGACGTTGGTCCTGAAATAGCTGATGACGAACAACCGAGCACCAGTCAAGATGAGTGGATACCTATAATCGACCTGACAGATGATCCCATAAGAACAAGAAGTCAAACCTATTCAGACAGAGAGTGGAATAGTGAGGAAGAGACAGGAATAGGAGGAGACAATCAGATTATCGAAATCCATGTCAAATCTGAAGAAGAAGATCAGATAGGGACAGAACAGGTGATTGACACACCTCCAAGAACTCCTGAGATCGAAAAGGGACAGACAGAAACAAGGGCGAAAGTTCAACCGCAAGAAAATCAAAGGTTCGAAGTGCTTGAACAGGATCAGATAGAAATAGACGAATGTGTTCAGGATACAGAAATTGAAATGCTCAAAAATCAAACCCAGTATACACCTGAACAAGGCCAGCTTAGCAACCAGGCAGAAGAAAATGAAATAAGACCTGGGACTAGTCAGATAGAAAGGGAGGAAACAGAAACAGAAGTGCCACAACAAAACGAAAATAAGAGAGCATTAGAAGAAAGCCAAACCACAGTGCCAGCTAAAAGGTTCAAGAAAAAGAATAAAGAACCAAGATACATTAAAAGACTGAGACTAAAATTGAAAACAGTTGAAGAAAAACTTGAGCAAAGAAAGCAAAATTCCAGTAAATCAGAGCAAACTGGAGAAAACTCCAAACGAAGAAGTGACCGAATAAAAAGATTGAACGAAAAATATCAGGATCCTGAATGGACTTACTTGGTATTGGAAGAATTTGAGGAACTTGAGATAACTGACGAAAGTGACGAAGAAGTGACGGCTGATCAGTCTGCCGAAGAAGAAGAACCCCCCTGAAAGTTGCTCAGTGTGAGCTACCTGTGCGAAGTTACAAAGAGGGGTTGAGAAAAGCTTCTTTTAAGCAGAAATGTCTGATTCAAATGTGAATGGAAGACCTAGACGTAATTGCTGTAAAACATGCTGTAAAGTATGTATATGTAGTGTAGCCTTAGTGTTAATATTATGGATAGGATGCCACTTTCCTCACAGAAACCTGTCTTCATGAGAACGCCACACCTGATATTAACCAAACACTTCCCACTGGGAATTATATGTGCAGAAAAGATAGTGTAAATAAAGTTAAATCAATCTAAAATAATCTTACAGAGGCATGTCCAACCCCCTACCCATCCTCGGATTCTAGAATCTCGCATTCACCATAAATCTGTCACCCACTTGCACTTTTTCTGTTTTTTTTAGATATAGACCCCGAGCCCCCTGACCCTGCTCCAAGTTTGCTTAGGCCCTCCCAGACCTAATGGCTAGCCTGGCAATCGAAAAAACTAATATTCCTCTTCTGGGAGACTTCAATGCCCACTTTGATGAGACTAATAACCCACTCGCAGTAGGGATGACACATGACCTGGACGCTATTCAACTCATGCAAAGAGTTGAAGGCCCTAAACACAACAAAGGACACCTCCTTGACCCTGGTTTTGGCAATGACCATAAAATCAATGCAGAAAGTCCCCGCCCTATACCCTGGACAGACCATTTTTAATCTGTTACACACTTGGCAAGAATGAGCCCCCAACTGAGACTCAACGCACTCCAAGAATTAACTGTAGATAGTCTAAGCTTAATACAGAGGAATGGTCCTTGTCCCTATACTCGACCAAACCAATATTAGGAGAAAACCCTAATTCTGCAAACGCTAAATTTAAAGAACGGATCACAGTCTCTGGATACAAATACCCAAATAACCAAAATCAGAAGTGGTCAAAAGGAGAAAATCCACACTCTGGTTTACTTCTTATCTTGTTTCCTTGAAAAAAGATTAGAAAGGAAACACTATGAAGATCACCTTAAAACAGCCCATCAGGCTGCAATTAGGAACTACAATATAGAAATTATAAGTCCCAAGTGTCCTACTGCAATCCAAACTAAACCAGGCATTGAACACCCCAAGGGAACTCTTTAAAAAGGTGACATCCCTTACCACTCCAAAAATCAGAAACACTCTCCCTAACCGCACAATAGCACGCTGCAATGATTTGGCAGCATTCTTTGAGAACAAAATAGCTGATAGCGATCTGCCGCTACAAAAGAATAAATGCTTTCCTATCAGAGAAGTGTACACCCAACAGATCCCATATCATCCTGCCTTCCTTCTCCCCATCACTGAGGAAAGACTCCCCGCACTACTCAACAAGGTCAAATTAGGTTGACTGCTTGACTCCGCATCCCACACATATTGTTTCATGGAGCACCAACCACCTTTTCCATTATATTGGAACTCCTTTCACCTGTCTCTCTCCACTGGAATAGTGTGCTCTAAGTGGAAACATGTGGTGGTCAAACCCTTACTGGAAAAAAATTCAATCTTGACCTGACTTGTCCAGGGAACTTTAGGCCAATGTCCCTGCTCCCAGCCATAGGCAAGGTCCTGGAGAAACATGTCAACCAAACATTGTCTGCATTACTTGAACACACCACAGAAACCACCCTCCTTGCAGTAACGAAGGAGTGAAGAATGATGCTAGGCCAGAAAGGTACAGCTTCTATTATCCTCCTGGACCTAATTGCAGCATTCGACATGGCTAACCATGAGACACATACGCACAGACTGGGTGATGCCTGAATTAAGAACATCACTCTTAATTGGCTCACCTCCTTCTTGAAGGACAGATGATTCCAAATCTGTGAAAATTCATGCTTCTCTGATGTCCTTTGCTTGAGGTACGGGGTCCCACATGGCTTGGCCCTCAGCCCCATACTTTTAAAACTCTAAATGCGCCCATAGACAGATATTGCTCTGGAGTTCGAGCTCTCAATAGTCTCATATGCTGACGACACACCATTGGTTATCTCCCTTGCTCCTGGATAAGGCACAAAGCCCATCAACTATCTCCCTGTTTGGAAAAGGTATCTAAGTGGATGGCTAACTGATGCTTAAAACTGAACAGGGAAAACACAGAGCTTGTGATTTTGGGGAACAGACCTGACCCTCAACCACCTATAGACTGGCTGGTGTGTCTGGGCAATCCACCCATCCACTCCTCCCACATCTTAGCCCAGACCCCATCTCTCAGGGGGAAGCCCAGGTCAGTTTCCCAGTGATCGCGCAATACCAAAAGGAGAAAAGCATAGGTCCCACGCAGAGCACCATATAGCCCCGAGACAAGTTGGCTCGTGGCAGTAAAAAAGGAACTGACTGCGGAGTAGTATCTGTGGCTCTTCTTCTCCCCTTGATCCTATATATCGCCAAAGTCATGGTACCACAGAGTAGAAACTGCCCAGCTGGAAGGTCAAAGTCGATACGCTGATCCTCAAACAGCCGAAACATACTGTCCATATACAGCACGCCTATTGTGTCTAGTCCAGTTGGCATCCTTCCTCCACTCCCTCTAACTGCACAACAAGGGCCCGATGTGGGATATCCTGAAAATACAGGGCCCATATTCATGCCCATCTGACCATCCTCTGCCAGCAAATTTTGAGCACTGAGAGGGCATGACACCCTGCACAGGGGGCCCTCTGAGCCCGAAGTAAAAGCGACCACAACTGTGCCACTTCGGGGGGGAGGGGGGAGTCTGGTAGCCTCAACATCCTGGATATCCCATACCCCGTAAACTAGCCCATATGCCATTGCAGCTGCGCTGCTAGGTAATAAGAATTGAAATCAGGACCATTCAGTCCACCATCCGAGGGTGCTCATTGCATTTTAACCTATGCGATCCGTCGCCAGGCCCTTGTTCCAAATTAAATCAATTAGGATCGAGTCCAGTTCCCTAAATGTAGCTCGTGGTATCATTAGTGGACGAACCACAAAATAGTAGTGGAGGCGAGGCAACACCACAATTTTGGCCATTACCATGCTGCCTTCCACAGGGAGGGGCAGGGTCTTCCAGAAACCCATTCTCGACCGGAACACACTCACTGCCATCCCAATTGAACCCTCCAAAATTTTTGGGGAGCATGCAATAAACTTGGATATCCAGATACTGCGCCATCAGTTGTTCCTATCTCATCTCCCCCAGAGTGGGAGGCTCAACCCTGTCGAGGCGGACCAGAAACAGGCTGGTTTTGAGCTAGTATATGAGCAGGCTAGAAGCCTCTCCGATATCCACAAGGAATCGCACCGCCTTCACAGGTTGAGTGCGTAGGTCATGCAGGTAGAGTACCATATCATTCGCATACAGTATGATATAGTGGGAAATCCCTTGGAGCTGAATGCCAGTACATGGCAACCAGCAGTGAGCCTTGCACCCTAAGTGTTCCACTGAGAGGGTCAATAGTAGGGAGGATAATGGGCACCCCTGTCAGGTACCCTCCCTCTGCAGTCCATATTGTGCTCTCTCGCTTACCCATGTTTATTTATTTGAAGTTTTATATAGCGCTGGCTCCACCCAAGGGTATCAGAGCGCTTAACATTGTTGGGATGATATTTATAAGAATACAGAACAATTGTATCACAAGCAATCAAGCATAGTACGCAAAAATAACATAGTGATTGAAATAGTCATTGGAGAGAGAGAGAGACAAAGAAAGGGCAGCTAAGAAGAAATAGCATTAAGGGATTGTGCAAGCTGTTTGAAACAAACGATGAGCTGTCAATCAAAAAACAATAGCTCCGCGAGAAGACCAGAAACCAGAGGAATGAAGACACAAGAGGCCAAAGGGGCTAGAAATGGATATGGGAAAGGAGCTATGGATGATAATATTGATGGCAATGGTAACGCAAATCATAACAAGCATTGGAAATGCAATAGGTCTCGCATTAGGAAAGTTTGAGCGATTGGTATTGTAAATGACACTTTTTTTATTTATGTGTTGGTTTTGAAAATAGCAAAATTAATAGCTTTGTCAATTACAATGTCAATAGTTTTAACTTTCGCAAATGTGACACCTATAGCATTTGTAATGCAATGTGTGTTGTATTTACGTGACTTAGATGTATTGATATTACAAATAACAATGGCTTTTAATTTTGTAAATAATTATTACTTAAATAAAATTTATTGTAATTTATAATGGCAATAGCTTAAACGTTTGTAAATAACTTTTGTGAAGATTATGTTCAGTGTATTTTATTGTGACGAAAATCCAAGAACATTGCATTTGCACCTACACACACACAGAGCCACACACACACACACACACACACACATATAGATGTGGTAGTGGTGGATCTGGGGGATATGGTGGTGGTGGATGTGGTGGTGGTGGTGATGGTGGATGTGGTGGTGATGGTGGTGGATGTGGTGGTGGATGTGGTGGTGGTGGTGGTGGATGTGGTGGTGGTGGAGGTGGTGGTGATGGAGCAAGGATTCGCACGTTATGCGACTTGCTTGCATTCATGAACCTCGAATAACATGTAACAGAGTAACCCAACATGTTTTGTCTTATTAATTTCCCTTTATTTTGACTCTGGGAATGCCCAAGAGACGCTTGCCTATGTGTTTACTAAAACTTAATAACGCTTGTCACTAAAAATGGCCGCTGCTTGGCGGGGTTTCTTCTGCGCATGCGTTAGTCACACTCACGTGACGTACTTACAGTTCTGGTGGGAATCTTTGCGCTTGCGCATTAGCATTAAGATGGCCGCTTTGTGTCCTCACATGGTGAAGCTTGCGCTGATGTTTTCGTGTTGTCGTTTATTTGCACTAAACCCTAATGCCATAGTTTATATAAAGTAAGGGGTATAGAGTAGCTATTCATGGTATACAGTGTATTCATTTATTTCTGTGTTTTAATTTGTTTTCGCTTATTTTTCATGTACTGCGTTCTTGAGGGTCTGAGAGACACTCGTGAATCCATTTTGAACAGCCTTTCTGCGCATGACAGTCTTCTGCCGGTGGCATTGAATCCCTGCCAACCAGAGGTCCCAGCCAAGATGTGCCTGGGAAGATGCACCCTCACCTAGCAGAAGAAGCTGAACTGTCCTGCAAATGTAACAATTGTATTTTATTCATTGTATTCCGTGAAGTATGTCATGGGAACCCCAAAATCAATAGGCGGTCCCAGAATATGTTAATATAGGCTTGTAGAATTGAAATGTGATTGGTTTGTTGACCTATTCTACTTGGGGACCAATCGAAATTGGGGATTCTGACACTTGCAACATTTGGGGGGTGGTACACTGACCCGAAAACAGTATAACTAGCCTAGGTTTAGCTAGAGAAATTGTCAGACTTGTCCGAATAGCTGACCTGTCACTGACCCAACGCACTCAATAGGTGACTGATACAGAGGGCTGCGGAGCACTCTGTCCGAAATTTCTTATAGACTCAAGAGGGTTTGCTGAAAACCTTAAAAGTGCTGGCAGAGCACTTTGCTGGGAAAATCGATAACCCAATCGGGGTTCTGGCTGATAGCTGCAGAGAGGGTGGAGCGCAGGCGTTTCTTCCAAACTGCGGGTGCTGGTCTTACCTTGGTGGTCCTGTCCTGATCCTATTCTGGGTTTCCTGTCCTGTCCTGAGGTGTCCATTCTGCACTTGCTGTCCCACTGACGACTGTCCTTCCTTGGGGTCCCTCCCGTCCTTAACTGACCCATGGCCAGGGTTGGTCTTCACACCATACTAGGTAAATATAGAGCTGAGAAATCTATTCTGCATCTCCTATTTTCCTTTCTTTGCTTTTATAAAGTCATACTCTTGCATATTTGATTTTCCATGCTTTTTGCACCACTATATGAGCAGATCATATGTTATCGTTGTTATTTTATTATATTCCATTGTCTTACCCATTTTTAAGTACTTTCCCTTTTAGTTCGTGATATATAGATGTTCCTTTTCTTTACCCATCCTTTAGTAAATTCAAGTAATTGCACTGTTTTATTAGTATGGTCTATTCTTACTTTACCTATGGTTCCTCTTCATGGGGAAATATTTCACTGTGAAATTCTAGTATGTTCCTTATTTTTCCCGTCCTTTAGACAACATACTGGGTCTAAACTCTGAAACCTATTTTAGCATGTTTACTGTTCTTACCTTCCTTTAGATTCGTAAATGGTTGGCTTGATTTACTTTCTATATGGATACGTGCTCTTTATAATTTTAGTTATTGATAGTTTAATTGTTGTAAACCTCATGCTTTCTGAGATTGAAGAAAACTAGATAAAGGTTTTAAAACTTCCCGAGTCTGTGATTATTTTATGAGTGCAAATATAAGAAATATTTTGGTGTCTGCCTTTCTTTTACAGCTAGCTCCCTAATCCATTGTGATCATAGGTACCCGTAACGGTGGATTGGTAAGTCGGGTACAGTAGGAATAAATAGGAAGGAACAAGGGATACTGGTAGTAGAGCGTACGATCACCTGACTAATAAATATGGTAAATTGAAATTATATGGGCCCGATACGTGTATGGTAAAATTGTTGGTCGGTGACCTGCGCGCTCTATCAGTATTTTTCTGGTAGCAGAGGTGATGGTTAGGGACTAGTTAAAGTTAGGTAGGACTAGTTAAGATAGGTAAGTAGGTCGGATGCTGCTATAAAGATTTTGCTGCTAAACTGTGAACATTTTATTGCTGCTAAATTGATAAATCACGTGAAATGTTTTTGCTTTAAAATTATGAAATGTTTTAAATTGTTTTTTCTACTGTTATATTGATAAATGTACTAATCCACTCGTTAGTGATTGTTATATGTTTGTCTGGAATCCCCGGGGAATTGAATAGCGAGTGGTGAGGAGAATCCACTTTGCTCTGAGGTCAGTGGCTCGAGGAAAATGAGTGCATGGTTAAGCAGAACTAGAAGCACTAATTAGGGTTTCTGTATGCTTGAATAATTGATAGCAATGAGTTCGCTGGCAAAACTTCTATTGTGATATAACCTAGTAAAGGTCACACGGAAGGAATAGCAGGTTCGTCGGAGCTTGAGTGATAGCAAAGGGGTTCGCTAGTGAAACTTTAGACTTAGTAATATCCCGAAAAGAAGTGGATGAGTCAAAGAAGTAGCAGGTTCTCTAATGCTTGAGTGAAGGGTAGGCAGAAGAGATCTATCCGTAGCGCATGAAAAGTAGACAGAAGAAGTATACTTGCAGTAAAACGTATCTTTCCTTTCTAGACACTCGAGTACAGTGGCGAATGTGTTTACGTTGTTAAATAACTAAAGCACATGCACTTTAAAAGAGAAATCAAGTTTCTGTTACCTTGTAAAGGAGGGAGAGAGTTGCGGAGCTGCTCTGACGTCACTCTGTGTCGCGCTGGTATTGGTTGAAAAAGCGGGTGTGTAGCAGAGCTGGAATTGTAAAGGAGGGGTGAGTGCCGAAGCGTGAGAACCTGTCTCGCGAAAAGGCCGCGCACCCATTGGTCGAGATTATTTGAAACCGTGCACTTGATTGGTTGCATGAAAATATAAGACGCATTTGGATTGGGAGTGATTTTGTAAACAAAGTCGCTTGTAGGAAGTTATATGTGGCATACGTATACGCCAGAGACTAGACCTGATCCAAGATATTTAGGGTTTGAAAACGATCAGTGGAAAGGTCATAACACCAGCATTATGTACGGAAACAAGAGAAAATTGACCCTTGTAAACAAAGTAAAGAATTATTTCAAGAAAGACAAACCTATTAAAACTAGAGAAGGTGTTGTCATTCCGCCACTTAACACTCCCGCATCTTTTATGATGTTTGATAAAGGGTACCACTCGTGTGTATGGTTGGAAAATTGGGCAGAATACACGAAAGAAGACGGAATTTTGGCTTTTCCGTTAGAAGGTCAATGGGAAAAAGGGGGGCCCCTACAATGTACTGAGTTAGCTACTCGTAGGGAATATAATCTATGTAGAGAAGAGGTGTAGCAAACTCCATGCGTGTATATAGACCCTAGATCTAATAATGTATACTATACAACATCAACATTCACTGGGGGGGTCAAAGGGAGATTTAACGACCAAAATGCTATGTCCCTTTGTTAGACCTGTCTGCTTCTGGGAAGACTCTAACCACCATGATTTATTTTTGTCCCCCTTAGCCTCCCAGACTTTCTATTTTTATTTTTACATATGTCCATCAGGAATTTTTTTTAATGCTGTCAGGAGGCTAGGTGCTCCTTGGCGATGACGCCATTTTTCCCTCATAACCTGTGAGGCCTAGTCAGCCCCCTTGAAAATCTAGGGATCTCAAGAAACCTAAGATGGTGTCCACCAACTGCCATAACGGACACCACTGGAGGACAGGTCCATAGGTTAACATTAGGGAACTTTCTAGAATACCCTAGAGAATTCTGCAGGTCTCAGGCCACCCTATATAAGGCCAGTGACCAGCAGCCATTTTGTGCTGACCCCAGAGTAGAGGAGTGAGGCAGTGGTGAGAGGAGGTGGACACACTGAGAGCAGCTAGTTGTCATTTGAGGCTGACAGTTACTTCAGAGGATTGTTCCCCCTTTAGCCCTTGACCGATCCCTCTCTCAAGACAACAGTTATTGACCAAGAAAACAAGCTTCGTGAGAAGAAAAACCCTTCTGGATCAGCATTCCTGTAGAAACTGACAGGATCTGCTTTCTGAAACTCAGTCTTATATGCCCTGCCCAGCGCTGCACCTACCAGGGTAGCGAGTCATTTGTGGTCCCCTTGGAGCGCCTTGAGGTGGTTGGGGAACTGTGGAGCCTGGAGCACCTGGAGGAGCGAGTGCCCGATCTGTGAGGTACTTCTTCTGGAGCCGGGGGAGGAAAGCAGCAGCGTGTGAGGAGCGGCGCAGTGTGGTCCGTCTGCGGGACCCCGGGGGCACCAGGCGCGTCAGGAGAAGCGAAGAAACGCTTCCGCGCAAGCCAGTAGCGCGACCGCTTCTTTCAGCAGGAGGGGCCTAGGGTCGAGCAGGCCCAGGGGTGCAGTGTTCCCTGCGTGACGAGGTCCGGGGAGGAACACGCAGGCGCCGACGAGCAGCGCGACCTGAGAGGTGGAGCCATTGCGAGGAACGCGCATGCCCCAGAGATCAGCGCGTCCATCGGGTTGCCTGAGGTGGCGCCAGACGACTTTCCGGAGCGCCGCGTTGACAGCGGAACCCCCTACTTGTGAGCGCTTGCTGGAGGAACTAGCGCTTGGGCAACCGACCGCCCATCTAACCCCTGGTGATCCGCAGACGCAGGAAATCACCGCGTTAAGCCTGAAACGAGGCCCCCTAGCCAGCGCTGACAGGAGAACGCGCGCTTGGGCTGAGGAGGCCGGCAAGGCTCTTCCCACGTCAGTGCAGGGAAGCAGCTGATCGGGGGAGCTTGAGAGGCGGGTACCAGCTGAAGGCCTATGGACTGTGGCATATCTGCCACCCAGACAGTAAGGAGAGTGGGAGTGTGAAGAGGGAAGTGTTGGGTAAAAAGGGATAAAAGGTTGACAGCTATTTTAAACAGGTCCATAAGCAGAGAAAAGGGCCTTGACCTTTCTACTTCCCTGGAGATTCATTCTGTGACAAAGGAGAGAAGGGGTTAGGCAACGTAACCCTAGATGTGTTAACATAACCAATGAATTGGTAGGCTGTAGTAAAGAGTTATTGATGTCATTGTGTATTAATGCAAAATACCCCTGTAGAGTGTGAAGTCTAGGAGCTTCAATTAATTATCCAAGAAGTTCTCTGAATGTACTGCTGAATTCTGATAAAAGTATATGATTTACTGCTTTTTCCACAGCTGGAGGAGTGAAAACTATTTTCTCTAGTAAAAGTGCAATGTTTATTCCTAAAAGCAATTGATGTGATAACCTGTATGCTTTCAAATCCAAAGAGCCATATTATTTTTATAAAAGGTAACGGTATTTTTGCAAACAAAGGTGTTGTGTCTTTATTTTAGTGGTTCATCAATGTGTTACTGTGGGTAAGCTGTGTAAGTACTTAGCCAACGCCTGGAGTTAGCTGTAGACCACTACTGTGCCAAGCTACCATATGTAGGCTTGGGTAATCTAGGTCCAACATAATTGGTGTTTCAGCGGTGGGATCACGGATTTGTACTTACACTCACTTATTAGTAACACAGTGACAACCACGAGACCCCACCTGGAGTTTTCTCCCTGCGGCCCTCCTAATTTATATTTTTGATTTTTCTAAATTTACTTCTGGTGGTGGGTGGAGGTTAACCTCAAGTCACTTCGTGGGTTTCTCCTGTGAGTAATTTTATACCATGGCAAAGCTGGAGGTGAATCTTAAAGAGTTGGAAGCCAATACTGTGGCCCAACTCAGGGATTGGTGTCAGCAGAACGGGGTATTTTTCAATAAAGGTGCCAAGAAAGGAGAGTTGCTGACAAGCATAAGGGCATGGTTAGAAGCTCGCCTAAGGGAGGAACCAGAAATGGAAGTGGGTGATGGGGACACTGTTACTGAGGCTGCATTGCTGAACCAAATGGGGAGAGGGAATCTTCTGACAGGTCCCAGGTTACCTTCAAGGGCAAGCAGCAGTGTTTCAGACAGGGGCTTAACCGAAGCCGAGCTGGAAGATAGGAGGGAGGAGAGGAGGTTGAAAATAGAACTAGCCAGGATGGACATGGAAAGGGAGGATAGGAGGTTGGCACATGAGCGAACCATCAAAGAGATGGATTTACAAGCCCTAAACCGAGGATCCCCCAAATCAGAGAATGGTGGCAGCGATACCCAGACCAACATCAAAGAACCTAGACCGTACCTACCAAAAGATATTATGGCTTGTTATGTACCCAGTGACGACATTGCTAAATGGCTAGCCGCCTACGAGGTCTCGCTAAGGGCCCATGGGATTCTGGAAGTCCACTGGGGAGGTGGGTTATACAAATACATGCCCCCCACTGGCAGGGATACTTTGTTGGCTCTTGACCAGAGTGAACAGACCTACTATCCGGCTATGAAATCAGCGCTGCTCAAGAAGTTTGGGTTGACCCCTGAGAAATATAGGCAAAAGTTCCGGGGCAGCTACAAGCTGGGCACGCAAAACTGGGTAGATTTCTTGGACTACTCCAGGAAGGCCCTGGAGGGTTGGGTAAGAGGCAGCGATGTAGGGGACTATGAGGGACTATATGACCTCATACTCAAGGAACACCTACTCGAGAAGTGTCTTCCCGAGCTAAGACAGCATCTGGTGGACAGCAAGCTGACCAGCCCCAGGAAGCTTGCTGAGGAGGCGGACATCTGGGTTAGTACCCGGGTGTCGACTAAGGGGACTGGAGGGAATTCCCAGAAGCAAGGACAGGGCGCCCCCCAGAGGAAAGAGGGAGGGGAAACTAAGAGGGAGTTCTCAAAAGGGCCACAAAATACTTCGCAAGGAAGGGGCAGAGGATTCATCCCCAAGAGTAACCCCCCTCGCAACCCTACCCCTGGCCAAAGCCAGCAGCCAAGGGTTGTTCATTGTTTTGAGTGTGGTGGTGTGGGACACTATAAAGGAGATGTGAGGTGCCCAAAAAGACCACCCCCTCCCACTGGAGGAAAAGCCCCGGGAATCACTAGTGTAGTGCTCGGGGAGGAGATACCTTTGGTTAATGGAGGGGAGCGGGCGGGTGTCACCTTAGTGTCCCTGGGAGACAAAGAGATGGTTCCCAAGACCCAGCTGCCCTCTAATACTACTAAGTATGAGCAGTGGGTCACCATCAATGGCCGAAGAGGGGAGGCTCTGAGAGACACAGGAGCCAGCATGACTATGGTAAGGAGTCAGCTGGTGTCTCCAGAGCAGGTCATCCCAGATGTACTCCATCCCGCCGTAATGGCTGACGGCAGATTGGGCCACTATCCTGTGGCTCAGGTTCCCTTTGAGTGGGGAGGGGTTGCAGGTCCACTTCGAGTTGCCGTAAGCCCTGCCGTGCCTGTTGACTGCCTGTTAGGGAATGATATGGAGCACAATGCTTGGAGGAGGGTGGAGTACCAGACTCACTCTGAGATGCTGGGACCCCCTGACTGGACTTGTGTCAGCACAAGGTCCGCGACTGCCCGAAGGGGGAGTTCATTGACGCTGGAGCCTGGAACAATGGCCCAGCCGGCTGCCAGAGAGGAGAAGGACAGGAGGCCGGAGGACCCTGCCTCGACATCTCCACCTCGTGAGACAACTGGACCACCTGCGGAGGTGGATCTGGAGTCCACCGGGGAGAATGTTGCTTCCCTGGAAAACCTACCCATCCCCACTGAATGGCATGTGGAGGGAGGTCCTTCCCGGGAAGAGTTCTGCAAAGCTCAGAAAGAGTGTCCTACTCTCGAGGGGCTGCGGCAACAGGCCAACGCCCAGGCAGCGGGAAACATTGAGGGGAGCTACCAGATTTACTGGGAGGATGGACTCCTCTACAGTGAGCCCAAGACACCTGGCCACGGTTCAGCCAGAGCCTTGGTGGTCCCTCAATGCTTTAGAGCCTTTCTACTGGAACTGGCTCATGAGATACCATTGGCAGGACACCTAGGACAGGACAAGACCTTTGCCCGGCTTGTCCCCCATTTCTACTGGCCTCGAATGAAAGTGGCGTCGGATACATATTGTCGGACGTGTGTGTCTTGCCAAGCCAGTGGGAAAACTGGGGTGAAGCTAAAAGCTCCCCTGGAACCACTACCCGTCGTTAGCACCCCCTTTGAGAGGGTGGGCATCGACATTGTAGGGCCATTGGATCCACCAACTTCAGCTGGACATCGGTTCATACTGGTTTTGGTGGATCATGCCACCCGGTACCCAGAGGCAATACCTCTGAGGACCATCACTGCACCTGCAGTGGCAAGGGCCCTGATGGGGATTTTCACCAGAGTGGGTTTCCCCAAGGAGGTCATTTCCGACAGGGGGACTAACTTCCTTTCAGCATACATGCGGGCCATGTGGAAGGAGTGCGGTGTTACCTATCGGTTTACTACTCCCTATCACCCACAAACCAATGGTCTTGTGGAAAGGTTTAACAAAACCTTGAAAGGTATGATACGGAGTCTTCCTGAGAGCCTACGAAAGAAATGGGACATCCTCCTACCCTGTCTCTTGTTTTCCTACAGGGAAGTGCCACAGAAGGGAGTGGGCTTCAGCCCCTTCGAACTTTTGTATGGGCACCCTGTAAGGGGACCTCTCAGCCTGGTGAAAGACGGATGGGAACAGACTCCCAGGAAGCTTCCCCAGGACGTGGTGAGCTACATGCTGGCCTTCCGGAGCCAAATGGCTAAGTTGTGGAAGCAGGCTTCAGACAACTTGGAGGCCAGCCAAACAGTTATGAAAGAGTGGTATGACCACAACGCTCACCCAGTGGAACTGGAGCCTGGACAGAAAGTGTGGGTAATGGAACCTGGAGAGCTGAATGCCCTCCAGGACCGTTGGACAGGCCCCTTTGAGGTTTTAGAGAAAAAGGGGAAGTCTACCTATTTGGTGGATCTTAAGACCCCAAGGCAGCCCCTCAGGGTGCTGCATGCCAATCGTCTCAAGCCACATCATGAGAGGCCCGAGGTTGTCTTAATGCTGGTGACCGATGGAGCAGAGGAAGAAGAAAGTGAACCTCTCCCTGATCTTCTCTCGTACAAAGAAAAAGATGGATCAGTGGAGGGAGTGATTCTCTCGCCATCCCTGACTTCTGAACAGCAAAGTGATTGCCGCCAGATCCTGGAGCAATTTTCTCCCCTGTTCTCCCTTGTCCCAGGTAGGACCCACCTGTGTACCCATGACGTGGACACAGGAGACAGCCCACCTGTGAAATCTAAAATCTACCGGCTGTCGGACAAGGTGAAGGCCAACATCAAAAGTGAAGTCGCCAAGATGCTGGAGCTAGGGGTGATTGAACCTTCTGGTAGCCCTTGGTCTAGCCCGGTGGTTTTGGTACCAAAAGCTGCCCCACCAGGCACCACACCTGAATTGAGATTCTGTGTGGACTACCGAGGCTTGAACTCAGTGACTAAAACTGATGCACATCCTATCCCACGGGCGGATGAGCTTATTGACCGGCTGGGAGCTGCCCAATACTTAAGTACCTTTGACCTAACTTCAGGGTACTGGCAGATTTCCCTTACTGAGGAGGCGAAGGAAAGGTCAGCCTTCTCTACACCTGAGGGACACTACCAATTTCGTGTGATGCCCTTTGGGCTCAAGAATGCCCCTGCCACTTTTCAGAGGCTGGTGAACAGGGTCCTTTCGGGAATGGAAGCTTTTTCTGCTGCATACCTGGACGACATTGCTGTCTTCAGCAGCAGCTGGGAGGACCATCTGCAGCACCTGCAAGCTGTTCTTCATGCCCTGCAACAGGCTGGCTTGACCATCAAGGCCAGCAAGTGTCAGATCGGACAAGGGTCGGTGGTGTACCTAGGTCACTTGGTGGGCAGAGGGACGGTGCAGCCCCTCCAGGCAAAGATTGAGGCTATCATCGCCTGGGAGCCCCCCAAGACTCAAACAGAGGTCCGAGCCTTCCTGGGCCTCACTGGATATTACCGTCGCTTCGTGAAGGGGTATGGCACTATTGTGGCCCCTCTCACTGAGCTTACTTCCAAGAAGCAACCCCGACGGGTAGTCTGGACGGAGGCTTGCCAGCGAGCCTTCCTGACCTTGAAACAAGCATTGTGTTCCGCTCCCATTCTCAAGGCCCCTAATTTTGCTAGAGAATTCATTGTCCAAACAGATGCGTCAGAACATGGCATTGGGGCAGTGTTATCGCAGCTAAATGATGAGGGCTTGGATCAACCCGTGGTCTTCCTGTCCAGGAGACTACTCCCCAGGGAAAGGAGGTGGAGTACAATTGAGAGAGAAGCCTTTGCGGTGGTTTGGGCTCTGAAGAAGCTGCGACCATACCTGTTTGGTTCGCACTTCCTAGTTCAGACTGACCATCGCCCCCTTCGTTGGCTGATGCAAATGAAGGGGGAGAATCCCAAGTTGCTAAGGTGGTCCATCTCCCTACAGGGAATGGACTTCAGGGTGGAACATCGACCTGGGGCAGACCATGCCAATGCAGACGGTCTATCCAGGTATTTCCGCCTTAGTGATGAGGACTCCCAAGGGGTTGGGTAGTTCTCCCCACTTTCAGCTGGGGGGGACGCGTGTTAGACCTGTCTGCTTCTGGGAAGACTCTAACCACCATGATTTATTTTTGTCCCCCTTAGCCTCCCAGACTTTCTATTTTTATTTTTACATATGTCCATCAGGAATTTTTTTTAATGCTGTCAGGAGGCTAGGTGCTCCTTGGCGATGACGCCATTTTTCCCTCATAACCTGTGAGGCCTAGTCAGCCCCCTTGAAAATCTAGGGATCTCAAGAAACCTAAGATGGTGTCCACCAACTGCCATAACGGACACCACTGGAGGACAGGTCCATAGGTTAACATTAGGGAACTTTCTAGAATACCCTAGAGAATTCTGCAGGTCTCAGGCCACCCTATATAAGGCCAGTGACCAGCAGCCATTTTGTGCTGACCCCAGAGTAGAGGAGTGAGGCAGTGGTGAGAGGAGGTGGACACACTGAGAGCAGCTAGTTGTCATTTGAGGCTGACAGTTACTTCAGAGGATTGTTCCCCCTTTAGCCCTTGACCGATCCCTCTCTCAAGACAACAGTTATTGACCAAGAAAACAAGCTTCGTGAGAAGAAAAACCCTTCTGGATCAGCATTCCTGTAGAAACTGACAGGATCTGCTTTCTGAAACTCAGTCTTATATGCCCTGCCCAGCGCTGCACCTACCAGGGTAGCGAGTCATTTGTGGTCCCCTTGGAGCGCCTTGAGGTGGTTGGGGAACTGTGGAGCCTGGAGCACCTGGAGGAGCGAGTGCCCGATCTGTGAGGTACTTCTTCTGGAGCCGGGGGAGGAAAGCAGCAG
Organism: Lissotriton helveticus; assembly: GCF_964261635.1. Lineage (NCBI taxonomy): Eukaryota > Metazoa > Chordata > Amphibia > Caudata > Salamandridae > Lissotriton > Lissotriton helveticus. The sequence continues at coordinate 1,860,072,691 of NC_136057.1, forward strand.
CGTGTGAGGAGCGGCGCAGTGTGGTCCGTCTGCGGGACCCCGGGGGCACCAGGCGCGTCAGGAGAAGCGAAGAAACGCTTCCGCGCAAGCCAGTAGCGCGACCGCTTCTTTCAGCAGGAGGGGCCTAGGGTCGAGCAGGCCCAGGGGTGCAGTGTTCCCTGCGTGACGAGGTCCGGGGAGGAACACGCAGGCGCCGACGAGCAGCGCGACCTGAGAGGTGGAGCCATTGCGAGGAACGCGCATGCCCCAGAGATCAGCGCGTCCATCGGGTTGCCTGAGGTGGCGCCAGACGACTTTCCGGAGCGCCGCGTTGACAGCGGAACCCCCTACTTGTGAGCGCTTGCTGGAGGAACTAGCGCTTGGGCAACCGACCGCCCATCTAACCCCTGGTGATCCGCAGACGCAGGAAATCACCGCGTTAAGCCTGAAACGAGGCCCCCTAGCCAGCGCTGACAGGAGAACGCGCGCTTGGGCTGAGGAGGCCGGCAAGGCTCTTCCCACGTCAGTGCAGGGAAGCAGCTGATCGGGGGAGCTTGAGAGGCGGGTACCAGCTGAAGGCCTATGGACTGTGGCATATCTGCCACCCAGACAGTAAGGAGAGTGGGAGTGTGAAGAGGGAAGTGTTGGGTAAAAAGGGATAAAAGGTTGACAGCTATTTTAAACAGGTCCATAAGCAGAGAAAAGGGCCTTGACCTTTCTACTTCCCTGGAGATTCATTCTGTGACAAAGGAGAGAAGGGGTTAGGCAACGTAACCCTAGATGTGTTAACATAACCAATGAATTGGTAGGCTGTAGTAAAGAGTTATTGATGTCATTGTGTATTAATGCAAAATACCCCTGTAGAGTGTGAAGTCTAGGAGCTTCAATTAATTATCCAAGAAGTTCTCTGAATGTACTGCTGAATTCTGATAAAAGTATATGATTTACTGCTTTTTCCACAGCTGGAGGAGTGAAAACTATTTTCTCTAGTAAAAGTGCAATGTTTATTCCTAAAAGCAATTGATGTGATAACCTGTATGCTTTCAAATCCAAAGAGCCATATTATTTTTATAAAAGGTAACGGTATTTTTGCAAACAAAGGTGTTGTGTCTTTATTTTAGTGGTTCATCAATGTGTTACTGTGGGTAAGCTGTGTAAGTACTTAGCCAACGCCTGGAGTTAGCTGTAGACCACTACTGTGCCAAGCTACCATATGTAGGCTTGGGTAATCTAGGTCCAACACCCTTCAAACTACTAAACACCAACTAACATATAGCATTAAGTCGAAAAACCCTTTCAGGTAAGGGTTAGATGAATGCGTGTGCTGATGGCGAAATCAATAATGGGGCACCTTCAAGCTTGTTACGGTGTTCCCATCAGAGTTCCATCCTGTACCGCCCTACATCATTTGGGAAAGCCACCATAAGTACACAAGGAGAGACCCAATGTACGATTTGGCGCAGCGTAAGCCTGGTGGTGAACAGTTGCCCAATGAACTATGTATAGCAGGTCGGGATCAGGATGTAACTAGTAAGCAGTGCTAAATGATAAAGAAAATAAAGAATTTTTCAAAACGGTGGTGATTTAAAAAGGGGTGGAAGAAGGAAAATAAATGTATTAACAACCTTCTGCTCCCACTCTCTAAAAACAGTGCAAATGGTAGTGTCAACAAATAACTACCTGGACAGTTCTCATAGTCAGGGTCGACATGTTTCTGCAGCTTTACCTGTGCCCCGGGGTCACCTACTGCTTCGTCAGGACCTAAGTTGCTACTGCTTGGTTAGTGCATCATAAACAAGGAAACTCAAAAAAGGTTAAATTAAATGTCACCTGCGATTCTCCTGGTGAGAGGACCGTTGGATTTCACAAATTCGCACACACATAGAAAAAAAGAGAGAACACGCTTGTTAGCAAATCTCTCAGCGAGGCTGAGAATCTCTACAGTGTCTTGCTTAAAATGGTAAATGATCCATCCCATTTTACACTTATCTTGTTCTAACAATAATTCACAAGAGAGCCAAGTTACCAATCGTGTAAAGAAACACTCACCCTATATTAAGGAGAATGTTGCCCCACCTCACCCGGCATTAGCTCAGGTACTACGGAGCCCCGCTCTGTGTAAACAACAAACACACGTAAAAAACCAGTTAAAAGGAGGTACTATCGAGCCAAGGCAAGCCAATCAACATAGCATGGTTCTTCAAAACACTGAGATGTGTCTCGTGACTCACCTATCCGTCGGTACTCCAGACCTCCAACTGGGCTGTCTGTGGGAGGTACCGACGGCGTGAATAAGCTTGCTTTTATAAGCCAAAGTGTACATACCGGGTAGTGGACGCCGCGCTCATAGCTGGAAGCGTCGTCCGTCCACTTCCGGGTATCCTGGGTGTCTCCCCATTGGTCGGCGCGGCGCGATGACGTGCTAGCGTCACGCTCGGATTGCCGGGCAATGTAGTTCTCCTGAAGCCCATTAGCGGTCATACTCGCGGAATATTTAATACCAGATCTGATGTTCCGGAGTGTTTTAATTTACGTTGTTGGGTGACCGCATCACTCCACATAATGTAGTGTCCTACTAACAAAATTAGGGCAGAGTTATTAAACCTTTTCCCAAATCACTCATGTCAATCTGGACAGCGGCGCTTAATGCATCTCGCTCCAGACGCCCTGTTTTGGACTATATCGATCTTTTGAATGACAGTGTCATCCTCACATGGAGCAAGAAATAGTTGGCCATAGCGAGGTCCTCCATAGGATGCCTATGAGTGATCGCGCCATTCCTGCATCATGTCATCTGAATGGTGTACAAAAAGCTTGTACTACATGCAGGGGTCCACCAAGTGTAGCGTCACCAACGTTCAAGGGACTGATGGGCAATCTGGTTATGCCCAAGACCTCTACCCATAGGGGACGACTAAATTCAGTTACTTCTCTGTCTTACTGAAAAACTCAACCCAAAAATAAGATCGTACCCAATGTCAGTATATGATAGCGCATCTCTGGCATCATGTCCTCATATAGATTGTGTACAGAAAAAATTATTACAAATTTAGTCACATGACACGTGTAACATTGGGAAGATTCATTGGTGATGTCGCAGAAGTACATCTCTTGAGGTATACAACTCATACAAGTCACAACACTGATAATAAAGTGCAGCTAACTCTAGAGTGACATCCAAGGAATATCTTCATTCAACCCTTGCTTGTCTGTCCCCAATTTGTAAACCCATCTCTGTTCACGCCGGAACAGAAAACTTTTAATGTCCGTGATATGAGTTGGTATCAATGGTTGCTCTATCACAGTCCAATGCAGATCGGACGGAGTATGTTTGGTTAGTAAAAAATGATTCGTCAGTCTGGTTGACTGTCTAGAGCACCGAATAGAGCTTTTGTGTTCACAAATGCGTGTCTTAATTCTACGGGTGGTCATGCCCACGTACCTCTTATTACAAGGGCAACTGATCAAGTACACCAAGTTGGAGCTGTTACAATTTGTAAATCTCCGCTGCTCCCACGGTCTGCCAGTCCCTATGTCTATAGTCTGTGATCTGGTTGTATTCGGACATGCTGCGCAGTTCCCACAGGGATGATGTCCTGTGGCCGCAGGCATGCCCCACAGTGTGCCCAAAGGTCGTGGTAACTCTCCTTTTGGACGCGTATGGACCAGTTTGTCCTTTAGATTTTGCCCTCTTTTGAAGGCGAACAGTGGAGCTGGAATAGTGTCACCTCCAGTATTGAGAATACTCCAACGTTTCTTTATTATTCTCTGAATCTCGTTGGACTGTGTGGTAAACGTACTCACACAGGTCATCCGATTGTGATGAGGTTTAGGTGGCAGTATATCTAATAACCCCTCACGGTTGTTATTAGATGCTCTCTTTTTTGATCTCCGGACCAGATGTTTAGGATAATGTTTTTGTCCGAGATCTTTCTCCAGGCATTCGGCATGGTGTTTGAAACGGTCTTTGGTGGAACAGTTTCTTTGTATGCGCAGGAATTGCCCATAGGGCAAATTATCTCGAAGAGATTTAGGATGACAGCTGTTATAATCTAGTAATGAATTCCGTGACATCGGTTTGCGGTATAATTCTGAAGCCAAACCGGTGGCAGAGGGCGTTATCAGAATGTCCAAAAACGCTAATTCGGATCTACTTTGCTCCATTGTGAAGCGTAGAAACCGATTTCTCTTATTAAGCCATTCGTGAAATGTTGTTAGTTCATCTTCACTCCCTCTCCAGATCACCAAAATATCATCGATATACCGCTTCCACAGACGCACCTTGTCTGTGAAAGGGTTGGTGTCTGAGAAGATGTTGTCTGATTCGAATTTATGGACATACAGATTCGCTAGCGACGGAGCAAAAATGCTGCCCATGCTCGTCCCACTTACTTGGAGATAAAGCGAATCTTCGAATTGGAAGAAATTTTCAGTCATGGCTATAGTAGCCAAATTCATTATAAGCCTGACTGGGGTGATAGAATCCAGATCTCTCTCTGTTAGGAGTGCTTCAATTACTTCTAATGTCTCTCTCTGTGGGATTGAGGTGTATAAACTCTCCACATCAAATGATACTAGGATGTCAGTTCTACAATCAAATTCGATATCTTTCAATAATCTTAATACATCCTTAGTATCTTTGAGATAAGTGGGCATTTCACTCACCATTGGCTTTAAAAATACATCAACAAACGTTGAAAGGGGCTCTAAAAGAGAGCCTATCCCCGAAATGATAGGGCGACCAGGCGGTGGGCGCTGGGGCTTGTGTATTTTCGGTAAGTGGTAGAAGTAGGGAATTTTTGGGTTCGCAGTGCATAGAAACTGCCCTTCTTTTGCTGTAATCCAACCCTCCCCGAGGGCTTCCTCCACTATCTGAGCTATTTGTCTAGTAAGTCTCTCAGTGGGGTCTGAGGTTAGTTTTTTGTATGCCCTGGTATCCTCTAGTTGGCGAAGGCACTCTCGCCTATAGGCATCGGAGTCGAGTAATACAGTTGCCCCACCCTTGTCGGCCGGTTTAATGACCAAAGATGGATTGTTGGCTAGATCTGTGACTGCATCTTGTTCTCTTCGTGAGAAATTCTGGAAAGGTCTATGCTCTTTCCGAAAAAGCTCTTTTAGGTCTTGGTCTACAGCTTCTTCAAAAGTGATAACTTTAGCTGGCATCCCCATTGTAGTTGGGTTGAACGTTGAGGGTTTTTTTAAACCAGTATTTACGACTGTCATAGTCGTTTGGCTTGGAGCCTGTTGTTTATGCGCAAAGAGGTAGTGTAGTCTTATCTTCCGATAGAACTTACCCATTTCAATTTGGGTAATAAAGGGATCACTTTTATTAGTGGAGACAAAGCCTAAACCTTTGTTCAGAGCTTTCTCTTCCATCTCTGTGAGGTGATGCGAGCTTAGATTAATCACGATGTTTGACCGCTCGACGTCCCTGCTTGATCTTGCCCTACTACCTTCCCGCTCCTCAGTCCCATTGCCTGGGGTGATGGTTGAGGAAGATTCCAGCGCACGTGGCCTTGTTGCGCCGTCCGTTGACGTCCTCGCCCCCTCCGGCCAGACCCTAAAAAAGGCTGCTGTCCATATGTTTGGAAGGATTGATGTGGATCATATCCCCCCATCATCGGAGGATAAGCTGGAGGTCCCCATGGTGAGGGTTGCCACCACGGTGGTGGTGGTGGTCCAAACTGTTGACCATAGCCTCTCCAATTCCTCCTGTTGTTACCTCTTCCTCTCTGTTTTTTAGAGGGGTCTCCCTGTTGAGGGGTGTCTGAATCGCTCGAGCTATTATCTGAGCCAGAGGAGCCATAATTGGAACTTCCTTTTGAATTGTTTTTATTATAAGTAGGGGGAGAGTAGTCATCACTTGTGTAAGGATAGATCTTACTAGTACTAAAGTTCGCCAGATCTTTTTTGAATTTCTCTAACTTCGTGAACAAAGTTGAATCCCGGAAATCCTTACTAGTTTTATTCCCTTCTTCCTGTTTCTTCGAGAACACTTTGCTAGAGGATATAGTAGCTCTTATCTGCCCTTCCAGGGTCTGGATTTCTACCAGAATATTATCTGCTGTTCTTTTGGCCGTCTTGATAATCAAGACTAGCCAGTCGCGTGTGCATCGCCACGCTATAAGATACCAGTCCCTTAGGAAGTCTTTGTCGTCTAAAAAAAGGCGAGGTGCGTTGTTAACTATCAGCCCACTCGGGGCGCAATTGCCACGCAGGTATTCTGCCATTATGGTGCCATGCACACATACCCTGGCTTGGTTCTTTTTAAGCACGAGAACTTTAGTCCAGCCTTCATCGGTATTGGCTTGTGCAACTGGTAGCATATCAACAATACTAGGATTCTCTTGTAAGATACTCTGTATTTCGTCTTCATCAAAGGCCAAGCCTAAATTCATTGCCATTTTCCTAAAAAATCACGGTGTCTCAAAGCCTAATGCCTCAACCCAACTTGTACCTCAACTTCCACTAGGACTATCTGCGTGTGTGTATGAAACAGTGAGTAGTCATGAAATTACATGTACACACTATCTAAAAAAAGGAAAACAAAATTGACCCGCAGCCATGCGGCTGCTCAAACTACAACATTCACTGGGGGGGGTCAAAGGGAGATTTAACGACCAAAATGCTATGTCCCTTCAAACTACTAAACACCAACTAACATATAGCATTAAGTCGAAAAACCCTTTCAGGTAAGGGTTAGATGAATGCGTGTGCTGATGGCGAAATCAATAATGGGGCACCTTCAAGCTTGTTACAGTGTTCCCATCAGAGTTCCATCCTGTACCGCCCTACATCATTTGGGAAAGCCACCATAAGTACACAAGGAGAGACCCAATGTACGATTTGGCGCAGCGTAAGCCTGGTGGTGAACAGTTGCCCAATGAACTATGTATAGCAGGTTGGGATCAGGATGTAACTAGTAAGCAGTGCTAAATGATAAAGAAAATAAAGAATTTTTCAAAATGGTGGTGATTTAAAAAGGGGTGGAAGAAGGAAAATAAATGTATTAACAACCTTCTGCTCCCACTCTCTAAAAACAGTGCAAATGGTAGTGTCAACAAATAACTACCTGGACAGTTCTCATAGTCAGGGTCGACATGTTTCTGCAGCTTTACCTGTGCCCCGGGGTCACCTACTGCTTCGTCAGGACCTAAGTTGCTACTGCTTGGCTAGTGCATCATAAACAAGGAAACTCAAAAAAGGTTAAATTAAATGTCACCTGCGATTCTCCTGGTGAGAGGACCGTTGGATTTCACAAATTCGCACACACATAGAAAAAAAGAGAGAACACGCTTGTTAGCAAATCTCTCAGCGAGGCTGAGAATCTCTACAGTGTCTCGCTTAAAATGGTAAATGATCCATCCCATTTTACACTTATCTTGTTCTAACAATAATTCACAAGAGAGCCAAGTTACCAATCGTGTAAAGAAACACTCACCCTATATTAAGGAGAATGTTGCCCCACCTCACCCGGCATTAGCTCAGGTACTACGGAGCCCCGCTCTGTGTAAACAACAAACACACGTAAAAAACCAGTTAAAAGGAGGTACTATCGAGAAAAGTGCAAGGACAATCAGTGTAAACAGAAAAACTATTGTGTTTATGTAGTTTTTCTGTTTACACTGATTGTCCTTGCACTTTTCTATTTGTAAGAATCTCTCTTTACAGAATTTGAATGTCATTTATAAAATATATAAATGTTTTTAGTGTAAAAAATGAAATGAATGAGTAAAAAAGTTATAAACAAAAGAAAAAAATAATAAGAAAATATATTATAACTGAAATAAAAAGATCTAAGAACTTTTTGATATATCACTGTTTCAGCACATACTTATTTGGATGTTGTATAGTATACATTATTAGATCTAGGGTCTATATACACGCATGGAGTTTGCTACACCTCTTCTCTACATAGATTTTCCGTTAGAAGGTACATTTAATGGCAGGATTTTATTTAATTTGAGAACCCGAATGAATGATTTGCATCCCAGACCTAGATTGACGCAGTACGAAGCGTTAGAGGAATGGGAGATAGAGGCTTTTGAGAGAGACAAGCCCCGAATGGACAAAGGTTTAACAAAATGGTATCCGAAACTGAAACAAGAAACCCGAGATAAAAAGATGAAACAATGGAGACAGAATATGATAGTAGAAGGACTGTACCCAATGATGGCAATGGGTGATCCTGTGGGAGAGAAAAAGGCCGAAAAGACCAAACACTGGGTAACTAGTGGGGAATCGGATGACGATTATTTGGAGGACTTGTTCATGAAGAATCCACCTCCTTATAACGAAGGACCTAGATCCTCTAGTGTAGGGGATGCTTCCCGAAGACCCCCTTATCAGGAAGGGACTAGATCTGTAAATGTAGGAGACGGCTGTCAAATACCTTCCTATATCGAGGGCCTAGGACCCATAGGTGCCAGAGATACCTGTCTAAGACCACCGTTTAGTGAAGAGTCAAGATACTCAGGTGAGAGAAACTTCTGTCCAAGACCTCCTTACGAGGGTGAGGCAAGACCCGTAAGCACAGGAAATCCGTTCTCAAGACCTAATTATGGTGAAGGACCAAGTATGACGCATCCCACTGCCCCGAGTTGTGCTCCAACTTTGACTCAACAGGTATTGCATGAGAATTCCTTGGAAAGGATATTGCAGGAAAAGGAGCGAGAGGCTCTAGCCAAACAAAGAACCGAAATAATTCAGAAAATCTCCCAGTTAAATACTAGCCCTGAAGCCTTGACAATCCCAGTGACTATTGGACCAGTTGTTCCTTTGTATGGGGATAGACAGGGGAGTCCAAAGACTCCGATCATTACCCCAACTGTAGTGCAGCCAAGAAAAGAGCCCTTAATTGTAGATGATCAGACGAGTGAATGTGAATCTGAGGTTTCTTTGATGGATTTACCGATAAGGGACCCAGGAAGGAATTCGCAAAGGAGACATCATTCTTTTAATACAGGAGAAATTCAAATGGAATCAACTTCAGGTGCTAAAAGTGTCGCAGTAGTGACTCCTGAAGAGATTGAGAGATGGAGTCGAGAATTAGAGAGGCAAACTCCTCAGTCAAAACCTTTAGATATTTACAAACTGAGAATAGAAATGGAAGAACTGATGGCCGGAAATGTGGGGTTAGACAGATTAAATACCTATTCCGAGGAAGAGCTTCTATTTATCTGTAAAAGTCTTACCCGTAATACCAGAGTGTTCTGTGAGAAATTAACAGACACTGCCGCCAGTATGGGAATAGATATTGGGAAATCAAAGCCATTACAGAAACCCTATAGAGCAGAATTCTCAGACAAAGATCTAGAGAATATGAATGTGTCAGGAAAGAAGGTACAGATCAAGGAATTGTTGAACGTGTTGCAAAAATGGGGAGACTTGGAAAAGTGGAAAGCCAGGTGGGCAAAGAAAAAGGATGAGGTTAGATCCAAACAGACGACTTCTGAGTTTGTTTTAAAGGAAGCTGACAAGCCAGAACAGTTATATCCTATGCGAGAAGTGCCAGGTGGAAAGTATGTGCACGTTCCATGGTCCAGACAGGATATTGTGTCCTTTACTAATGACTTTCCGAAATTACGAGAAAAACCTGTGGAGTGGTACAGACAGGTAGAAAGGTTTGTGAAAGTACAAAAATGCCTGTGGAAAGATCTGGATGGGTTTTTCGATATAGTAGTTCCCGTATATTTGTGGACAGAATGTAAAATTGCCAGTGGTTGGCCTAGTGAGGAATACCCGAGGAACCCTACTACAGGAGCTCCTTCCGATGAGGTAATGAAAAAATACGATCAGGTAATGTTACACCTGAAGGGAAAGGTGCCTGCAAAGGAAACTGATTGGACCAGAATAGATAGAACTACACAGGAAAGAGATGAGACTGTGCATTCCTTTTATGAAAGACTGTTACAGGTGTTTAAAACATACAGCGGTATAGATAACATCGAGATGAAGGATATGACCCACTTCATTTACAGGTTTGTAAATGGTTTAAGACCTGAAATTTGCCAGTGGATCAAAGACAATAAAATCTGTTGGCAGTCTAAGAAAATAGATGAAGTCTTGCGATACGCAAAGTATTGCGAAGACGAGATGGCTGATAAGCGAAAGGCTTTAAAGGAAAAGGTTATGTGGGCACAAGTCAAACTAGCTGAACAACAAGAAAATCAATTGGGTAAAATGAATAATAATTCCCAAAATCAAGGTTCTGGGGGTGGAGGGAAGCCCAAAGTGAAAATGAGCCGAGAGGAAGCCAAAAAGAAGTTTCCCTGTCACGGATGCGGACAGATAGGGCACTGGAGAGACGAGTGTCCATACGCACAGAATAATAACCCCCAAACTCATGATTTAAATCCACAGACGCAGAATGAAAAACCAAGAAAGACCCAGCAACAGGTAAAATCGAGTCAGTTGCCTCGTGCACCTAGACCGAATTTTAAAGGAAATCCACCGCAGGGTGAAGACATAGAAATTTGGGGAGGAAAGGAGGATAGAAATGCAGCAACTTCGCAATTTCTGTTGAATGATACTTTCCTCTGTGATGATCAATACTGACGGGGCCTGAGGGGGGAGGACGAGGAGTGCGTACTTGGCGCCTCCTTGCCGGTAGACCAGTCAGGGCCATACATTGAAAGAAAGGTTGAAGGCAATGATGTCACCTTTCTGTTGGACACTGGGGCTACCCGTTCTACTATAAGAACAGCAGACGTTCCAAACCTACCCCTCTCGGGAGAAGCAATCCAAGTAGTGGGTGTATCTAATCAATTGATTAGTACCCCAGTTACTGAGCCCATGGAGATTACAATAGGGAATTTCAAAGAAATGCATAGATTTGTTGTTTGTGATACCAGTCCTGTAAACCTATTAGGACGTGATTTGTTGTGCAAAATGAATTGTACCATCTTTTGCTCACCAAAGGGCGTCGACATTCAAACCCCAGGCGAAGATGGAATATACAAACTAATGTTAATAAGACCTGACTCAGAAATTAAAAGACTGACATACAAGACTTACCTGAAGAACTCCAACAAACAGTGAAGCCAGAAGTATGGGATTTTACTGGAAAATATGTAGGATTAATGGCAAATGTAGACCCAATTAAAATAGCCATAAAAGAAGATGCAGTTTACCCAAATACTAAACAGTACAAAATGAGTGCAGAAGTGAAAGCAGGAGTTGTCATTGAAATAAAAAGATTGCTAGAAGCAAACATTATACAAGAAGTGTTGAGTAGCCCATGTAACTCACCCATAATTGGAATCAAGAAACCTAGTGGTAAGTACAGAGTAGTGCAGGACCTGAGAAAGGTTAACAAAATCGTTGTTCCTTGCTGTCCTATTGTTCCGAACCCAGCAGTGATCCTGTACCAGATTCCCTGGAATGCTGAGTGGTTCGCCGTGATTGACCTATGTCATGCATTCTTTTCGATCCCATTGCATCCAGACAGCAAATTTCTTTTCTCATTTGAATTCGACAGTCACGTGTTCGTTTGGAATCGCGTCCCTCAAGGGTATACAGAAAGCCCCTCAATCTTTAATCAGATTCTGAAAAAATGCCTTGAATCTTTGGTCTTACCAGGAGAATCAGTTTTGGTGCAATATATAGACGACCTCTTGGTGGCGTCTAAAAGTCAGAAAGACTGTGTGACTGACACCATTGCCTTACTGAACCATTTAGGTGAAGGAGGACATAAAGTATCCCCTGACAAACTACAGTTCTGTACCAATTCAGTAAAATATCTGGGGCACCAGATAGAAAAGGGAGTCAGGAAAGTTACTTCGGAAAGAATTAGAATAATTCGAAACATGCAAATACCTAATACTCAGAAAAAAGTCAGAATGTTCCTTGGAGTCGTAGGTTACTGCCGACAGTGGATTGTGGGATTTGCAGTCCTAGCAAAACCATTGATAAAAATGACAAAGAAAGGAGCAAAGGACCCAGTGGAATGGGATGAGGAAAGCTTGACAGCCTTTACAAAATTACGAGAATGTCTGTGTACAGCTCCAGCATTGGGAATGCCTGATTATTCAAAAGAATTTGCACTGTTTTGTGATAGCCGAGATAATTGTGCACTGTCAGTCCTAACTCAGGAGCATGGTTTGACTAGATGTCCAGTAGCATATTTTTCTGCTACCTTGGATCCAGTGGCTGCTGGATTACCTGGATGTCTGAAAGCAGTAGCTGCAACTTGCATGAGTCTTGAACAGAGTGAATCCATCGTTATGGGACATCCTGTAACTGTGTATGTTCCACATGCAGTTGTAATCTTACTGACCAGAACTAAGACCCAGTATCTCACACCTAGTCGGCTGACTAAGTATGAGAGGATTCTTGTAGGTGCTGCAAATGTAGTCATTACTCAGTGTAACATACTGAATCCAGCAACCTTATTACCCGAGTCACTGATTGCAGAAGCAAAGGGAGAGGTCGAGCATGACTGCATTGACCTGACTGAGTTTAGTACCAAACCACGTCCAGATATCAAAGAAATGCCCCTGCCTGTAGAAGATTATGAGCTGTTTGTAGATGGCTCATGTTTGAGACACGAGAATGGAGGCCCAAGTGCTGCCTATGCTGTAGTCACAGTATCACGCGCTATAGAAGCATCCTATCTATTTGGAATAAAGTCTGCACACGTAGCTGAATTGATTGCACTGGCAAGAGCCTGTAAAATTGGGAAAAATAAAAGAGTAACCGTATATCCTGACAGTCAATATGGTTACGGGGTTGTGCATGACTTCGGCCAATTGTGGCTGCAAAGAGAGTTTCTGACTTCTTCAGGTACTCCTATCAGAAATGGAAAAGTGGTACAGGAATTACTGGACGCAATCCAGTTACCAAAAGAATTGGAAGTGGTCAAGTGTACTGCTCACAAATCTGGTGACGATAATGTGACAGTAGGTAATCGGTATGCTGACCAAGTAGCCCAACATTGTGCCAGACATCGAATGTCTGTCAATATCAAATTGGGGGGATATGGAAACAGCTGCCAACTTATGGTGTTTGAGAATGTGCCTACATGGGAAGAATTGAGAGATTTACAGAATGCAGCGACACCAAAGGAAAAGGAAAGGTGGAGAAAGTTTGGTTGTCAACAGAGAAACAAGGATGGTGTCATGGTTGGCCCTGATGGTATGCCTGTGTTGCCTGACAGCTTGCTTGCGTCTATGGCCAGGTTAATACATGGAAATGCACACATTGGTAGAGATGCCATGATACGTGTTTTCCAACAGACATGGTTCAGCTCAAAGTTCAGGAAGGTAGCAGAGTCACTCTGCCAGAGGTGCTTGACATGTCAGCAATTCAACGCTGGGAAGAAAACAGTTGTTGAAATAGGTAAAATTGGGAAAGCAGGAGGTCCTTTTACAAGATTGCAGATTGACTTCATTCAGTTACCCCTTTGTAAAGGAATGAGATATGTCCTTGTTATTGTCTGCCTATTTTCAAAATGGGTAGAAGCTTACCCGGCCAAGAAGAATGATGCCATCACTGTAGCCAAATTGTTACTGCAAGAACTAATACCTAGGTACGGGGTTCCAGTCACAATTGAATCAGATAGAGGTGGGCATTTTCAAAATGAAATAATTGGTCAGCTCTGTGAAGCATTCAAGATTACACAAAAGCTGCACTGTGCATATCGTCCAGAGGCTTCTGGAATGGTGGAACAGATGAATGGCACTTTCAAGTCGAGACTAGGAAAGATGTGTGAGTCTACTAACATGAATTGGATAGAGGCTTTACCTCTTGTTCTGATGGGAATCCGAAGTATTCCAGACCGAAATACAGGCCTGAGTCCCCATGAGATCCTGATGGGAAGAGTGATGAGACAAGCATGGGTACCCGGACACAAACTGATAAGCATTTCTGATGATTTGGTACTAGAGTACTGCAAGCAGCTGGGTGACCAAGTGCGTTCTATCTCTCACCAGGTTGGGGAAGACACAGTCGCCAGTCCAGCAACTCCAGTCCATAAATTGAAACCAGGTGATTGGGTGGTACTCAAGAAACACACCCGTTCAAGTTGCCTTGCACCGAAGTGGGGAAAACCAAGACAAGTGATTCTGGTGACCACAACAGCGGTGAAGTTGCCGGTGTACCGAAGTGGATTCATGCAAGCCACACCAAGAAGGTGACCGAAGACGAGAAAACTGAGACTGAAGGTTGTCCAGCTGAGGGGTCTCCAGACGTTGGTCCTGAAATAGCTGATGACGAACAACCGAGCACCAGTCAAGATGAGTGGATACCTATAATCGACCTGACAGATGATCCCATAAGAACAAGAAGTCAAACCTATTCAGACAGAGAGTGGAATAGTGAGGAAGAGACAGGAATAGGAGGAGACAATCAGATTATCGAAATCCATGTCAAATCTGAAGAAGAAGATCAGATAGGGACAGAACAGGTGATTGACACACCTCCAAGAACTCCTGAGATCGAAAAGGGACAGACAGAAACAAGGGCGAAAGTTCAACCGCAAGAAAATCAAAGGTTCGAAGTGCTTGAACAGGATCAGATAGAAATAGACGAATGTGTTCAGGATACAGAAATTGAAATGCTCAAAAATCAAGCCCAGTATACACCTGAACAAGGCCAGCTTAGCAACCAGGCAGAAGAAAATGAAATAAGACCTGGGACTAGTCAGATAGAAAGGGAGGAAACAGAAACAGAAGTGCCACAACAAAACGAAAATAAGAGAGCATTAGAAGAAAGCCAAACCACAGTGCCAGCTAAAAGGTTCAAGAAAAAGAATAAAGAACCAAGATACATTAAAAGACTGAGACTAAGATTGAAAACAGTTGAAGAAAAACTTGAGCAAAGAAAGCAAAATTCCAGTAAATCAGAGCAAACTGGAGAAAACTCCAAACGAAGAAGTGACCGAATAAAAAGATTGAACGAAAAATATCAGGATCCTGAATGGACTTACTTGGTATTGGAAGAATTTGAGGAACTTGAGATAACTGACGAAAGTGACGAAGAAGTGACGGCTGATCAGTCTGCCGAAGAAGAAGAACCCCCCTGAAAGTTGCTCAGTGTAAGCTACCTGTGCGAAGTTACAAAGAGGGGTTGAGAAAAGCTTCTTTTAAGCAGAAATGTCTGATTCAAATGTGAATGGAAGACCTAGACGTAATTGCTGTAAAAAATGCTGTAAAGTATGTATATGTAGTGTAGCCTTAGTGTTAATATTATGGATAGGACTAACCATTACTATTCCTTATATGATGAGCAAAAGTACTAATACTTGCACTACGGAGACTGTGACGAAAAATGCAGAAGTGACATCACAAAGTGTAGAAGGACATGAGAAAGCACTTAGCATTAGACAAACTAAATTGGACTTAGAAGCACCAGATGAGGAAGGACTACATTATCACGGAATCAAGAACCAGACTCATTTAAACGTATTCGCTAACCTTTTAGTGCATTATGTATAAACCATGGAAATAGAAGACTGTTACGTTTGCATGAAGCTACCTACTTCTGTAGCTGAGGGAGTGACCTACCATCACTTGCCACTAACATATGGAATTTCTTGTAGTATACTAGCTAGCTTATTTTACAGAAGAGGACCGTTACAGTACTATTACTCTAACTCAGACGTGATATGTTCTGAACTTCCCATACGTGGAAATTTGAACCCTGTACATACCAAAAGTCACGTGACACGGTATATGGGAGAATATTTTCTGACTATAGGTACCATACATTTAGGTGAAGCACACAGAGATAACTTGACCTGTTCATTGCATGAACAAGAGAAAGTGTTCTTAAACATGGCAGAGAAAAGAAGAGAAAGTTTCCAAAGAAAAGCGAATGATAAAAGGCAGAAAACTCCTAAGTGGGCTGAAAACATGGGAAACACCTCAAATGGTGGGGCTAGTCATGCTTTGTTGCTGGATTTCGAGAGAAAAGGGAGACTTTGTCTTCACCGAGAAAAGACTAGTTATTATAATAACATTTTCATTGGTTCCAGTCAATTTGAACACAATTACAAGGTAATTGGAGGTTGGGGTTTCAAAAATGGGTCAGAACCTGTGTTTCCCGGAATTTATTACATATGTGGAAACAAGGCTTATTTTTGCCGGATCACTGGTATGGAAGCTGCTATTTTGGAATTGTCTTCCCGAAAATATACCATGTGAATGAAATTGCTGGAAGCAATGAAAACACTAACAGTTTAGTGCGTAGTAAAAGAGAAAGTGTAGGTGAAATAATGGGTAGTATATTTAGTGCATTGATACCTGCAGTGGGAGTGGTTCTGAACACACACAGAATTTGCAAATTGTCAACTATAGTGGGTCGGTTGTCTACTGACACTGCTAGTGGATTTCTGATGATCAATACCGAAATGGTTGCGATCAGATCTATGGTTTTGCAGAACAGACTTGCTCTTGACACCTTATTAGCAAAAGAGGGCAGAGTCTGCCGAATGTTGAAAGTGCAACATTGTTGCACTTACATACCGGACAAAAGTGTGCAACTCAAAAGGTATGTGAGGAACATTACAAATTTGGAAAAGGAACTCAAACCACTGGAGGTTGATAGTGCCTGGAAGAGACTTACTGATGGTCTCTCCGCTATAGGTCATTGGTTTTCCAATTTAGGTAAAGGTTTTTTGTTAAAGGTACTGATGCCAATTGCAGTAATAGGTTTTAATATACTCCTCATATTTGTCTGTTGCAAATGTCGCAAACACCAAAAGAAATATACTGTGAATAAGAGAGGTGTGAAACGGAGTGTGGATGAACTTGAATTAGAAGAACTGAATAATCAAATTTATAAAAGGGTGAAGAATTCTCACCCTAACAAAGATACGAAAGAGAAATTGAATCGAATGTTGGAGGAGATTGAATTGGGAAAATTGGGAAAATTGGGAAAGTTGGCCTCTGATTCCATTGGTTTTGTGATGATAGTAAATATCATCAAAGAGGGGATTGATGGAGCAAGGATTCGCACGTTATGCGACTTGCTTGCATTCATGAACCTCGAATAACATGTAACAGAGTAACCCAACATGTTTTGTCTTATTAATTTCCCTTTATTTTGACACTGGGAATGCCCAAGAGACGCTTGCCTATGTGTTTACTAAACCTTAATAACGCTTGTCACTAAAAATGGCCGCTGCTTGGCGGGGTTTCTTCTGCGCGTGACGTGACGTACTTACAGTTCTGGTGGGAATCTTTGCGCTTGCGCATTAGCATTAAGATGGCCGCTTTGTGTCCTCACATGGTGAAGCTTGCGCTGATGTTTTCGTGTTGTCGTTTATTTGCACTAACCCCTAATGCCATAGTTTATATAAAGTAAGGGGTATAGAGTAGCTATTCATGGTATACTGTGTATTCATTTATTTCTGTGTTTTAATTTGTTTTCGCTTATTTTTCATGTACTGCGTTCTTGAGGGTCTGAGAGACACTCGTGAATCCATCTTGAACAGCCTTTCTGCGCATGACAGTCTTCTGCCGGTGGCATTGAATCCCTGCCAACCAGAGGTCCCAGCCAAGATGTGCCTGGGAAGATGCACCCTCACCTAGCAGAAGAAGCTGAACTGTCCTGCAAATGCAACAATTGTATTTTATTCATTGTATTCCGTGAAGTATGTCATGGGAACCCCAAAATCAATAGGCGGTCCCAGAATATGTTAATATAGGCTTGTAGAATTGAAATGTGATTGGCGTGTTGACCTATCCTACTTGGGGACCAATCGAAATTGGGGATTCTGACACTTGCAACATTTGGGGGGTGGTACACTGACCCGAAAACAGTATAACTAGCCTATGTTTAGCTAGAGAAATTGTCCGACTTGTCCGAATAGCTGACCTGTCACTGACCCAACGCACTCAATAGGTGACTGATACAGAGGGCTGCGGAGCACTCTGTCCGAAATTTCTTATAGACTCAAGAGGGTTTGCTGAAAACCTTAAAAGTGCTGGCGGAGCACTTTGCTGGGGAAATCGATAACCCAATCGGGGTTCTGGCTGATAGCTGAAGAGAGGGTGGAGCGCAGGCGTTTCTTCCAAACTGCGGGTGCTGGTCTTACCTTGGTGGTCCTGTCCTGATCCTATTCTGGGTTTCCTGTCCTGTCCTGAGGTGTCCATTCTGCACTTGCTGTCCCACTGATGACTGTCCTTCCTTGGGGTCCCTCCCGTCCTTAACTGACCCGTGGCCAGGGTTGGTCTTCACACCATACTAGGTAAATATAGAGCTGAGAAATCTATTCTGCATCTCCTATTTTCCTTTCTTTGCTTGAATAAAGTCATACTCTTGCATATTTGATTGTCCATGCTTTTTGCACCACTATATGAGCAGGTCATATCTTATCGTTGTTATTTGATTATATTCCATTGTCTTACCCATTTTTAAGTACTTTCCCTTTTACAGGGCTTAATTTGATCCAGAGCTTGCCGGTGCTTAGCACCGGCACCTAATTATTAGGGCCGGGTCTACCGTCACCTGCATTAAATGCACCTGCCGTCAGTAATTTATTTATTTATGATGAGTTGTGCGTGGCAGTGGCACAGAGAGCATGTGCTGTGCTGCGGTCACTTCGTTTTTATTTCAGTTCTGTTACCGTCGAACTGGTTGGTGACTGACTGATGTGTAAACAGTACACTTACTGTCTAAATGGTTATGGTGACGTGACGTAACTGTCACTGATCAGACTCCGATTCTCAATTTCTCTCCTCCTCCTCACTCGACTTCAAGATTGTCTTCCGGCCCTGTGGGCGGGACACTGTAGTAGTTGTTGGGCAGGGCTTTGGCTGGGCTGGTCTTCTGCGGGGGTTGGGGCTGTGCGCGGCAGAGGTAACGACGCGTGCGCAGATTTGAATGCGCGCGCATTGACCAATCGCTGTTTTAATTTTGCCTCGGCATTCCCGCTCAAGCATACCCGCACGGCCGCCCGCACCTCATCACGGTGGTGCTGTTGATTAACTACTTCAACGCCCGCGCCGCCTTTCAAAGTAGTGGGAGTAGTCGGGACTGCTTGGACGACGACATTGAGGTTGGCTAGACTACTGCTGCTGCAGTCAGTACATAGTTCTACTCACCAGGTGAGGGCAAGCGAGCAGGGCCTGGCAGGCCGCAGGCGCCGTGACGGTGATTACTGGTGCTCATTATGTTGATTGGTCTACCGTCTGGACTCTGGTCATGATGGCCGGCGCCGGTGGCCAAATCATCATGATTAAGATTTAAATAAATAAAGTTGCGCAGAGCAGGTGAGACAGGGCAGGCAAGCCTATTGTTGATTGGTGACTAACTGGTTTGATCATGATGGCCTGGGGAAGGTGGCGTGTGCCGGCGGCCAAATCATGATTTACAAAATAAGGCTGCGCAGGCCTACTAGTTTACTTTTTTATCATTAAGTTGATGCCTGGTCACTCTGATCATGAGGATGAGGTTTGTGTGTTTGATCATCACGATCATGTTGCCAGTAGTGCACTGCAGTCTATTTATTGCGCAGTTGCATGCCGGCCCAGGCTACCTGGATAGATGGATCAGTACTTGCCCAGGCTGGGATGGATTCAGTTTCGGTTCAGGGCAGAGGGCAGGGCAGGCTCATCAAATCTGTGGAGGTTGGGAGCTGTGCGCGGCAAGCAGCGTGCGCAGTTTTTTTCACATTGTAATGCGCGCACATTCACTGCTTTGCCACCACCCCCCACCCCCAGCATACCCGCATTGGCTCAGCCTCTGAGGCCCGCTCACCACCACCGTCCGAGTCATCGTGGCACGGTGGCCAGCCAGCCGCCGATCAAAGTAGCGGCGATCAGGATGAAAATGATGAAATGAATTGATTTTGTTACTTGTCCACAGTATGTTCACATGGATAGTGCACAAGATCAATGCGGATTGCGGCGTGATGTAAATACAATTTGAAAGTACAGTCCAAGCACAACACCAAAGCCACCACTGTCACATATTAAAAAGCACATTTGGCTTTAAGGGTTTGGCCGCAATGGTGGAATCTTGTCAGTTAGAGATACACTCACTAACATTTTGTTGTAACAAAGAACCAAAATTGAAAGCGATAGGAACGGGTCGCACCGATAATAGCAGCCTGATGTTCGCTTCTACAGACGGTGGTCTCCTGGTAGAAGTTCATGATGTGATGTCAGGAGCTTAGTTTTTAAAGTGAGGCCAAGCAGGGGCGATTCAAGAACACCAAGGTGTTTGCTTAAGAGACGTTTTTTCTAGGAGCACTTAAAAAAGGGCAGAGATGGTTTCCGAGAACCAGAAATAGGGAAACATTGAGACGATTAAAGAGCGAGTCAGTCCGTCATAGATGAATGAAAAGAGAGCCGACTGATAGTCTATTGAATGAAAAATGGAGAATACTATCGTGGTAAAAAAAAAGTCTCCAGTATAGAGAGTGTGTGAGGTGGAAAGCAGAGGGAGGAGAAGAGATAGGTGGGGATCCGATCTACAGTGAAGGTGAGAATAATGGGAAAGCTTTGCTTGGGTGGAGCAAGGAGGGGGAGCGGCCCATGCGTGCAGTGTGATTACACTGCTGGAGTAGGAGCTGCAGCAGCGACGGGAGAGGGAGCGGAGCCTGCCTGCCAGCACTCCCAGCCGGGCCTCACCTGCGCCTACGGGCCACTGCAGGCCGCAGGACTGCATGCCCTGGGAGCACGAGATTCCAGAGCCGCCTGCGAGCAGAGCTGAGGCGCAGCGCCTGCCTGCCTCGGCCTGTTTTCAGGCACGGGCGGGGGCTTCATACACATTTTTAACGTATATTGAATTATTAATTGCCTGCTTTTGTCCTCACTAAGTTATCCAGACAACGCCTCCTCTTGACAGGCTGTCACATGTGCTGGTGTTGGCAATGAAGTGCAGGTGCCAAGCACCAGAAGCCACCGGCTCAAATTAAGCACTTCAGGCGCCCGCACCCCTGCTAGAATCAGTATTCTATGCTTGCAGCCAAACACAGTGGGTATTGTGCTACCTAGCCTTAGTAAGCTTGATAGCCATGTTTGTGCGCAGCTGTGCCCATCATGTCTCCCTATTTTGCTATGACTGGTCTGTATAGGTGTAATATAAGTACACACCCTACCTAAGAAAGTCCACCTGACCCCTGCCTGTTTATATCTGTCTGCTTTCCGCCGGTGTATGTCTGCGTGTAACATGCCTGTGTAAGTCTGAATTACATCATTTCATTAGAAGGTCTGAGCACACCAAATGTAAACGTACTTCGGTTTGAGCAGATCTTCCTTTGTGCAGCACCCTGGCTGTATTTGCACCCCTTCTTGGCTGTGTTCACCAAATGTCGCCATCTGTGTGTACCTTGCCTTTTTGGACTTTGTGGGTATGTATGCACCCAGTCCCAGATTGAATTAGTCTATATGCAGTTCACTCCTACCTAAGTGCATTGTCCTTGTGTAGGCTAGCAAGGGCTCCTGTCCATGGTAATTGCAGATAAACTCTAAACACAATTAAAGTACTTTGGTGTGGCTGGCAGCTCAACAACTGTCTGTGTGCTGCCCGGAAAGCTGTTTCAGCCCTGGCTGACTGACACACACAATGGGGGTGGGGGCTGAACCCATTGAGCCCAATGGGCGTTGCGCACCTGGCGCTTGTGTGACATTTCCATGCATTCATCATGCTTACATCTGACTTTTAGCAGTGCCAGTTGAGGACTTAGGTGGAGGTAATACAGTAAGTGGGTGGAGCCAGAGAAAAGTAGGTGTGGCCTCCAACAAACATTTGAGCACCTGCACTTCATATTTTACAAATTAAGCACTGCCCTTTTAGTTCGTGATATATAGATGTTCCTTTTCTTTACCCATCCTTTAGTAAATTCAAGTAATTGCACTGTTTTATTAGTATGGTCTATTCTTACTTTACCTATGGTTCCTCTTCATGGGGAAATATTTCACTGTGAAATTCTAGTATGTTCCTTATTTTTCCCGTCCTTTAGACAACATACTGAGTCTAAACTCTGAAACCTATTTTAGTATGTTTACTGTTCTTACCTTCCTTTAGATTCGTAAATGGTTGGCTTGATTTACTTTCTATATGGATACGTGCTCTTTATAATTTTAGTTATTGATAGTTTAATTGTTGTAAACCTCATGCTTTCTGAGATTGAAGAAAACTAGATAAAGGTTTTAAAACTTCCCGAGTCTGTGATTATTTTATGAGTGCAAATATAAGAAAGTATTTTTTTGTCTGCCTTTCTTTTACAGCTCGCTCCCTGATCCATTGTGATCATAGGTACCCGTAACGGTGGATTGGTAAGTCGGGTACAGTAGGAATAAATAGGAAGGAACAAGGGATACTGGTAGTAGAGTGTACGATCACCTGATTAATAAATATGGTAAATTGAAATTATATGGGCCCGATACGTGTATGGTAAAATTGTTGGTCGGGTGACCTGCGCGCTCTATCAGTAGATGTGGTGGTGGATGTGGTGGAGGTGGTGGATGTGGTGGTGGTGGATGTGGTGGTGGTGGATGTGGTGGATGTGGTGGTGGATGTGGTGGTGGAAGTGATGGTGGTGGGTGTGGTGAATGTGGTGGTGGTGGATGCGGTGGTGGATGAGGTGGTGGATGTGGTGGTGGTGGTGGTGGATGTGGTGGTGGTGGATGGGGTGGTGGTGGTGGATGCAGTGGTGGTGGTGGATGTGGTGGTGGTGGATGCGGTGGTGGTGGTGGATGTGGTGGTGGTGGAAGTGGTGGTGCATGTGTTGGATGTGGTGGTGGATGTGGTGGTGGATGTGGTGGATGTGGTGGATGTGGTGGTGGATGCGGTGGATGTGGTGGTGGATGTGGTGGGTGTGGTGGATGTGGTGGTGGATGTGGTGGTGGATGCAGTGGTGGTGGATGTGGTGGTGGATGTGGTGGTGGATGTGGTGGTGGATGTGGCGGTGGATGTCATGGTGGATGTCATGGTGGATGTGGAGGTGATGGTGGATGTGGTGGTGGTGGATGTGGTGGATGTGGTGGTGGTGGATGCGGTGGATGTGGTGGTGGTGGATGCGGTGGTGGTGGTGGATGCGGTGGTGGTGGAAGTGGTGGTGGATGTGTTGGATGTGGTGGTGGATGTGGTGGTGGATGTGGATGTGGTGGTGGATGTGGTGGATGTGGTGGATGTGGTGGTGGTGGATGCGGTGGATGTGGTGGTGGATGTGGTGGTGGTGGGTGTGGTGGATGTGGTGGTGGATGCGGTGGTGGATGTGGTGGATGTGGTGGTGGTGGATGTGGTGGTGGATGTGGCGGTGGATGTCATGGTGGATGTGGAGGTGGATGTGGAGGTGGATGTGGTGGTGCTACCGCCATGCCAACAATCGCTCAAGGGACAAATTATTAGTAAGAAATGTCCGTCTGGGAGGTTAGTTGTCTGTACTTAGCTGTGTACGTGAACTGGGAAGCTAGAAGAAAAGTGACTCCCGCTGTTGACAGGGTCATAAAAAACACTAATCACATTTCGCTATGGATCGCACATGGTGTCGGGTACAACACTGGCATGGGTGTATAAAAATCATTACTTTGGGAGGATTGAAAGAGCTCAGCCCAGAGAAGGGAGAGTTCCCAGTCTGTCCGGTGAAATCTGATGAGCTGCAGAGCTATGTAGAGTAGCAAAAAAGGAGTTGCACTGCGCCATGCAGAGCGCATCGCTCCTTAAATGTGAAGTTAAAGCGGCGCAGTTTATAAATAAAGGCCTATGTAAAATATAAACAAAAACGGATTCTTCCGAAGCGGCAAGCATGAGGTGTTGGTCGAAGGCACAAGGAGATTGTACCCACAAGTGGCAAGGAGGCAGCTGAAAGAACAAGACGGAGGGCATTGCTGTGGGGAGGGGGGAGGAGAAATGCGACACGGTGGGCAGGGGAGGGGGCGGAGCAGGGAGAGCGGCATGAGGGTGTGAAGCAAAAGGGGCAAGGGACTAATTATTAGTAAGAAATGTCTGTCTGGGAGGTTAGTTGTCTGTACTTAGCTGTGTACGTGAACTGGGAAGCTAGAAGAAAAGTGACTCCCGCTGTTGACCGGGTCATAAAAACCACTAATCACATTTCGCTACGGATCGCACATGGTGTCGGGTACAAAACTGGCATGGGTGTATAAAAATCATTACTTTGGGAGGATTGAAAGAGCTCAGCCCAGAGAAGGGAGAGTTCCCAGTCTGTCCGGTGAAATCTGATGAGCTGCAGAGCTATGTAGAGTAGCAAAAAAGGAGTTGCACTGCGCCATGCAGAGCGCATCGCTCCTTAAATGTGAAGTTAAAGCGGCGCAGTTTATAAATAAAGGCCTATGTAAAATATAAACAAAAACTGATTCTTCCGAAGCGGCAAGCATGAGGTGTTGGTCGAAGGCACGAGGAGATTGTACCCACGAGTGGCAAGGAGACAGCTGAAAGAACAAGACGGAGGGCATTGCTGTGGGGAGGAGAAATGCGACACGGCGGGCAGGGGAGGGGGCGGAGCAGGGAGAGCGGCATGAGGGTGTGAAGCAGCAGGGGCCTTTGAAGTGAAGCTAAGCTTCACTTCAAAGGTGTGGGAGGAGTGCGGCTGAGGCAGAGCGCACGCTGGGGAAAGCTTGTGGGGCGGAGCGGGAAGAGCTGCTGGGGAGCAGATGGCGATTTGATGATGTGCACGCGCATTTTAGGTCAATGCGCTTGCGCATTGACCTAAAAGCGCACGGGCACAGCACCAAATCGCCAAGTTGGGTAAAGTCTGTTTAAGTCCCTATAGTCTCGCTCTGCTCAATGCGCATGCGCATTGAGAGGCGAGACCTAAAAACAACATGGAGAAAACTAAAACTAAAAATAAAAATGTCACAAAAACTGCTGAGAAGGAGACTGAGAGGGGAAAACAGAAGAAACAAGATCAGTTAAATGAAGGAACCACTGAAGAAAAATCCGATGATCAAACTGATGAAAAGATGGAACTTCTTGTTAAAAAGGCTAAAAGATTACAAACTATTAAAAACTTGAAGGCTGCGGCTAAACTAACGGGAT
Organism: Lissotriton helveticus; assembly: GCF_964261635.1. Lineage (NCBI taxonomy): Eukaryota > Metazoa > Chordata > Amphibia > Caudata > Salamandridae > Lissotriton > Lissotriton helveticus. The sequence goes on from NC_136057.1 coordinate 1,860,097,618, forward strand.
CATGTGATGAAACACAACCAAGAATTTCAACTATATTCGTACCAATTTCAAAGGAAGTCTTGAACGAAGGCAAAAAAAGGATGACAGCAATAGCAATAGCATTAGTAACGGGAAGCTACAGGATGCAATGAAGAATAAGACTCCCGGTGAGGAAATAACTTTATATAGCGGAGGCACAGAAACGACTACAGATGTGGAACTGGATCTGGATTATATGCCCAATACTGGTCAAATCACAACTGGAGATAAAAAATCACAAATTGGGAGCGAAGAATCAACAGAGGGATCTAACTCTGAAATTTATGCAACTGGTCTATCGATCTCCAGTGAAATTGGGGACTCAAGCGCGATCAGCGAGGACGAAATCTCACCTACTGTTACCTTAGAAGTAATTGATCAGACATATCAGAGAGATACAAAGAACAATAGTGGATCTGGTCGAGATTTGGTATCTAAAAAGAAAGTGGAAGGGAAAAAAAATCTAAACATAGAAAACTCCACAAACCCATGGATGATGAAACAACGGATCAGGGGAGTAACCAGGATCAGACAAAGAAAAAATCTAGACTCTTCCGGAAAAGCTTGACTCCTACATCTATAAGAGACACAGAATTTAAAAACCCGAACAGCGGGGCAGGCGAAAAATATAAGGAAAAACAACACCATGAAACTGGCAAATTAGGATTTTCTGTGGAACCAACGCTGAGTGAGGTCTTGAAGACCATGAAGGATCTTCACTTAGATGTTAAAACAGACAGCCAAAGGAATCACGATGCTATTCAACAACTTCAAGGCGCTATCCAGAAGGTGGATAATACTTGCACCGAGATAGTGGATAGAATGGTATCGGTAGAGAGCCGCACAGAAAATCTGGAAGCAGATGTTATCAAACTTCAAAGTAGAGAAAAGGTCCAAGCCGGAGTTATCGAAGATCTAATGATAAAGGTAGAGGATCTTGAGAACCGGGGGAGGAGAAATAACCTACGCTTTTTGGGAATTGCAGAAGGTGTAGAGGGAAGTGATCCGAAGGGATATATCATCAACTTCCTAAAATCTTCCATGCCAGAACTTAAACATGGGAACTAGAACGTGAAGTTCAACGCGCTCATCGTTTTCCTCTAACACTCCCTAAACGATCTCCAAAAGAAAACCAATATCCAAGAGCTATGTTGGTCTGCTTTGGAAACTTTCTCTTAAGAGAAGCAATTTACGACCTGGCCCGGCCGACGAGTAAAAAAGAATATCAAGGGAACAAGTTCTTTGTTCGCCCGGATTTTGCTCATGTAACGGTCGAACGTCGCTGGAGGTTGCGGCAACTCTTTGCACCATTCGAAAAGATCGGAGCAACTGTTCATCTGCTAAACCCAGCACGTTTAAGAGTACTTTATAAAGGAACCTCAAGGAACTTCATAAGCGAGATCCAAGCGGAGGCGTATCTGCACAAACTTTCTGAATCAAGAAAACAGGAAGGAAAAAGCTAGCTATCTGAGATGTTATATATTTAAAGTTTCTTGACAAATCAGGCGATCGGGCGAGCGGTGATGTTCGGATCACCCAGCCGCCCACACCTAGGGATCTAGGTCCCAGAATGCCTCAAGAAGTGGTGGGGGGAGGGAAGGTTGAGAGGGTGGGGGGGTGGGATGTTCTGTTACAGGGGGGGGGGAAGGGAAAAAATTCATCATCAGGAAAAGAAGAAACTATTGTGCAGTGGTGGTGGGAGAGAATCACAGATACTGAAGGAAAAAGGCAGAATGCTTACTAAACGGAACAAGGATAAAAAAAAAGAAAACTAGAGAAAAGATGGCTAAAAAAAATTCATGCGCATAGTCACAATTAATGTTTGTGGTTTAAATGAGGCGAGAAAAAGAAGAGAGCTGTAAGAATATTTTAAAACACTGCAAGCAGACTTAATATGCTTGCAGGAAACGCATGTTGAATTCTCGCAGAAATATTTATTAGAACAATTGGGTTATTCGGTTCTGGTATGCACTACTCAGGGCACGAGGACATGTGGGGTGGCGATATTGGCTCGAGGAAATAGTGCCAAGCTGAAAAAATACCAGGCAGATAAACACGGCCGATGGGTTCTGGCTAAATTACAAGTACATAATTTGAATTTTACTCTATGTTCAATTTACGCACCTACTGTGGATGATCCTGATACTTTCAGCCAAATAAACGCACGGCTATCTAACTGGCCACTTTCGATCATAGTGTGCGGTGATTTAAATATAAATGGTCTTGCAGGGTTATGGAAGGACGATGTAGATGTAATCTTATGAGAGATAATGGCTTAACTGACACATGGGAGCAGATTATGGGAGGAGGAGGTAGCACATATTATTCGGCACCACACAAAACAGTAGCAAGGCTTGATTATTTTTTGATCTCACCTGCACTGCTACCGATTGTTACAATCAAAAAATTTCCAAGATTAATGTCGGACCACAACCCTTTAGCTTTAGAGATTGTTATGGCAAATGCAATGTTAAATCTAACTTCTTGGTCATTTGAGAGAGCTTTATTATACGATCTTGATTATGTTGCCCATATGGAAAATTGGTTAAAAGAATTTTTAGGACATAACAGGGGTACGGCACGACCTTCAGTGGTTTGGGATGCGATGAAGGCTGGTATCAGAGGAGAAACTCTAAGCTACTCTCTCAGACGCAATAAAATGCAAAAAGTATTAATAGAGAAGAAGATTAATGTGGTGGTGGATTTGGAGGAAGATCTGATAAAGACTCTAGTAGCAAAAGGGGATGTGACCGAGGTGACTCAAAAATTAGCTATTGCTAAAGCGGCAGTAGGGGAAGTATATAGCTCAAGAGCAGCCGAGAAGTATTTAGCAAGAAGAGAAGAGCAATATGAATATAACGAGCAAGTTGGACGCACCTAGGCGATAAGAACTCGACAGGCAGTTACTAAGGGACAGATAACTGAAATGATCACAGAAAGAGGAGTGGTAGTTAAAAATCCAAAGGAAATCTGCGCCGTGTTTCAGAATTTTTATAAGAAACTCTATAATCAAGAGGGAGAAGAGCCAAGAAAGAGAGAAATAGAAGGATATTTGGAAGAGGCTGCATTAGATAAAGTTACAGAGGAAGATAGAATCAGTCTGGATACAAAATTTACTCGAGAAGAAATTCAACTGGGTTTTAATGGACTACCATCAGGGAAAGCTGTAGGATCTGATCTTATAGCCTTAGAATTTTATAAGAAATTCTTTGCAATACTAGAGGGGGATATCATTACACTTATGGTCTCGATCCAGGAAGGAGTTGATCCTCCCGATTCCTGGAGTGAAGCGACAATGGTGGTTTTCTTAAAAAAGAATAAAATCTCCACTGATCCCGGGTCATATAGGCCAATTAGCCTGATGAATAGCGATACAAAGGCCTACTCAAAAATATTAGCTAATAGATTGAGCTCGATAATTGGATAGGTGGTCTCACCCCGCCAACATGGGTTTATCCCAGGCAGGGGGACAGCTGATCACATTAGAAGAGTTATTACCTTGTTTGATGGAACGACAGCCTCACGAGACCATATGTCTTTAATATTATTAGACGCAGAAAAAGCTTTCGATAGGGTCTCGTGGGGTTTTCTTTGGACAACAATGTATGAACTCAACTTTGGGGAAAGGTATATAGGGGGATTGAAAGCGCTATATAAAAACCCAGTCATAAAAGTAAGAGTAGCGGGGGAAAAGAGCGAAAATATTAACATCAAGCGAGGACCTAGACAGGGCTGTCCCTGTTCACTGTTGCTCTTTGCTTGTTACATTGACTCTTTCATAAGACACATAGAAAGAAATATACTCGTATGTCCTATCGTATTGAATGGCTACGAGACAAACATTTTGGGTTATGCAGATGACCTAGCAATCACGTCACCCACCCCAGCAACAGCACTAGTGGAAATAGAAAAAGAGGCGAAAAAATATGGGCTTTGGTCTGGGTACAAATTGAACCAGACTAAAACACAGATAGTCATTAACCAATTTGCCATAATAGATGATGTTAGAGTAATAGATTCGGCTGTCTACCTGGGTATAACTATAACATCCAATCTGTCTAAGTTAGTGGAGGAAAACCTTACTCTGGTAATCAGAAAGGCTAAACAAGATCTAGATAGGTTGGATAATTTACATCTTACAATAATTGGACGCTGCAGTGTAATTAAGAAGATGTTTCTTCCCAAAATGCTATATTTCTTTCGAACTATTCCTTTAATATTTCATAATAACTGGTTTAAGGATATTGAAAGGGTCTGTAATCGATTTATATGGGCAAAAGGCAAAACTCAGAGGTCCATAAGAAAGATGGCATTATCTAAGGAAAAGGGAGGTTTAGCAGCTCCAGATTTTAAAGGATATTATTTAGCAGCATCTCTACAGTATCTTAGAGGACTTCTTGGGGGGAATACTAACGATAGATGGCGGGATGGACTTGGCATACCAGACACATATGATTTATTAGTTAGAGATTCCAATAAAGGATTACTCACATTCAAAGAATTCAACTACTACAAAAGAACAAAGTTTAAAGTATTTGCAGCAGCCAAATCGGTATGGTCTATGGTTCGGAAAAAAATCAAGCTGGGACCGATGAGTTTCTATACACCTTTATATAAAAATGAGCTACTCCCTGAAGTGTTCCATGATCAAGTCATGAAAAGATGGGATGATGCTGGGGTTCGTATTATAGGAGATATTATAGATGATACGGGCATAATTTCATTTGAAAGGGCTTGTCAAATATATAAGTTAGATCGTAGAGACTTTTTCAAATACCTACAGATCAGATCAGTAATACAAAGGAAACTGCCCAGGGGAGATAATTTTGAAAGAGAAGATCTGATGGAATATATTCAAAAAGAAAAGGGTTGCTCAATCTCACAATTATACGGGGCGCTGAGTGAATGCAAAGAAGACGACACGATTAAAACTTTTGCTAAATGGAGGACGAAGTTAAACTTAGTGGGAAACGAGGGGGAAAAATCGCTGCAGTTTGCTAATTCTATCCTTAAAGTTGCTAATTTACAAGTGCAATGCTACAAAACCTTCCATGAATTATACTATATGCCGCATAAAATAGCACAATGGGGTGGAATCAGTGGAATATTTGGTCCCAGATGTCAAAGTACACAAGCTGATACTATCCATATGTTCTCAGCATGTCCAAAATTAAATCCTTTTAAAAAGGCGATCGAAATATTTTTAGGGACGAATTAAGGATATCGATTGGCTTAACAAACGAGATTATGATTTTGGGGGAGGGAGAGATGGGCAGGATATCCCCCATCAAGAATTTCTATATATTGCAATGGCCATATCCCGACTTCGTATAGCAACCCTGTGGAAGGATCCTAAAACCCCGTCATTTAACCAATGGCTTATAAGAATGTTATCAATGTACACATTGGAGAAATCATTTTTTGAAAAAAAAGGTCGTAAAGCGATGCAACTAGGTAAACGGATCTGGGCACCGGTAGAGCATTGGAAATTAAGAATACAGGGGTAATCTATTGTATAATATTAGTCTGTAATATTATAATAATTCTTATTTTTGGTTCCTTTTTTTTATGAACTTTAGTTCGTTTGTGTAAAGACTTACATGAACTGTGAAATTATTTTTTGTCATGTTTACAATGATGCATATCTGCTAAAAGAAATGTATATTTGGAATGAAATAATTGATTGTAATCATGTGGAATTGTACTCTCTGATGATGAATAATAAAAAATTTTTTAAAAAGGATGTCGTAACAAATTATACTACTATAGACATCTAATAGGTTAAATTAACAGACTCAAGCTGTCAGCTAGGGTGCATGATAAAGGTGGGATGTGGGTTGTTGGTTTGAGGACAGGATGTAGGGAAGGGGTGTGAGGGGGAGGGAGGTGGGATGTGGGATGTGTGGTGAGAGGGGGAGCGAATTTGGGGGAAAGGTGAGTGTAGCAAGTGCAGTACGAGAGGGCTTAAGAGCCCCAGTATTTGTTGAGCAGGTGGTTTTTAAGGTCTTTTTTTAAATTGAGATAGGAGGGTTTTTTTCGTAGATCTTTAGGCAGGGCATTCCAGATGCGGGTGGCTTTTCCAGAGAAGGAACGGAATTGTGAGGCTTGTTTTTTCAGAAGAGGGGGGATGAGGAGAAGAGAGTTGGTGCTTCTCAGCTGGCAGGCGTAACCCGCTTTGTTGAGTTTGTTTGAGAGATAAGGTGGGGTCTTTTGGTAGAGGGATTTGTGGGTAATGCAGGCCATTTTATAGGAGGATCGGCCTTCAATAGGAAGCAATTTAAGGGCCTTGAGGGCAGGTGAGATGTGATCGAAGCGTTTGCAGTCCGTTGTGAATTTTGGGAGTTCCGGAGATTAAAGCATTTCCGTGGTCAATTTTTGAGAGGGCTAAAGATTTGACAATCAATTTGAAATCTTCAGCTGGGATAAAAGGTTTGATTTTTTTGAGATGTCGGAGTGTGAGAAGTGCTCCCTTTGCCGAGTTTTTTATATGGGAACTAAGCGTTAGCTTATTGTTGATGGTGATGCCAAGAGATTTAACTGATTCAGTGAGGGAGAGAGAGCAGTTAAGGGCATTAAGGTCAGTGACCCACGTCTGAATGGGGAGAGGATTGTTTTTAGGAGCGAAGAGACTGATTTCAGTTTTGCTACTATTGAGTTTAAGGTGATTGGAGTAGAACCAAGCTTGTATCTTGGTTAGGGCAGAGTTGAGGTGAAAATTATCGGAGTGGGATTTAATTTTATAGTACAGTTGGGTGTCATCAGCATACAGGTGGTAATTTATTCTGGCTTGCTTGAGTATGACGGTAAGGGGTTCCATAAAGAGGTTGAAAAGTGCGGGAGAGAGGATAGATCCTTGAGGGACACCGAGGGAGACAGGTGTGGGGCAAGAGAGGTGGTTTTGAATTTTAATTTGTTGGGTTCTGAGTTGGAAGTAGGAGGTGAACCAGTTAAGGACAGTGCCATTTAAGCCGAAACGATCTTGGAGCGCATTAAGTAAGGTTGCGTGGTTAACTGTATCAAATGCAGTGGTAAGATCGAGAAGAATGAGTATGCAGGACTCCCCCTTATCCAGGGCGAGGTGGATATCATCTACTATATTAAGCAATGCAGTTTCAGTGCTGCATCCTTTGCGGAAACCGGATTGCAGAGGGTTGAGAAGATTATGTGCTTCTCCACCGCCTACTCCTAATTTTATCTCACCATTTACTTTTCTCCCCCCTTGCCACATTGCTCATGCTCCCTGTTTAATTGCTTTCCTCCCCATGCCCTCCATGTTACTTTCTTCCCACCAATACTCCTGTATTTTTTTCACCCTTCCCTCCTGTTGCATCCCAAACCCCATCCTCCATAATTCTGCCGTCCGCCCTCCACATTGATTCTGCACCTCACTGTATCTTGTCTATGCTTCTCCCTTTGCAATTGACTACCAGAGAAGCGGAGAGTAATTGGATCTGGTTCATCAGGGAGCAAATGTCTTGCATGACTTTTGGAGCAACTTTGTCAGGGAAGGAATACTGTGGCTCCAGTTCTAAAGGGGCACGGTGGTACCAAGTGCCCCAGGACCTACAATCATGGCCTGTGGTGTGACAGTGGAGGAGGGCAGGCCCTCAGCTTTCTTTCATTGAAGTGAACGCCCCCCCATGACAAGTAACACCAGCTGTGCTCTTGCTCTCCCAGAGACCCTGAAGAGTGGTGCCACAGAGGAGCAATGCAGTCGCTCCTCCTGTATGCTCCACAAGTTCTATATTTGGCTTCAAGGACTCTGTAGTTTTACAACATCATAGCTTTTAGGTCTCACCCAAGAGGCAGCTTTAAGCTGTCTGTAGCGAAAAACCTATTGTGGACCACAGTGCTTTAAGTGGGATGAAAAAAGTGGTGGTGGTGGGGAATCTCTAAAAGGGAAATTGCTAAAGTAATTAAGAGTGTGGCTTAAGCATGTGAACTACATCCTGTGCTTTACACTGAATGATACCTGAAAAGTATTTAGGTGCCTCTGTGTGAGCTGTCTGCAATTGCATCCAGACATATCACACAACAAACATATGCCTAAAACAAGCTAGACCTATTGACTTTGTGAGTGCTTGTTAGCAGTTCGATATATATGAGTAACAACACTGTAATTGGTTTAAATATTTAGAATTGGGAATTTCACTGTCTGCACACTGGAAGGAATCCACTGATTGGATCAGCAAACCCATCTCCAGAGCTCTAAATCGTGCCCAATTATGATCACCCTCCCACAACCTGAACTCACCCAGACAACTAATTGCAACTCAGCTCACATGTGCCACACATGCACTTAAAAAAACAATAATTCAGCCTTTTAGGGCCAAGGCCTCTTGGCTTTGCCAACATTTAGTATAGTCAATTCCAGTTTCAATACAAAATTGCCCTAAAGCATGTGTTAACAAATTCAATATCTTTACTTATGTAAAATACGCAATGTATATACATAAACAAAGTACTAAAAACATTGGCAAAGCCATTAGATCCCTAATGTCAGACCTATTGGCTTTGCCAGTGTTTGTTTGTTCTGGCAATTTAAACTCAAGGCAGATTAACATGGAAGCTGTGTCTTGGCTCACAAAGTGAAGCACCACAAGTACTCACATAAGAATGTGATTTTATGTGTCTGTATCCTATATTTGATATGGTGTTTTAGAATATGCACACGATTGAAACATATAAAATGAAAGAAATGTGGTGTGTCTGACAAGTGTCGGAGCCCCCGCTCATCCTTTTCTCTGTTAGAAGTTGTATTACATGAGAACATTTGAAGATATCTAACTATTGTGGGTTCCACACCCAACAGCTAAATGTTATGATGACTAAATCAAGGGCATTATTAGCAACAACAAAAGTAGCAAATCCGCTATATCGCCTGTTACTACATTGCTAAGTTAGGAATATATTTACTGTTCTTAACTCCACATATACCTAACTTGATAGAGAAGTGGTTGTTAATGTAGTGGATGCAATATGTTTGCATGCAGTATGTGTAAGTGACACTAAACATAAGAGAGGGAAAAATAAAATTCCTGCTCGTTCCCCTTCTCAGGTACTTGTAACAAGTGGGTACTGCAGAGCGAGGATCAAAGCCCCCGCCTTAACCCTCTTACTTCGTCAAGGTGTGTTCCTCGCCGTAAACGTGCTGGAGTCTGCTCCTTCCTCCCGGTGAACAAGGGATTAAGGGTATCAATGTTTTTTATATCCCAATACGATTGTTCTATTGGTCAGGGAACTATCCCCTTTCAATTTTCAGTCAGCTGCGATATCAACATTCATGTTACTTCAGCTCAAATCGCTGCCCTCTGTAAGTTAAGTCGCAACCTCCTTTCAACGTCAAACAGCTGCGGTATCAGCATACAATTGGCCCCCAGCTCAAAGCGCCTTCCTCCATACTGTACAATCAGCACGGGGTACACTGTGTTTTCTCATTGGGAGGGATGAGGGGGCAAGCCACACCGACAACCATTTGTGTGTGTAAAAGGCCGCTTTATTGAAACAGGTGCATATCACAATTTTATTAAACTGGCACTTTGCCTTACAAAACGAAAACCTCTCTGAACATCAATTTACCTGACCCTTTGCCTTTCCTCCCCCCACCCCTACGATCCCCCCATGATAAAAAACCCCACCCTGCAACATACAATGCATACATTTAAATAACATTAAATATTACACAATCTTATTACATAGCATTTAAAACTCCTACCCTCCCCTGACCTACAATCCTACCTGCATTCCTGCAACTGTAACTAACGAACCGCTAATGCAAACTTCCAACCTGCTTAACGTTTCCCCGCTGCTGTTCACCAACTCCCCAAACTTAACCGTAAACTACCAAACTCCAGCCAAACTTGGCCAATTTCAAAAACAACTCTGCCACCCAGGAAAAGGCGGGAGGGGAGGTGAATACACTGCCTCCCCCTTTTTCTGCCCCCCCCCTCCCCCTGCCCCCTACTCTAACTCACTGCCCCCCATGCCCCTATCTTGTCTTAGCAAACTATCCACTCAAGCTCTGTGCACACCCAGCAGCCTGGCCAGCACTTCTCGCAATTCCAATAAATAAAGGTCCATACCAAGCTGTGAAAGGTGAACCCTTTCACCTGTGAACAATTCCGGTGCATCATAACGGATGTCCTTATGCCAGACTCTAGAAAAACCCAAATGTCGACAGAACCTTACCATTTCCACATTCACCTTCCTCCTGGCCTTAGCCACTGCTCCCGGGTTCACTGCGCCCCTCCACACCCGACGCGGAACAAACTCCTTCCAGACCACTGTGCACCAGGACCACTGCCTCTTAATCTCCCCCAAATCCTTCTTCATGGCCCTCATCAATACCAGCCCTGTCTCTCTGACCATGTCGTTCTCACCCAAATAGAGAACCAGGACATCAGGGCACCTACCAGCCACCAACATCCCATTCAGCGTTGCCAACAGTTCCCTCAAAAGCATTCCCCCCTTTCCTTTCCAACACATATTAAACACATTAGGGTTAAAACCGAGGTTCTCTCCAAAATAACTGGCACAAACCTGCACCTGAGCCCGCTTGACAAACAAGTGGCCCACGATCCACACTGACATATCCCTGGCGAAGGGACCCGCCACCGAACCTGAAACGAAACATGAGTAAGTACAGGAGAAACGTACAGAACTGCACTAGAACTGGCTAGGATCACAGCGCACGTAGCACCTACCTAAACTCATGATGTCCCCTTGCCCCCAACCTTGGTTGTGCGCCTCCGATGCCGCGCCGATCCAAAAGGAATGCATGCAATAGCTCTTGCCATCCAAACCCAGAAGGGCTAAGGCCTTCCGCAATATAGTCAACCGCTGCGAGCCTGTAGCCGCTCGCCCATCCGCATGCCTGAAAACCGTCCCTTCCGCCCCCGGCCCTCAATCTCAACCCCCACCGTACCGGACACATCCCGTCCAAATCTGCCGCCTGCAGGGATACCCACCAGCCCACGCCCCTCTGGTCTGTCTTAGACTTCCGGAGCCAGATACATACCTCAGTCCCCCTAAAGGACACCTCGGACCACAAAAGCCCGCCACCACCTCTGGCTCCCGATAACTCAGACACCCGGAAGGCCCCCACAAACATCCACAACATTATTGTGGAAAACAGGCAGGTTTCTTGTCGTCCTTGCAAGGCTGCCAGCACATGCTCCAGCAGGTTCCAAGACAAGGGTTGCCGGACCCGGCATACCCTCCCGCACTCCCGGGCCCAACCTTTGAGCATCCGTGAGCAAGGTTACCCCGCCGACTGCGCGTAAACCCACAGGAGTTTACCCATGAAAGCGATCCCTGCCAACTTCCCCACTATCGTGACCCGCGTGAGCCCCTTTTCAATTGAGGACAGGATAAACTGTATAACATCCTCCTGCCGCCCCAACCCCGAAGACCACCATCTCGCCCCTGAAGCGACAAACTCCCCCCATGCTGTCATGTACGTCACCTTAGTAAAGTGCGCCAAGGACCCTAAAACCAGCGTCAACATCCTGTGTTGCCTACGTACCACAGTTGCAGCGGCTTGCTGGTCGGGTTCCAACCGCATCCTTGGCTAACCCATGGAATCTTCCCCACTGCAAACGAGACAAAGCATCGGCTATGGCATTTTCAACCCCGGGCATATGCACCAAGCAAAAGGCAATATCATGCCGCAAGCAGCCCAGCACAAACACTCGCAGCAACTTTAGCACCTGCGCATCTCTAGCCACCTGCCTATTCACCACTTCCACCACCGCCATGTTATCGACATGGAATGCACTCGTCTGTGGGCCAATAATTTCCCCGAAAGAAAGATCGCCACCACCAAGGGGAAGAGTTCCAGAAAGGCAATGCTCCTACCACCCCCGCCCACTCAGGGGGCCACTTCTCCGCACACCATTCCCCCCGCCAGTACAGCCCGAAGCCCTCATTCCCCGCCGCGTCAGAAAAGATGTGTACATCCCAGACCAAGTCATCACCTCTCTGCATGGGGACCCCGTTAAAGTTCTTCACAAACAACTGCCACATTGTCCGGTCCTCTCGAATACCCGTGGACAGCCACATGTGATGATGCAGCGGCCTCCGCCCGGCCAAGGCCCTGCCCAATCTTCTACAAAAAGTCTGCCCCACTCGCACCACCCTGCAAGCGAAATTGAGGTGACCCAACAATGCTTTTATGCCCAACACCGCAACCTTGTGTCCTGCCAACATAACCTCTAGCAGCTCCAACATTTGCTGCTGTTTATCCGCTGGTAAACGGGCCTCCATTGCCCCCGAATCCAGTTCAATTCCCAAAAATGACAGCGCCGTACACGTCCCCACTGTTTTCTCCGGTGCCAATGGCACGCCCAACTCCCCCAAGATCTCCTGAAACCTGTCCAGTGCATCCTGGCAGTCCGTGGAGCCTGGGGTGCCGACCAAGAAGAAGTCATCCAGGTAGTGCATTACTCCTTGGTGACCCGTCCGTTCGTGAACAACCATTGTAGGAACGTACTGAAACATTCAAACAGTGCGCAAGACATTGAGCAGCACATCGGCAGTGCTTTATCCACGTACCAGCGGCCGTTAAACTGGATCCTCCGTAACCCCAATCATCTGGGTGGACTGGAAGCAGCTGGAAAGCCGACTTGATGTCGCACTTTGCCATCCTCGCTGTTGCGCCCGCGCTCACCATCAAGGACATGGCTGTGTCAACCGAGGAATAAGACACCGTGGTCTCCTGCTCATCAATAAAGTCGTTTACAGAGCCACCTTCCGGCCACGACAAATGCTGAATATAAACCAAAGGCCAATCCTCAAAGGGTCCGACCATGCGGCCCTCTCCAACTTCCTTATCCAGTTTGTCCTGCACCACCTCAGGGTGCTTCAAATTGTCAGCCCACCTCTGAACCCGTGGCCCCTCGTAGCCCAGCCGAAACCCCTCTAGAAACCCCTTCCGCAAGCGATCTGCAGCCACCCTGTCTGGATAATCCTGCAGAGCTGCCACCAACCGGTCGACTCTAACTGGAGTACGAGCCCTTTGGCCCAGGCCCCTTGGGTCCCCTACCTCCCCAGACTGCTGCTGAGGCCCTGACTGAAAAACTCCTGCCTGCCCCCCTGCTGCTGACCCTTAGCTCCCCAGCATTTGACAAGGGCATGCCCACTCTTCCCACAGCCCGAACATTCATGTCTGAATAGGCAACCCGCTCGCGGTAAATATGGTTTTATCCGACCCAGCCAGCCCCATTGTGTGCTGCCACAGATCGGTGTCCAGCTCACCCCATTTGGCCTCGGGGTCCCATGCCATGCGGGCCCTGAACTCCTTGTCGTACTGGGCCCACACGTAAGCTCCACCCGTAATCTGGGCCTTCCTGATGCCGTCCATATATTTAAACATGGACACCGACCGCTCGGGTAACTTCTCACAATACACGGTGGCAAAGATTAAGGAGGCCGCCGTCCAATTCTCGATCGTAAGTGGCACCTTCGGCCTCTTCTGGAGTGCATACTCCTCCTCCTTCGCGCCCTCCTTCGCCCTCACTTCCCGGTGCAGGAGTTTTAATATCTCCACATACTCCCCCTTCCAATTGCGCCCTTAGTGGACAACATCAAATGAGCCCCTAACGGCTTTGTGACCCCCATATACGATATATGGCAGCCGCTTAAACTTCAACTCCTTACTTTCCACTTTCACCTCGTCCTCCCAGGTCGCGCCAGCGCCCGGAGCGCTAGCCCCACCCGCAGCACCGGCTGCCCCGCTTCTCTTGGTCCCGTCAACCCCTGACCCCGAGGGCCCCTCCCCCGAGTCCTTCCTGTCCCCCGGCGCCTTACCTCCTGGCCCAGTCCTCATCCAGGCCCACCCCTTTGTCAGACACATATTTCCCCTTCCGTAACCTGTCCCCCCCCACTCCCACCGAGACCATCCGCGATGCTGCCATCACTGCCTTTTTACCTGGAGCCCAGGAGACCGCACGCCGCTCTCCACTCCTCCAATCCAAGGAGGCCGCTCCCGCCTCCCAGCACGATGCCCGGTCCGTATTCTCCATCTGTCGCCGTGACACCTGCAACACACTATCAAAACCATTACTCGGCCCCCCCTCCACCCTCACCATCTCTCAACTCTCCTTCCTCCATACTCTCCTCATCATCAATTATCTCCACATCCTTAGAAACACAAGCCCTTACGGCCGGCGGCACAGGCTGCACCCTTCTAGACACATTAAAAACATGTGCGTCACTCCTCTGGTGGTGCTCCCAAAGCCGTAACGGCCCTGTGGGTGTAGGGGTCGGTGAGCCCGCCATGGGCCTTCTTCTGCCGGCCGCGATGGGATCCCCCGCCGGTACCGGGCACGCCGCGGGAGGCTCAGCCCTCTCTTCTACTTGGCGCCAATGGGCCGTCCGCAGCGCTGTCTGGAACTCCACGACGCGCCTCCTCCTGTAAAACAAAGGGCAGGACCGGTGTGCTGGGTCCCTCTCTCTGCACCCCACCCGCACCCGCATGCCGCACCTCCGCCCCACGTGCGCCGGCCACCCACGCCCTACCGACCACTCGAAGATCCCCCCACTCCCATCTTCCTCATCCTCACTCCACACCCGACCCCTGCCCCCCCTCATCCGAGGAGGCCCCCCGTCACCCAAGCCCTCTGTACCCAGGACCTCCCCACTCGCCTCCCCCCAAACCTCCTCATCACACCCCGCCACGGGCACCCCAAACCCCAGTTCCCCCGCTGCGCCCTGCCAATGCATACCCCTTGGGCCTCCCTGACCTCCTCCGCCCAGGAGTCAAATACATCCAGTCCTTCCCAGTCCCGTTCGCTGCCTTCTGACAGGAGCAATGGGGACCAACCCCTGTGTCCGCCTGCCACCTCTCCTCTCACCAGACCCCGCCGCCGCCTCGCTTCCCCCCAACCCACTGTGTCACCCCCCTGCCTTCTGTAAGGTAACCCCCTCCAATGCCCCTCCCAACCACCTATGACCCTGGGGGGACCTCCTCTATCCCCGTCCCCCCACTGCCTTCATTGCCAGACCCCCGTGCCTCACGCCCGTCCCCCGCCCGAAGATGTATTTGCCACGGGGGCTCATCTCCCGCCCCCCGTGCCTAGTTGTGCCCGCTGCCTTCTTCCCGCCGAACCAGGGCCAGGCCTCCGTATCCCTTCCTACGTGCCCCGCCTGCCCGCCAGACACCACTGCTGCGCCCTCGCGGAGCCCAGACTTCTCGGGCGCCCGAATAGGAGAGGCGCTCCCTCCGCCTCCCCCGCTCTGGCTCGGCCCCGCCACGCCCGAGCAACCAATGCTCTCCCGGCCCGCCCGCGCCTCCCTGGTATGGGCCCCAGGCCACGCCTCCCGCTCCACCATGACCGCCCCCGAGAAGCCGGGGCGGTCAGACACATGCCGCGAGGGCTGCAAGGAGACGCACACAGTGCTCCCCCGCCGAGATTTCTGCCCGCGGGCCCCGCCCCCCGCGCCTCCCCTCCCCACGCCCAGGGCCATGCCCCTGGCATCCGTGCGGCCCTGGCCTTTCACCTGGACACGAGGATTCTTGCGTGGTGGCGAGCAGGCGAACACAGCTGCCGCCACGCCCGCCGACGCGCACCCTGGGGGCCAACCAACAGATCCATCCGTCCTGCCTCACTGAGCAGGCGGATGGCTTCAAGAACGCGATAATCCTCTCCCGCCATAGCCACGACCACCAATTTACCACCAAATTCGCCACAAAAAAACGAAAGCCACACAGGCCTAACAAATAATTCCTGCCACTATAGCGCTTCCAGCCACCAGGTCACCAGAACCTAAAATGGTGGCTGGGTAGGCACCAAAATCCCTTAAGTAGCCTTGGGCTATCTTCTTAAAATTGGGCCGCATTTGGGCTATTCCCAAAGCAGCCCAAAGCCACAAAATGGCCGCACCTGTCTTGCCCCCACCCCCTCCCAATCTGCCCGGGGGGCAGACCTTGCGGTGCTCGCCTGCCCCCCCAAACCTCCCTTGTGCGCCCCACTCAAGGAAAGTTTTCCCGGTCGGGCGCAACCACGTGTGCAGAAAGGATCATGGGAACTGTAGTTCCCCTGACTCGTGTGTCTCCAAGCTTGTTAAAAGCTATTATTAACATCCAAAACTAAGTGTTGAAGAACTAATGAATCTCACTTGATGGAAAAGAGGGTCATGTATGTAGTGGATTTCAACCTCAATCCCCATTATTAAATGTTCTATGTGCATGCTCGTTGCTGGGCATGTATACACAATGTCACCACTATGTCAATACCTCCCAAGCTACTAGTGGGCAGAAGAGGGCTTTGTTGTGTTCACTAAATGCACACAATGAAGTGTATGTTACTCATTTGTGTTATGTCCTGGGGCACATAAGGGGGCTTGTGACAGACCTCAGCTGCTTGGAGCTTGTTGTAACATATGTTTGTGTTATGACAATTGTAGCCATGGTTTCTCATCGTTGAAGCCCCTTATCCATGTTTCTAGATGGTGCACCCATCTTTGTTCACGTGAGAACAACTTCTGAGGGATGTCAGGGCTGTTAACTGACACTTTCGCCAGAACCACACAGGCTATTTCATTACCCTTATGATTAGCTTCCAGAAAGTGGCATGTCAACTTTGTATTATTTTTCTTGCAGCGTATAGTGCTGCGCTGTTCATTTATGCACACCATTATTTTGTGAGTTGTCATCCGGACATAGAACAGGCCACACGGACAGGTGATCAAATCTACCAAGTTTATCTATTGAAATTTGTAAGAGCTTTTAGAACCCCTGGTCTCCCTGTTTAATGTCTACCTCTTTTGTAGGTTTTGTAAACTGTCAGGCTACACAGTTGCCACAGGGGTAAGGACCTACTGGAGGTTGATTGTTCCAGAGGGTTGTCTGTGATGGATTGAGTGGGGCTCGAGTTTTGGTGTGTACCAATAGGTTGCATAGCTTTGTATTCCGTTGAAATGCAAACAGCGAGGAAGACCACTGCTTTTATCTACCATTCAGTATCCACCAATGTGTTTTGATTATATGCTGTACTTTATTTGAAATAGGGGTATATGTGGTGAAACAAGCAATTCTATCAGTTTTGTGTTTCTGGTGGGTCTCCAACAATCCCTCTCTCTTGTTATACTTCGTCCTTTTTCTTGCCTTCCTCACGGTTTGTCTAGGATAATGACATGCCACAAGTTTTTCTTCCAGTACTGTTGTCTGTGCCTGAAAAGTTTCCTGGGTAGAATAAATGATTCCTTGTAGGAGCTGTCTCATAGGGTCCTAGGATGGAAACTGCCGTACAGGAGCAAACTGTTCTTCTCTGTTGTTTTATTATGAACCCTTGTCTCAAACCCACCGGGCCCGACAGTAATCACCAAATCCTGGAACACTGCCTCCTCTTTACATACATATTATATGATTGAACCTCAAGTTTCTGTCTCTGGAGTTGACCCAAGTGGCAAAGTTCGTGGCCTGCTGTTCCCTGCCATGCCGTATTATCAGTACAGCATCAATGTGTCTGCGCCACAACTTGATGTTATTATCTTTGTATAGGTTCTCCTGGGTGAAAATGTGGTCCACCTCAAATTGGTGCACGTAAAGGCAAGGCCATACTTAGGGCGAAGGGACTCCCCATTGATGTCCCCTGTATCTGGTGGTACATCACTCCTTCAAATTCAAAGAAGTTTTCTGTTCGGGCCAGTTCTGCACCTTCCAGAACAAAGTGTTTTGCAGCTGCATGAAATTGAAAGGTGAAGATTTCCCTGACTAATAGAACAGTCGGATTGGAATATATAAACCCAGAGACACCCTTACTCTCTTGTTTACCGGAAGGAAGGAGCAGATACCAGCAGGTTTACGGAGAGGAACGCACCTTGACGAAGTAAGAGGGTTATGGTGGGGGGTTGTTGCTTGTTCTGCAGTATAGTCAATAGTTTCTCATGTGGCTCAGTTGTGTTTAAAGCCTAATCAGGTATGACAGCATGCCCAAATACAAGCTGTTTGCGTAGTCCTATTTGGAAATCATCAAATAATGCACAATGATCTTACGAGTGCCCGCTGGCACAAAATGCAACATCCTCCTTAAAGATTTAAGTGTTGCAAAACAGCTAGCAGACAATGCTTTGATGTGATGTTCAAAATAAAGATTTGAGTTGAATTTGATACCAAGGTTCCTTACAGTTGAGGAGAGATAGGAGGGTACCCAGCTCAGAAGGCCACCAATTCTAAGATTCAGGGAAACGTTTATTGCCAAGGAAAATAATCCGTTTTTTTGAAGTTTAGGCAGTTACTGTTCATCTACTCACTGATTGATTTCACACATAGCGTAAATGACTTAAGAGCTTCGATAGCATTATTCTGAAACGACAGAAGAAGCTGAGTATCATCTGCATAAGAAATCACCAGTAAGCCCCATGACTCAACAAGGCTTACTAGAGGCTCCAAGTAAATATTGAAATGAGTGGGGCTCCGGGCAGAGCCCTTTGGAGCCTAAAATCCTGAGATTTTAGAGAGGATGTAGAAAGAGACCGAAATGCAGCCTGTGTTCTGTTTTCAAAAAAGGATTTAAACCCTTGGATTCCTATTTTACTAAGCCTATTTAAAAGAATGGAATGAGGAACTGCCTCAGACTCCGATGATAGGTCAAGTAAAACCACCATTGCCAAGAATTCCGATCCAGATTGTCCTTGATAAACTCTGTAACTTCCAGCAAGGCCGACTCAGTACTATAACCAGATTGAGAATCATGTAGCAAATGGTTGGCTTCCAGAAAGTGGGAAAGTTGTCTATTGACCAACTTCTACCAAGGTGCCTGGACAATTGACAAAGGTCTCCAATCTCCTCCCACAGACACCAGAATTAAACACCAACTGAATAAACTTCAGCCACCTAAACGAGAAACAAACCAGAACAAGAGACAAACTCATGAACTCTCATTTATTTATCATTTTAGAACCTAAGGCTCTGGGGTATGATCTACTAGAATTATGTGGCAGGGTAGGACCAAATTATGCAACAGGGTTTACTAACTTATGCGTCTAGAAAATGCAAATAACATGGCCTAATGCAGGCTAATTGGGTAAATGTTTAACCTCATTAGAACCAGTCTGACACCCAAATAAATCAATAAGCAACAGAAAGAGTGCCAGTCAACCTTTTGGAAGGGCTTTACACTGCTCAACATGTGTTGCCACGGTTCTAGTAACTTTATATCCCTTTAAAATAGAAACCACCTTTTTGTTGTTGAAATCTGCAGATTGTGCAGCAAATGATGGACTATGTGGCAAACGCAACAAATCCATAATTTTGCAGAAACCACCATCACCACAAAATCACATAATTCCTGTGGACCTGGATATATTATGATTTATCCATCACCTCTAGCCTGAACCCTGGGAAAGAAAGGCTGTTGCTTCTACAATAACACACACACCTAGCACTTGTGTAGTATGTTAGAATACTGTGTACAGAAATATAATTTGACGTAAATACCATATTTTAAACTTAGTTTGAAAATATCTTCCCATTGGGTGTACTTTTTTTTATTATTAACACCAGTGGGACAATGGTTTTTGTAAGCGATATTTAGAACACAATATTTATGTCAGATACCATTCCTTCCACTATATTGTAGTAGAGAAACCTTACACCAATAGATTTCAGATGCACACGGGTGCTTTGCGCCAAAGCTTTGTGAGCAATTCCCTCTTAATTAAAAAGTAGACTTTAAACTGACTCCAGGCTGAAACGGAGCAATATTAATCAAGAGCACAGCCTGCAGCATGGGCTTATGCTGAATTCCTACTTCTTTTTTATGTTTCGGGTGTCATCACTGAAAGCCAATGAGGTTCATCTCCAGTTGGCTTGAGGGTAGAATAAAATACTGGTTTCTCAGAAATATTGCTCAGGGACCGCAGCCTGAATCAGACCTATAACAAGCCCAAAAAAGCCAATTTTGGGAATAAAAGCTACGCAAGGCGTGGTGCGCAGGTGTGAGGCACACATGAAACTGAGAACACCAAGACATTGAATGCATATTGGACGGCTGAGGAAATACCCCTCCCCCCGCCAGACTCAGTTGCACCAGGTGCAAAACAGGACCTAGAAAGTCCCTATTGGAATACTAAATCTGATCGTAATAAGACCCTCCATACACCAGTGATACTGCAAATGTGAATCTAATAGCATGTGTATGTATATATATGAGTCATCATTACAATTGGCTACTGATGTATTGTTCTTTCTTAAAAATGCTTAAAATCAAATAAAAAGGTTAGAATGTCCCTATCAGTGTTTTTGTACACAGATTTTGCCTGCTTAAAGCATGAGAAATGCCTCTGAGGAAACACAGCCAGCACCGGAAAAACATGTTAGCTCCTTTGTTGACTGGAAAATAAAGAAGTGCAGGTACTCCTTCTCCCTGAGTACATGTTTGCTGCTGAGAAGTGCTGGTGCTAACCCATTGAAAGCATTGGAGCAGTAATGTGAAGTGCCAGTACTATCCTTTGCAAATTAAAGAAGTGTGTGTACTGAGTCCCTGATAGCACCTGTCTATTTAAAGCACCAGTAAAGCGAAATGTCTGATATGACAAACTATGCTCGTAAGATGCATTATCTCAACTAAAGCCGCCCCCCCTCCCCCCTCCCCGACCCCCGCTCACATTTACAGTAGTGGAAAGATATCTTAGTGTGAGACTTGATAAAAAGCATCCTGCATGTGCATATAAAGTGCCACTGTCACACAATACCGAGTAACAAATCATTTCCTTATCGTATTTTTTTTTTTTTTTGCAAAGTGATGTTTCTGTTTAAGGTGATGGCATCAAAATATAAAATGCTGATTTACCTGGCAAAATTATTGTCATAAATACTGTTTTCAAAACTATTGGCCCATTGTGTGTAGATTTTCTCATATTAGCTCCAATGGAGTGACATTTGTATACAAATATTTATGAAAATATACTTCAAGTTACAATATTCGGTACCAAACTGATCTGACACTACATGGAGACTAAATACTTCTGTTTCATGTCACCACTCCATTTTATTGTTTTCAGAGGAGTGCTTTCTGGCAAAAGTACTGAGATGTCAGGTCCTTGCTGACCTCTTGACTTGATGAGTAGAAAGAATCCCTTTGTGAGTCCAGACACGGGGACAGATTTCCCAACATTTTGCATTGGTTTCGCATCAAAAAAGTGACTTAAACTGGTGCAAAATGTTTATTCAACTGAGATATGGCATTCCTGCTATCTTCCCAAGCACTGGTGCACAATTAGCCTGTCTAGGGCTACGCACACACCTTTTCACCAGAGGGTGATGTCTATTTTATCTCAAGCATAGATTTTGTTCTGGAAGGGAAGTCTTCCTGTACAAAACTTTAAAACGTTTCCCACTTTGGTTGTGTGCTGTGCTGCACTTATGACAACCTGCCACATGGTGGCGCTGTTTGAAGTGCACAGCAACAGTTTTTATTAAATTAATATAGCCTTATAGCCCGCCGTAGCGGGCTATACCGGCTATTAAAGGCCCGCTGATTCGTTAAAGGCCTGAGCCGAAGGCGAGGGACTTTAACGAAACAGCGGGACTTTAATAGTCTGTATAGCCCTGCTACGAAGGGCTATAAGGCTATTAGAACATTCTGCCACTAGAGGGCAGACTGTTCTAACAAATTAAACAAAGGGTTCTCGAGCTTCGAGAAGCCTTTGTAGAACATTGGAATGTTGCTCTGCGGGCCTTTACCGGCCCGTAGAAGCAGGGAGCACTCCATAGCATTCAGGGCCGGACTGGGAACCAAAACCGGCCCTGGCAAAGTGCTCGGCCGGCACTCCCTCCACCCCTGGGGGAGGGGGGGGATGCCACCAAGCTCCTTACCAGGGCTGCTTTTCCGCCGAATTTGTTACAGGGCCGATTTTGCAGCTTTGCTGCAAAAACGGCCCTGTCACAAAAACGGCCCCCAGGGGCCCAAAAACGGCCCCCACCCTTGCGGCCGACCGGGGAATTGCCCGGTGCCCGCAACGGCCAGTCCGGGCCTGATAGCATTGGAGACCTGGGATGGTCTGAATTTTCACACTTCAGAGGAAAGTGATGCCAGGTAGTTATATTGGTACTGCCACTGGCAGCTCTGGCAGGGGCGTTGGGTTCTGCAGGCTGCAGTGGTCCGATGATGGCCCTGACACTTATTTATTTACAAATTTAAGCACTGCTGTACAACCAACCTCTAACTTTCTGAGCTGGTCTCTTCAGTGGCAGTCCTATTAAGACGTTCCAGATAGTACAATTGTTTCCTAACGGCCCCTGAGTGGTAGGGGGAGTCTAGCTCAGAGTCCAAGAAAGAAAGGAACCCCATTACATTCCCGTTTAGGTGTAAACATTCGCAAATAAACATACATAACTCACCACTGGCATTCTAAACTGCCTGCCCAAGTCGGTTTTCTGCTGAGTTTCATATGGATTTGTAAAGTAAGAGTGGGTGCCAAGTGGGAGTGAGGCTTTCTCTTAAGAAATTGTATTTTTGTGAACATTGACTGAAAATATGCTATTCTCATCCTGCCTGGAAAGAGCAGCACCAGGCATGGACTTATGCTTTTGTTAGAGCTCATCGGATGAGTGGGCTTGTCCAGACAAGACCTTATAAATCATTTCAATAAACACATTAATTAAACTTTTATGGTGCTTTTTTAATTAAACCTTTATGGTGCTTTTTAAATTATACAAAACAAGCGCAGGAACTATTTTCTTGTCAATTTACATAGCGAATGTGTTCTGGCCTGTATGTTATAATAATATGTTCTCATGTTCGTACCTCTTTTGAAATGATGTGCCCTTTAGATTCCTGTGGCCATCACATAGAATGTTATGGGTCCTAGGAACCTCTAAGGACAGATGCTGGAGAACTGGGTCTTTAGGTGGCTGTGCATTTACATGGTGGATGCAATAAAGAGAACTGAACAAACTTTGCCGCATATGTGTGCTCATAACAGAATGCTCTGAAATCATTATGTCAGTAGGCCACAAGCAGCACTTTGAATTGCCCACTCAAATGTCTCTTTTCCTTTGTCTATCACAACGATACATAAAAGGCATTGGAGCAGTCAGTTTAGAGTGTTGTAGGTGGATTACAGATGCAATTTATTGTCAACACGCTCCACATAATTGGGAATGACCCAGTGTTCCTTTTTTCATTTTGCATAATCTATGTGGCATCTTAAGTTAGGCAGAGATGGTTTTCTTTGCAATACATACAAGTGCACGCACACCACAATATTAGTCTTACAACAGTCCTTAAATGAGGAATAATTCAAAAAGGGTCCAACAGTCTATGAGGATCTGTATGTACTATCTGATATGGCTGTGTGGGCTTATCATGGAGTACACTCACAGATACCGTTTGAGTGCAGTCAGAGTTATTTACTCAACCTTCAGCTCAACCCTTTGGTAGCTATGGAACAAAGTAGCAAGGCTTAGCAAAGGAAAAGTGTATAAAGCATTTAACAGCACCAAACAAAAGAATAAGAAAGTCACACAGCAACAAAGAGACACAACAATAATTCATACAAATAGAGCATATTGTTATGGATTGTTAATTTTTAGAGTCCTTGACAACTAAATTCCACCAGAGGGTCCTGGAGATAATGTTTAAAACATTTAAAAACTTTGACATGAACCGCAAACAAGCATTGGCAAGTCAAAACTTAAATAACTTTTGAAATGTTTGTAAGAGTTTTTAACACTGGGTTGGCAAGTCAAAACTTAAAAACTTTTGAAATGTGTGTAAGGGTTTTTAACACTGGGTTGGCAAGTCAAAACTTTAAAAACTTTTGAAATGTGTGTAAGGGTTTTTTAACACTGGGTTCGGAAACTTCAACCTGTGTTGGGTGACCAAATCTGACAGGATTTAGGTCTAGGAAACCTTAAAGAGTTCTTAGGACAGTTACCTGGCCAACAGAGTGTTTTTAGCACAAGTTCCAAACTTTACAGGACTAAAGCTATTGACTTCTGTGGAGCTGTCCTGATACTGAGGAATGCAGGCTTAAAGATGGTCAATGGATGCTCCAGATGCTGTGCGGTCCACGGTGGTGAAGTCCGGTGTAGTCCTCAGTCCACAGGTGAGTGGGGTCGACTCCAGCCACTGATCTAGTGGTCCCACGAAGTCCTCTCTGAAGGGGATCAAAGGGCTGCCGATGCAGACCTTTAGCGCCAGATGGACAGTTGTTTTTTGCGATCGCGAACAAGAAATTAGCCCATTTATAACTGCAAAAAACAGTGTTATAATGTACAAATGCTATTTTGCGAGTCAGTGACTTGCAAAATAGCGTTTGCAACTTGCTATTAAAAAGGGGCGTACCAAGGGCGTACTTTCCTAATGGCGAGTCCAAATGGTATGTATGCATTTGCGGTCGCAAAACACTTGCATTTTACCACCTACTTCAAGTAGGTGGTAAGCCACTCGCAAATGGGAAGGGGTCCCCAGGGGAACCATTCCACTTTGGGACCACTGCCTACTCTTAAAAAATGAAACGGAAACATTTCATTTTTCTTTTTTAAATGCATTCCGTTTTCCTTTAAGGAAAACAGGCTGCATTTATTTTAAAAATCTGCTTTATTTAAAAAGTAATCATAGACATGGTGGTCTGCTGACCCCAGCAGGCCACCATCCCTTGTAGTGCTAGCCATTCCCAATGGGGTCGCAAATTGCACCTGCCTCATTAATATTAATGTGGCAGGCAATTTGTGACCTCATTAGGAATTGCAAACAGTGTGTGAGACACTGTTGTAAATTCCATTTTGCGACTCACAATTTGGAAGGGTCGTACATCTGGACCTTAGTTCTTGCAAGAAAATGTCCAAATCCTTGGTGGGGAATCGAGTCCCTTGAGGCCGAGAAATCCGCTCACAACCAACACCCACAGGTCCAGCAGACTCAGGTGCAAACTCTGGCTATTTCCAAATTGTCTGGTAGCGGCAGAACTACTGCAAAGGCTACCAGAGATGATGTTTATCTCTTCCAGGTTTAATGTCCTCATTACCAATATGGGCGGGGGGGTCGGCTAACTGACCCTTGGAGTCTCTGCTTTAGATTAGAGCTGGGAATTTACTGTTTCCTGAGCCCAGCACACAGAACAGGGTCCAAACTCTGCCAGCCCAAACATCGCAGCCTCTTCTTGTTCCAACGATTAAAAAGTGTTCTTATTCTTGTCCTTGTTCCAAATCCAGCAAGTACTCAAGTCTTGGGTGCCCATTATATCTTGGTAAAGTGCCCAATGGGATCAAAGCGGTCACTAGCCAATGGGCTAGTATGTCTCCTCCTATCTTGTGACACAGTTCCTTTAATGTGTGGCATGTGGCTATCCGAGAGCACATTTTACATGCCACAGACAACATGACTGAAGTCTTTCTTGAGTGTAAGGACCTTGGTAGCCCACTCTCGGGCAGTGGGGCTGCTAATGGCCTCAGACCCACGGAAAATTGGTTCTGAAACTGGTTCTCTCTTACTTGGCCCTGGCTCTACCTTGTCAAGGGAAAACAAAAGGCTTCCTAGCAGCAGTATGTTGCAGCGGCCCTTTAAAGGTGGCATCACCTTTGATGGCTGCCTTTTGGACTAACACCCATGGCATCCCATCCTTTGGGAGGGGTCAAGCCTACAGCAAGGCAACAGCCTTTTTCCTGGCCTGGAAGTTGTTCACAAGTCTCCCCAGGCGCACAGAAACCTGGCTCAGTTCCAGTGCCTCTGCAAAGTCACTAGATCAGTTGGGTCCAAGAGTGGCAACTTCCGCAAAAGTGCACATCGTTACATTTGAGATAAATGTCAACTGCATGATTAAGTCACATTCATGTCCCCTTTAATTTGATGCCATGGTTAGGCAGCTCTGTCAAGAGTTAGATGCACTGGAATACCAAGTGTTAACCTTGAAAATACCTTATGAGGCTACTTACCTGCCCTGGGCAAACACCAATGCTTTAGGGTTTTGCTGAGTTTTCACTTTGTCACACACAGAGTGGCATAACCAGTGCTGTAGCTCTTGTGTGGACAGCCAGCCTTATATGCCCGGGGTACCATATACTAGAGACTTATTAGAAAGTCAGAACATGCCAATTGGGGACACCCAATTAAACATGCCATTTTTAAAAGGAAAGAACACTGTCACTAAGATCTGGAGAGCAGGCCTCAGTACACTCTCAATGTTGAAAACCAGCAGATAATAGTCCAAGGTGGGGCAAAAATGACGGGGGAAACCTGCAAAAAGCCTGTTTTCTCACACAAGCCCCTTCCCCCTAGCTTTTACTCCAGGGAGATCTCAATCACCTCCTGGTGAGTCTTCTTGCCCATTAGGCGCAGAAGGATGCAGAAAACTGGCTTTCATTATTTGCAGAGCATACTCTGCCTCACATCTTTCTGACATGGACAGGCCCAACCTAAGCAGGACTTTAACTGAGTCTTTGTTTTCTGCACCTTTTCCTCAGGGTCAGAGGTACCTGCCTGTGCTAACCCGATGTTAGCCTGGGCAACACCTAGCTTACCCAAAGAGGTTATCCAACACTGGAGTAACCCCACCATGCCCAACAGGGCCAGGAGGCCTACGTTGCTTCCTGTCATTGGTTTTGAGCACCATTCGAGGGCTAGTGCTGCCAAAAAGGCAAATACCCAGCAGCTGAAACACACCCTTAGCTCTTCACTGACCGGTGGATGTGCCACTATATGGACTACTTTGCTGCTTAGTCCGAGTGGGGGGTTACCACTTCATGTGGCAATCACCCTATTTTCACTTTTGCTTCTGTCAGATCAGTGGCCTTACACTTCAGGACTTCTTGGAGAACAGGTAAGGCCTTGCTAGTGCCAACTTGTGGATGCTCCTTATGGGGTGAGAATTCCCTTGGCTGACTGAGTCTTTTTCTAAGAGTGGCCCCCCTTGCCTACCTTCTTTTTCTTACCTTTTCTCTGAGGCCTACTTTTCCTAACTACAAGGGTAGGACCCTCAAGATCCTTGGGTGTGGCAGTGCACTGGGCAATGCAACTCTCTGAGCTCAGGCCAACCTCTGGGAGTTATTTACCAAGCAGACAGTGTAGGGGGAGGTCTGGACTGACTTCCACCCTATGATATGTAAGGGCACCACCTATCTCTAGGGTGACTAAGGCTGCAGGTCTGTTAGTGACATCACCTTGTACAGCTGTTACTCTCCTCACTTCCCCTTGTAAATATTAGTCTGGGGATACTAGTCTGTCCAGCACTAAGGTGTTACTGGCACCTGTGTCTCTCATGGCAGTGACTGGCGTTCCATTGACTTTGAGGTGGGGGAAGTTTTCCCTACTAGCCTCTGGGACCATCAATTCACTAACTGGGCCCTTCTCCCAAATAAAAGCAACTATGATTGCCTCAACAGTGTATTCCTCCTCAAAGGTTACACTTGCTAAGTAAGTAGTTACCTTTCTCTAGGCCTTGTTCCCTCTGTAGTGACCACTTTGCTGACAATCAAATCAAAGCCTACTCTCTAAGATCTTTTTAAAGTCTAGGTCAACACTACTCTGCTTGCTAAAGTTGGAATGGGTTTTGATCTCCTCTCTTTTAGGGTACTGGGTCTCTGAGGCCTAACCCTGCCTTTGTTGGAATCACTCCCTGGGTTTTCTGGGGAAATATAGTTCTAACCCACTCATCAGGGCTCTTGCCTAACTCTCTAGGTCTAGAAAGCTTGGAATCTTCCAGATGCATGTGTAAATTCACGGAGGAACAATTGTTAGAATTGTTCTTTTATGATTAAAGTGTACAAGCTCTCATAGGTATCAACCTGGTTACCTTCTAGCCAGCTATCTAGTGACTACATTTGCAGATACATCTACAAAGTAGCCCCCTTTGCAGTGATCCTCAACCTCGATCTGTACAACTCAGATGTGAGGCCAAATAACTCCATGAGTGCCCCTCTCATGTGGGTGTAGAATTCCGCTACCTCAGCCTCGAGTGCGGGCAATCCATTCCTCCCTATTGTAGACAACAACTCCCACAAGACTCCCCAGTGTTTAGCACCCACACTTCTCATCCTCAGAGCTCTCTAATAGGAGGCCAGCCAACTGCCTATATCATAGTCTTCAGAGAATTTAGGAACAATGCCCATGGGCAACTTGGGTTTATGAGCACCACCTGTGTGCACCCTATAATCAGTGCTGCTGTCCCCATTACCTTGAAGATTCAAACCCATCTTGGCTCTTCTCTGGTCAAATGTCAATATTCTCTCCTGAATCTCCAGCTTTCTCTCCTCAAGCTCCAGAAGCTTGAGCTGGGTATCCTAGTCCTTGGACCTTCCTACTGATGGGAAGCTCCTCTCACGCCCAGGCATAGAACCATGTATTGACCTTGCACTAGGGACCACATTGTTGTTGTTCCATTCAGTCTCAAACGGACTGCTGTCAAAATCCTCTTCATTACCACTCTCCGGGGTGACTTCCTCTGCAAGTTGAGCTTGGGCCCGGAGTTCCCTTGCCTCCTCCCAGGCTTTAAGAGCTTATTCCTACTCTTCTTTCTTGGCAGACAGGCCCAGTCCAATTCCTCTCCTCCTGCACATACCTGTTAAATCATCGATTTTAAATTTGGACAGATTAGCCAGGTAGACTGCTACTTTCTCCATCTTTACAGCTTTCAAAGTGATGAACAACATATTAATTGTCTGGTACAGCTAAACACAAGTTCTGGATTCCACCGCCTAGACACCAACATGACAATCTGGGAGTAGTAAATGATACAGCTATGGGGCCTTATCGTGGAGTACACCCACAGATACCATCTTCAATACAGTCAGAGTTATTTACTCAACCTTCAACTCAACCCTTTGGTAGCTATGGCACAGAACAGCAAGGGTTAGCAAAGGAAAAGTGTGTAAAGCATTTAACAGCACCAAACAGAATAAGAAAGTCATACAACAAAAAAGTGACACAATAGCAATTTATAAAAATAGAGCATATATATATGAATATTTAGAGTTCTTGATGACTACCCTAGTACCCTATACTAGAGAGTTTTTTAAGTATCTTTATTGGCATTTGAAACAATCATGACAAAATAACTTGGACAGTCTCTTGGACAGTCTCAGAATTATACAGTAGGAATTGTCAAATATTCATGAACACAAGATTAACTGGACCCAATACATTCCATGCGTGTGCGTTAAACCAACCATTAAGAGCGTAGTCTCCCATAAAGCCTGATTCCTTGGTCCAAGTCCCCATTATGTTCAATAGCACTCCTGTATCAAATAATCCCAACTTCTGTTTCCCCCCCCACCCGTAACTAAAACATATCTCCCTCACCACGTCTGGCGTGCGTCTCTGTAATGTAAACCAATGTCTCTACCTTTTATCCTCATCAGTACACTGTCTATTGTGTCCAGGATGAGCATTCTTCCCTTCCACTTAGTTGCCTTCCGGCCCATTACCTGACTGTGCACTCTCTGTAGTTTCTATCGACCTTTCATAATCTGTCCCCTCATTGTTCAGCTCACCCAACATCGCCCTTCATGCCCGTAAATCTTCCTCTACCTTTCATCATGTCTGGTCAGTTGCATCTGAATCACCTCAGCTGTCGCCCACTCCTTCATGTTCCGTACCCACTGTATCATTTTGGGCGATCTACGACTTAGCCAGGAAATAGCTATGCGGCATTTCGCCAACACCAGTCCCAGAAGGACAAACTTCCTGCTAAGGTTCTTGTTTTTAGGTAAGGGCAGCAAACTAAACGGTCCCACCTGGATCTCCCTTTATATTTCCCACCCATTGCTCCCGAAATGCAGTCATGATGTCAGTCCAGTATAATTGAAGATCTGGGCAGGACCAGACCAGATAAATAAATATAGCCTCCACTTCCCCACATCTGGGACATTGCCGCAAGCGGTCCGGGTAAATCCTGTGTAACATCTTGGGAGTAAGATATGTCTGGTGTACATAATTAAATTGAATCAGTTTAAATTGTGTATTCGAGCTCACCTGCTTAACCCCTTCATGGATTGTAGTCCAGTCTTTCTCTGTTATGGGGTCCCCCGTCAGCGTCTCCCATTTTGCCTTGGCCGGCAGTGCCCAGGCCGCCTTGTCATCCTGGATTGCCCAGTAGAGATGCGACATCAATCTGCGCCCCTTGACCATTGTTATCAGAGTCCATAACACATTAGAGACCGGGGGCTCTTCAGGGAACATGGTCCACAGCTCCCTAGCCACCTGGGCTATTTTCCTATACTGTTGGAGCTTTCCTGGGACTAGCTCAAATGCATCAGTTGCCTGTACACGTGTGATGCACTGCTTGTTGTTGTATAGGTGCCCCATGGTGAGGCACCCCCCCACTCCTTCCATCTACGCACAGACATAGATGCCGAGAACTGGTGAAAGAGTCGCACAAATCACAAGGGCATGTCTGGAGCGTAGAGGGTGCTTTTTAGCACTTTCCGGATGACAAGTTCCCAGATCTCTGCCACATGCTGAATGATATATGGGCTCGTTGGCAGTATCTGTGTTCCCAACATGAGCAATTCAGGGAGTGTTTTATTCCCGAAAGCCCCCGCCAGCAGGGCCTTCTCCGGGTTCTCATCATCATCCATTCAATGTCCAGCATGCTGCAGCTGGGAGGCCGCATAGGTAAATTCCAGACATGGGACTTCCAAACCTCCATTCTACCAGGTTCTCTGATGAGTGGCCAGGCTAACCCTTCTACGTTTGGGCACCCACAGCAAATCAGTCAGGAGCCTGTCCAACGTCATAAAAAAGTGTTGGGGATCTTAAAGAAAGAGTGCTGAATCGCATAAAAGCATCTGGGTAAAACAAGCATTTTGGACAGGACTATCCTCCCCATGAGGGACAGAGGCAGTTCTCACCAGAAGCACACCGAACCCCGCAATCCTTCAAATACTTTCCCAATGATAAGCGCCAGGTCCTGCTCGGCTGTTTCCGCCAGTCTGACCGCAGGTATCTAGGTGAGGATCTCAACCATGGGAGTTCCACCTCCTGTACTCTCTTGTCCGGGAGCGCATCCAGTCTACCAGTGGGGTTAATTTCAATTTCCCTGCGTTAATCTGTAGCCCCGACACACGTCCAAATCTTTCAAGGGCGTTGAGGAGTGTCGGTATCGCCTCGGCAGGGTTTCGGAGATACACTAATGTGTCGTCCGCATACATGGACACCACATGCTTGGTCTCCCCCAGCGGGAACCCATAGGCCTCCATCTCTTCAAGCAGGCCTGCTGCTAGGGGTTCCATCGCCATGGCAAAGAGAAGCGGCGACAGCGGGCAACCTTGTCTAGTGCCGCGTTGCTATCTAAAAGCCCGCAACACTAATCTCCCCATTCTGATCCTGGCACGGGGCTTCGAGTATAATAACTGCACCCATTTCAGGGGTTGTGGCCCCACACCCAATGCCCTTAGGACATCCCAGAGATACATCCACCCAACTAAATCGAATGTTCAATATCTAATAACACCAGGGCACACTCTTCCTGTAGTAGTAGGGGTGAGTGTCATACATGGGCAAGCCATCGTAAATTGTCGGTCGTGCTGCGTTTCTGGATGAATCCCGCTTGATCGGGGTGAATTAAGCGTTGCATATGCGGTTGCAGTCGAGCCGCCATGATCCTGCTATGGACTTTTATATCGATATTCAACAAAGTAATGGGTCTGTATGACCCCGGAAGCTGAGTTATCCCTATCTGCTTTAGTAATCATAACCACCAATGCCTCATTAATGGAATGCGGGAGTGTACGATTTTGGAACCCCTCGTTATATACCTCCAGGAGGCAATCTGCTATAAGCGGTGCAAATTTCGTATAGAATTCGGACGGTAAGCCATCACTCCCTGGGCTCTTCACACCCTTCAGGGACTTTATACCCTCTAATATTTCCTCTTACGAGATCGGGTCGTCCAACAATTGACTAGCCTCTATTTCTAACCGAGGTAGATTCAGTGTAGTGGGAACTCCGCTATTCCTGCCAGAGCTGGCACAGGATGCCCCACGTATACCCCGGCCAAATGATCAACAAGGGTGTCCAACATTTTTTGCTGGCTGGCTTCCATCATCAGATTGCATCTGCACGAAGGGGACACCGTTTTCTCATAACTAATCAATCTGGCAAATAGGCCCCCAGAGCAATCCCCCTCCACGTGCAATCACTGTCGGTATGCAGAGTAATGGAACTTTTCAAGCCTACATAGCGTCACCAACAGCTCTTCCCGTGCCTCCCGCCATTCATTCAAGCGACCAGGATTCATGGGTAACGCCACTTCCAACTCAGCAAGGTTCCTTTCTAGAACCTTGAAGTGTGGCTCAATGGTTAGAGCAGGCAGACCTCGATGCAGAGCTCTGGCCAGGGACCAGGGTTCGATTCCCGCCTCAGCGCGTCTCGGGCTCATTAATTCCCCTGACCGGATATTCTCGCCTCAGTGCCTATTCTGATCATGGGTCCCACGCTGCAACTCTGGGCACTAGCTTGCTTAGTCTCCACAACGGCCCCCACAACGCGAGGGATGCCTGGTCTGCACCATGGGGGTGCCCAGGAGTGGACACTTCACAGGGAAAGCCAGGAAGGGTTCCCTTGCGGTATTCGTACAAGCGCCGGGAAACCCACTGCGGGTAGCTGTGCGCTATACAAGTACAAAAAACAATCAAACAAACTTTAATGTCCCTCTCAAGTTGCCGCTGGACCTGGTAGGTCGTACTAAGGCAGAACCCCCGGACAACCACTTTCATTGCCTCCCATTCCATGCCTCCAGAGTATGCCGAACCCCATTTAGTCGCAAAATAGTTAGAGATCTCTTCTTCCAGCTTCCCGGTAAATGGCGGGTCAGTGAATGCCTCGGTTGACAGCTGCCACGTGGAGATTGCCATCCTGGGTCTACTAATACTTAAAATTAAGAGCATAGGGAAATGATCCGAGATATATCTCAGGAGATGCACTATCTCCTTGACCCTAGATATCAAAGTCGATAATACAAAGAATTGGTCCAACCTACTGAACGTATTAGCCTAAGGAGTGTAACAGGAAAACGCCCTGGTATCCGGGTGTCTGACCCTCCATGCGTCCACTAACACCAGCTCCCTCATAACATCTACTAAGGCCCCAGTCATACCCGGGTTGGAACCCACCTGGGGTGGTTCATGGTCCATCATCCCATTCAGCAAACAACAGATGTCCCCAAAGAGAACTATGTCCCCACCCAGGTCGGGGGGTCGCTGCAGCCAGTACTTCGTAAAAGAAGTTATGTGCGTCCGAGTTAGGGGCATACACATTTATGAGACATACCTCATGTCCATCAAGCCTACCATGTAAGATCCCTGGCATCGGTCCTCCCTAGAACCCACCTTGTGCCAGTTGATATCACCGAGCTAGTCTCCACTCTCCCTCCGACAGTCAGACATCCACCACTTTACAGAACCAGCCGCTGAGGCGAGGGGTGTCCTAGTCGTCCCACTCCTCTAGGTAGCAGCCCCCGCACTCCGAGGGTCCACTGTTGTACCTCCTGTCATCCCCAGCTGCTGTGGCCCAACGGGTGTGGGCCACGAGGACGGGCCCCCACCAGACCACTCTTCCACCCACTGGAGTTTTCCACTTTTAGTTTGGCCCTCCAATGCATCTCCCAGCCATCAGGATCAAGGGAACCAGGCTCACTCACCCCTCAAAACAGGGCCTCTCGCACCCTTACAAGCAGCCTCTTTGAGGGCAGACTGACGACCTCCCCTCGGGCCCAGATATTGAGGCAGGGTTATCCCCGTCGAGTTCTGTCTTCAGACTAAAAGCCTCTTGTATTGCAGAGGTGAGCCATTATGCCATCTACCATCCCCCACTTCTGTGAGCCATCGGGCGTGAGCCACAAGGGGAGGCCTCCTCCAGTGCACGCTGCTGTCCGACGGGGGCTCCTCTGCCAAGTTGTGTCCCTGGTATGCCCCTCAGCACGAGAATCCAACAGATCCGATCGTTGGGGTGCCTGCCCTCCAGCGCTGCGTGACTGCGTCCTACCGGCACCAGCGGGTCATGATGCCGGGTGACACCAAGGCCGCAGCTGCAGTGCGGCACCCCGGGTCATCAGGATCACCTCTGGGGTATTCGTCCGCTTTCGGCCTCCAAGACACACCAGAGGAGCCTCCGCAACTGCCAAGATGGCAGCTCCTTCCCGAAGACGCTCGTCTTTCCGCGCTGCTCACGCCTGAGTTACTGCACCCTGGAGAGTAATTCCCGGACCAGGGGATGTTTCTGGTCGTGACGATGTGTGGAGTGAGGTCGGTGCCTTAAAAGCACAGCAGGATTCTGGCGGATATTACCGCGCTGGGACAGAGCTCCAAGAGACACGTCCTACTCGGCCATCTTGTCAGCCATGCCCCCTCACCCTATACTAGAGAGTTATAAGTAAGTCCGCACATGCCAATTAAGGACACCCAATTAAACATAGTATTTTAAAAAGGAAAGAACACTATCACTAAGGTCTGGACAACAGGCCTCAGTGCACTCACAAAGTCGAAAACAAGCGGATAGTAGCCCAAGATGTGGCACAAATTTGGAGGTAAACTTGAAAAAAGCACGTTTTCTCACACAGTCCAATCTTCTTTCGTTCCAAACTTCATTCTTTAAAAAGTACTCCTGTCCAGCCAACACTTGTTTTAACATGTGAGTGACTTCGTCAGGGCTAGAAAAGATACATACAGATCGCATATATACTAGGGGGGTGGAGCTTGACGCCCAGGAAGATGCAGGCGTTTCACTAAGCTCCGCCGATGACCACCCATCCAAGATCCATATTCTTCGGCCCATCCAGATGTACACTAACCCACAACCACAGGTGATATAGTGGTGTAGTCAGAGACGCACCAGGAGATGGGACAGATGCCTGCAATGACTCCCTGGAGGAGAACTCTGAGAGGCATGGAGAAGAGGAGTCTGCAAGGCGGTATGAGAGATTGTGGGAGGATGAGAAAGCCCATTCAGCAGGTAGATGCCCTGAGAAGCAGATGGCAAGCTTGGAGGTGTGGAGGAGGTTAAACCTGACGCAAATGGTAACAGGAAAAATAGAAAGAGGCCATGCCCAGTAGCCTTATTGCAATGGCCTACTTTGCCAAAACGCGGCATTCAACAGTACCTCACAACAAATGCAAGTCTAAGGGGCAGATTTACAACTTCTGGCGCATCTGTGCTAATCAGCAGGGATGCGCCAGAACAGTTGCGACACGCCAAACCACCCGATCGCCACCACTGATGCGCTGCATTTACAATGCAAAAACAACAATTGATGGACAGAATGCAGAACAATGTCATACACTCCAGTACAGAGATCTGGGCCTAAATCCATCGTTTTTTTGCACTCCACACCACCCCAGTTTAGACATGGCCATATGCAAATCAGCCTTGACCCTGTGCCTCATGGGAACAGTCCAGCCCGAACTGCTAAGCCATGTCTTTCCTGGACCGGAATCAAGCATCCTAGGACCGGTTTCTGGCTATCAGCCGTCTTCAGCCAGGATAGGTTGACTCCAGTGGTGTGGAGAGCATGGGACTCACGTCTGAGCATACCCATCCCACTCGGGGTGACAAATGCAAAAACAACAATTGATAGACAGAATGCAGAGCAATGTCATACATTCACCCCAGTACAGAGATCTGGGCCTAAATCCATCGTTTATTTGCACTCCACACCACCCCAGTTCAGACATGGCCATATGCAAATCAGCCTTGACCCTGTGCATTCATGGGAACAGTCCAGCCCGAACTGCTAAGCCATGTCTTTACTGGACCGGAATTATGTATCCTAGGACCGGTTTCTGGCTATCAGCCGTCTTCAGCCAGGATAGCTTGACTCCAGTGGTGTGGAGAGCATGGGACTCACGTCTGAGCATACCCATCCCACTCGGGGTGACAAATGCAAAAACAACAATTGATGGACAGAATGCAGAACAATGTCATACATTCACCCCAGTACAGAGATCTGGGCCTAAATCCATTGTTTTTTTTGCACTCCACACCACCCCAGTTCAGACATGGCCATATGCAAATCAGCCTTGACCCTGTGCCTCATGGGAACAGTCCAGCCCGAACTGCTAAGCCATGTCTTTCCTGGACCGGAATCAAGCATCCTAGGACCGGTTTCTGGCTATCAGACCTGGGGTGGTGTGGAGTGCAAAAAAACGATGGATTTAGGCCCAGATCTCTGTACTGGGGTGAATGTATGACATTGTTCTGCAATCTGATTCTGTCCATCAATTGTTGTTTTTGCATTTGTCACCCCGAGTGGGATGGGTATGCTCAGACGTGAGTCCCATGCTCTCCACACCACTGGAGTCAAGCTATCCAGGCTGATGAAGGCTGATAGCCAGAAACCGGTCCTAGGATGCTTGATTCTGGTCCAGGAAAGACATGGCTTGGCAGTTCGGGCTGGACTGTTCCCATGAGGCACAGGGTCAAGGCTGATTTGCATATGGCCATGTCTGACCTGGGGTGGTGTGGGGTGCAAAAAAACGATGGATTTAGGCCCAGATCTCTGTACTGGGGTGAATGTATGAAATTGTTCTGCATTCTGTCCATCAATTGTTGTTTTTGCATTTACAATGCGGTGCACCGTGGTGCACGGATGGGCAGATGCGCGTCTCATCCCCCGGCGGAAAGGGGGCGCATTGCTAGATTCGCGTCGCAAGTGCAACGTAGCTCCAGCAAGGCTCTCTATGCCTAACATGCTGCATCAATCCTTACGCCTGCTTCAAGCAGGCGCAGGGTTTTGATGCAGCATGGCCGTAAAAGTGACTGAGTGAAATCTTGTAGAATTCACTCAGCCACTTTTCCGAGGCGTTCCTGCGCCGGAACGCCCCCATGTGGCGCAGGGCTTTACAACGTGACACATCTCCCAGATGCGTCACGTTTTAAATACCCCGGAGTATGGCAATGGCTTTGCGCTGCTGCCTTGTCACAAAAATGACGCAACGGCAGGGCAAATGTGGCGTACGGGGCTTGTAAATCTGCCCGTACGTGTTTAAGACTACCCCTTTCTTATTATGGGGAATACATGAATACCAGGAGCCAATAAGAATTGAAGACCAGACATTATGACAGGACTTGGAACATAACTCAGCATGATTTACTAACAACCAAGTTACAGACCCGAATAACAGATGACTACTGCAAGGGATATAACAGACAACGTGGGCACATGCTACGTCTAACAGCTCACTGAGAAGCAGGGTCAGATTGCTAATGCAGGCATTCGGGCAATGCCCGAGCGGCTGGTGTCCAGTTCCAGCTGTAGGCTACTTTTTTGTGCAGTCTTTGGGGCCGATTTAGGTGGTTTCTGTGTTATTTAGATACTGCCAGCGGCCCGGTGGGTGCCTGAGTGGCCTTTCTGGAAGCAGATGGGCCCCCATTACCTCCCCTTTATCAACGGGCAGAGGTGTCAATCCCTTTCTCTCTCTGGTTAGTGTATTCATATTGAGCGGGGGCAGGGGGCCTGAGCAGAAGTGGCCTCACTTGTTTTCAGGTGTGTATCACCAGTGTAAACTAATCCATGCATTTTTGTTACCCCCCTCCCCCCTGTTTTTTAAATAAAATGTTGCTGAAGCAGTGTTTTGCGGAAAGGCAATATGCAAATGTGGGCCACTTTTTTTTAGCATGCCCGGGCGATTTTTAATACCAATCCAACCCTGCTGAGAAGATCAGAGATATGCTTAACGCTCCTTCTCCTGTTGACACCTACCATATAGGCAGAGTTTTAACCCCCTTCCATGCTCATGACGAGCTCAGCTTGTCATGCAGTACACTGCTCGTGTGCTCATGATGAGCTGAGATCGTCATGAACAATGGTCTTCAATGATCCTCAGCACAGAGGGGGAATTGCTGCAGCACTGATGGTGTTAAGTGAGATGAAAAAACTGGGGAGGTCTCTCAAAGGGGCGTGGCCAGTCTAATTAAGGGTGTGGCTTAAAACACCTAAGCTACAAATCTGTGCTTAGCATAGTGTGCCCGAGACCTGTATTTTGCTGTTTCTGTCATTGCATCCAGATGTATGATACAACAAGTAACATCATACCTACAAGTTGGGATTATTGGCTTTGTCAATGGTTGTTGGTTGCATAAGGTAAATAAGAAGCAACTATGGCTTGTATATAATATTGAAAAAGCTTCCACTTGACCGCGGGGGCCGTCCGATGCATGCAAGGGGTTAAAGCCCTGGTGACACCACAGCAATGTTGCTGCTCCTGAGTTTCAAAAAGAGAAGGGAAATCCAAAGAGAAAATGACTCTCTTTAAAGGATTTCCCTTCCCATACAACGCTTACCTGGGATGAAGTCATGCCGTAGCTTCTCCGCTAGTGAGAAGTGAGCAGTGTGAGCACGCCCACAGCGATGTACCTGCCGTCACTGCACTCCGAAAAAAACGGACCTCCTGTGCCAGGGCACAAAACAGAGCACGATAGAGACCCGTTTGGAGGCCCCCTTTAAAAAACTGCCAGTGCTCATCACCGGTAGGACCAGGCCCAGTTAAAGCCCTGCGTATAGGACCCACTTCCTATATACATCACTTACCAATATTTATTCAACACATTGTTCCTGTGTTTGCATTAATACCCTTGATAAGATACATCAGACAGAAAACCACCAGTCAAGTCAATCCATGTAAGATGTATACTGGGCAAGACCAGACAATAGTCTACCTTATTGTCAATGATTTGACACTTTCTAATTAGAGGAAGAAAGTGTTCTTCTACCGTTATACACAACACCCACACATAGCATGTGTTGCATGGTCATCCCTGAACTTTTTGCCTTCCTCCTGTATTTTTTCTGACCTGTTGTTGGCTGTTTTATGACTCTGAACACTTCATCCCGCTGATCAGTGCTAAAGTGCATATGCTCTCCCTATTGTAAATTTATATATGGATTAGTGACTCCATGATTGGCTTATTTGGTTTACTTGTCAGACCCTAGTATAGTGTACTGCGTGTGCCCAGGGCTTATGAATGAAATGCTGCTGGTGGGCTTGCGTTATTTTAAACAGACAAGGGAACCCGATGAAAGGAAATGATTACGCACTTGTATAGCGCACGACTACCCGTAGGCATCCGGCGCTTGTACGAATACCACCGAGGAACCCTTCCTGGCCTTTCCCTGTGAGGAGCCCACTCCTGGGCACCCCCAAGGTGAAGTCCGGCATCTTCAGCGTTGTTGGGGCCGTTGTAGAGATTAAGCAAGCTATTGCCCAGAGGTGCAGCGTGGGACTCATGATTAGAATAGGCACCGAAGCGAGAATTATCAGGTCCGAGGAAATTGAGCCCGAGACCCGCCGAGGCAGGAATTGAACCCTGGTCTTGGCCAGACTACTGCATCAGGGTCTGCCGCTCTAACCATTGAGCCACACTTCTCTGAGTGACTAAGGACCCCGGGTATCAATTATTATATAGAACAATGGTCCTTAGATAGAGAGTACAAGGGACAAGTAACATATAGACCTTGATGGGTGCTATAAACATTCGAGGGAATTTTTAATGTGCAATGTAATCAAAATAGCATAAATGAGGAGCGACAACAATAAAGCGGGACGCAATCCGGCACCCGATATGAGAGATTCCCTGTCCGGCTGGACATCGAATGTTTATAGCACCCATCAAGTTCTATATGTTATTTGTCCCTTGTACTCTCTATCTAAGGACCATTGTTCTATAAAATAATTGATACCCGGGGTCCTTAGTCACTCAGAGAAGTGTGGCTCAATGGTTAGAGCGGCAGACCCTGATGCAGTAGTCTGGCCGAGACCAGGGTTCAAATCCTGCCTCGGCGGGTCTCGGGCTCAATTTCCTCGGACCTGATAATTCTCGCTTCGGTGCCTATTCTAATCATGAGTCCCACTCTGCACCTCTGGGCAATAGCTAGTTCTATAAAATAGCTGGTGGGCTTGCAGCACTGATTGTGTCACCCACCGGAGATACTTGTAAAGTGTGTCTCAGGCCTGCCATTGCAGGGCCTGTGTGTAGTCTGGTACTGCCATGTTGACTGGGCAAGTGCACCCACTTGCCAGTCCCTAAACCTTCCCTGTTATACATATTAGTCACCCCTAAGGGAGGCCCGAGGGCAGGGAGCATTGTAGGTAAAAGGTAGGACATGCACTGATGTTTGTGGCATGTCCTGATAGTGCATTAAAGCCATTTTAGTTTTTCACTATTGCAAGGCTACCTGTTCCCCATAGGCCATAATGGGCAGTTTGATTATACAATCTTATAATCCTAACTGACCCAGGGAACATGGGAAAAATGTGAGTTTAGTATGCCTGAACTCAGAATGATAAAATACATCTTTTAGTGAAGTTGGTTTTAACATTCTGTGTTTGAAAATACCACTTTTAGAAAGTAGGTCTTTTCTTGCCTAACTAGACATAACCCATTGTCCTTGATATTCGAGATGGTGGGGTGCATGACAGAGCCCTTTTGCAAGCCCTCAGGATAATTTTCCCCAATCGATCAGGAGAGGTGATTATGGTGGTCGCAGATAGACCCCTATGCTTTTAATTGCTTACATTTCTCAGCATGTCAGCAGGAGATAACCACCTGCTTGGACCCATTTATTGTCGGGGAGAGACTCTAAGTTCCTTTGTTTTAATTGCTCAAAAGGTCACAGGCCTGTTAACGATCCCCTTGGTCGGGTCTCGCCCCGAAAACCCTAAATGGTTTGACAGCGAGTGCTCACAGGTTCTCCGCCACCTGAAGAAAGCCTTGAAGCAGTTTCCTTAAGATAGAGAGTGGGTGGCAAATAGTCGTTTATATTATAAGGGGGCTCTAAAAAAACGGAGGCAATCACTATTAAAGCAGCCATGGGATGCACTCATTAAAGCTAGTGAGCTGAGGGACAGCACACTTTTTTGGCAGGTCATCAACAGGCCTTGCTTTTCAGTGCTCATAAGTCCAGCGTTATGCCATCATATCACGCCACAAGAGTGGGTTCAACTCTTTAAGGGCGTGTATAATTTTGGTCAGAACGATGGGACATTGACCGAGGCAGAATTGATATTGGGGAACACCATTGTTACCTTTTCTTTGGAGGGAGTCTGTCAGGGAATCCAAGCATTGTCCTAGCATATGGAAGAAGGGCCCAATGGGATCCCGGACCTTTTTTGATATAATATTGAGGTTTGTGTTCTAGTTTTGACTATGGTGTTAAATACATCGACAAGGGCAGGGATTCTGTCATCTTGGTCTTCTACGTGTATAATACTGGTTTTCAAAAATGGTGACAAAGACAACCCACAGTGTTACCCCCCCATATCCTTTATCGATGCAGTCATCAAGGTCCTTGGCAGGGTCTTCTAGGTAAGCATGGGCGGATCTAGCGGATCTCGCGTACGCGAATTTGCGAATTTACGGATTCGCAATCCTCAAAAATACGCGAACTCTCGCGGATTTGCGGATTTTTACGGTTTTTGTGTTGGCGAGCGTTCGCGAGGATTTGTGGACCATTTCGCAATTGCGAACTTACTTTTCGGCTCGCAACGGCCGCGACTATGTTGTTTCTACGTCTGGTTTATCATCACAGGTTCACAGCACCCTCTGTTTCACCACTGCCACCCTCTGGTACACCCATGCCACCCTCTGGTACATCCTCACTGCCACCCATTAGGTTTGTTTATCACTGTAGATTATGGGGGTGAAAAAAAGCAAGCACACCTGCCCTGCTTCAACTGCCATGAATTAATTTGGGGTTGATTAATGTGTCAGTGATTTAGAAACTTCCAGTCTGGCTGGCACCTGCTTCCTTCCTTATCTGTA
This sequence comes from Lissotriton helveticus, assembly GCF_964261635.1. Taxonomy (NCBI): domain Eukaryota; kingdom Metazoa; phylum Chordata; class Amphibia; order Caudata; family Salamandridae; genus Lissotriton; species Lissotriton helveticus. Next base: position 1,860,139,329 of record NC_136057.1, read on the forward strand.
ATTTGCTTTCTGTTGCAGTGAAAGCAAGCACACCTGCCCTTCTTCAACTGCCATGAATTAATTTGGGGGTGATTAATGTGTCAGTAATTTTGAAACTTCCAGTCTGGCTGGCGCCTGCTTCCTTCCTTATCTGTAATTTGCTTTCTGTTGCAGTGCAATTTTTTTTCACAGGACCTTTATGGTCTACTTGTGTCTGACCAGTGGCCCGGTGGCAGTGGGCTGATTGGTCGGTTGCTGGGTTAGCTGCTGCATTTCCACTCCCTCGCCCCGCTGATTGCGAGCGGTGGCGCATTCCTGGCAAAATTGTATTTTAATATTGTTTTTAACATACCTTCAAACTTGTGCAGGTACTTAATTCTTTTTGGGCATTTAGGGGTGAGCTGCTGGCTGGGGTGACCGGGTCCCTCGTGGGCTCCCAGCGGCAGCGGGCGCCATTTTGGCCTGGGCTTCGCTTCCCACTACAGCCCTGCCCCTCCCCCGCCGCTCCGCCCCTACTTAGCAGCGCGTCTTCCTGCTTGCCTCGTGTCTGACCAGTGGCCCGGTGGCAGTGGGCTGATTGGTCGGTTGCTGGGTTAGCTGCTGCATTTCCACTCCCTCGCCCCGCTGATTGCGAGCGGTGGCGCATTCCTGGCAAAATTGTATTTTAATATTGTTTTTAACATACCTTCAAACTTGTGCAGGTACTTAATTCTTTTTGGGCATTTAGGGTTGAGCTGCTGGCTGGGGTGACCGGGTCCCTCGTGGGCTCCCAGCGGCAGCGGGCGCCATCTTGGCCTGGGCTTCGCTTCCCACTACAGCCCTGCCCCTCCCCCGCCGCTCCGCCCCTACTTAGCAGCGCGTCTTCCTGCTTGCCTCGTGTCTGACCAGTGGCCCGGTGGCAGTGGGCTGATTGGTCGGTTGCTGGGTTAGCTGCTGCATTTCCACTCCCTCGCCCCGCTGATTGCGAGCGGTGGCACATTCCTGGCAAAATTGTATTTTAATATTGTTTTTAACATACCTTCAAACTTGTGCAGGTACTTAATTCTTTTTGGGCATTTAGGGGTGAGCTGCTGGCTGGGGTGACCGGGTCCCTCGTGGGCTCCCAGCGGCAGCGGGCGCCATCTTGGCCTGGGCTTCGCTTCCCACTACAGCCCTGCCCCTCCCCCGCCGCTCCGCCCCTACTTAGCAGCGCGTCTTCCTGCTTGCCTCGTGTCTGACCAGTGGCCCGGTGGCAGTGGGCTGATTGGTCGGTTGCTGGGTTAGCTGCTGCATTTCCACTCCCTCGCCCCGCTGATTGCGAGCGGTGGCGCATTCCTGGCAAAATTGTATTTTAATATTGTTTTTAACATACCTTCAAACTTGTGCAGGTACTTAATTCTTTTTGGGCATTTAGGGGTGAGCTGCTGGCTGGGGTGACCGGGTCCCTCGTGGGCTCCCAGCGGCAGCGGGCGCCATCTTGGCCTGGGCTTCGCTTCCCACTACAGCCCTGCCCCTCCCCCGCCGCTCCGCCCCTACTTAGCAGCGCGTCTTCCTGCTTGCCTCGTGTCTGACCAGTGGCCCGGTGGCAGTGGGCTGATTGGTCGGTTGCTGGGTTAGCTGCCGCATTTCCACTCCCTCGCCCCGCTGATTGCGAGCGGTGGCGCATTCCTGGCAAAATTGTATTTTAATATTGTTTTTAACATACCTTCAAACTTGTGCAGGTACTTAATTCTTTTTGGGCATTTAGGGGTGAGCTGCTGGCTGGGGTGACCGGGTCCCTCGTGGGCTCCCAGCGGCAGCGGGCGCCATCTTGGCCTGGGCTTCGCTTCCCACTACAGCCCTGCCCCTCCCCCGCCGCTCCGCCCCTACTTAGCAGCGCGTCTTCCTGCTTGCCTCGTGTCTGACCAGTGGCCCGGTGGCAGTGGGCTGATTGGTCGGTTGCTGGGTTAGCTGCTGCATCTCCACTCCCTCGCCCCGCTGATTGCGAGCGGTGGCGCATTCCTGGCAAAATTGTATTTTAATATTGTTTTTAACATACCTTCAAACTTGTGCAGGTACTTAATTCTTTTTGGGCATTTAGGGGTGAGCTGCTGGCTGGGGTGACCGGGTCCCTCATGGGCTCCCAGCGGCAGCGGGCGCCATCTTGGCCTGGGCTTCGCTTCCCACTACAGCCCTGCCCCTCCCCCGCCGCTCCGCCCCTACTTATACGGACAGTATGAGGCAGCGCAGCGGACGAGCGCAGCGGGCGCGACGGATGCGCGCCGGAGTTGCGCCTGAGTTAAGCCCGTCTGCGCCCGTCCGCGGCAGGCCGGGGCAAGGGGCACGGGACGCTGCTGGTTATACCTCCTATACCCCGTCTCAATTATGCCTACTTTGGTCCCCCGGCTGTATAAATCCAGCCACTACTCTCGCCTTGCAACATCTAGGCCTATACTGTCCTCCTCCACTTCACCCCCCTAGTCGTGTTTTAGTCCCTGTCTTGTCCGCCTTCACATCCCCCTCTGCCTCTCTCTCACTCCCAGCCCCCCCTGTTCAATTGCCCTCTACTTCGGCCACCCTCTTGAACACCAGGTCTGCAGTAAATCACCAGTACGAGCTATTCGACTATCTTGATACCAACAAACCAGATCTCTTGTTCTTAACTGAGACCTGGTTCAAGACCGACTCCCTGCCCAATGTGCTTGCCGCCTTACCACCTACTTATTCCGCCATTCGTGCGGACCGCCCTGACGGCAAGCGGGGAGGCGGAGTGGCGCTAATAGCTCGCTCTGATGCTACTTTTCAAATTCTCCCTTCCCCTCTTATCACTGATGTGGATCTGCTTGTAGCCCGTTCCACCTCTCATCAAGTTCCCTTCACTTTTGTTCTTATATACCGTCCTCCTCAGCCTACCCCCTCATTCCTCCCCGAGATTCAGACCCTTTTTGCCACATTGGCAGTAAATCACTCCTCTGTGCTGGTATTGGGGGACCTCAACTTCTGGCCTAACGACCCGGCCGAAAGCCCCCAATCCAAGGAATTTACCTGCCTTATGGAAAATTTGAATTTTGTACCGCTCATTCACAGCCCCACCCACCAGCATGGCCATACACTTGATCAAATCTGGACATTAAATGTCCCATCCACCCCTCCTACCATTCTCCCCTATCCTTGGTCAGACCATTTTACCATAGCCTTCTCCCTTGCTCTATCTCTCCCGGTCAAACCCCCCCTTCCCAAAAATACTTGGGTTCGAAAATGGGGTAAGGTCAACATGCCCTCTTTCTGTTCGGCCCTGGCCACGTCCAGCCCGGACCTTACTGACATGACAGCCGGCCTTCAACTGGCCGTAATTAACAACTGGCTCACGAGGGCAGGAGACGAATTCGCCCCCTTCAGGCGTCTCTCAGTAAAACGGGCCCATGCAGCCAACCGTTGGTTTACTCCCGATTTGAAGGAGAAAAAACTTGCTGCAAGAAGGGCAGAAAGAGCTTGGCGTAGAATTTACGATCCTGCCTTAAAAACAACTTACCTGGCCACCCTGCACACTTATAAAAAGAGCATCCTGGAAGCCAAGGCTGAATATTACACCCACAGGATACTGGTTGCAGAGTCACAATCTAAGGAAATCTTCGCTACTGTCCATGAGCTCGCCTCATCCACCAGAGCCACATCAACAATCCCTCCGTCTCAATCCCTCTGTGACTCGCTCAATGAGTTTTTCATAGATAAAGTTGAAAAAATCAAACATAACATTCCCCAACCCTCCCCAACCTTCATGGACCCCTCCCCTCCCCCTTCCTCTGCTACATTGACCAACTTCCCACTTCTTACTATCGATACCCTTGGTCCCCTGCTCCAACGGGTCAAATCTGGCTCACCTCAGGACTTCGCCCCTGCCAATATACTCAGGGAGATTTACTTAGCTTGTCCTACCCCTCCCCTGACCCTTCTCAATGATTCCCTTACCCATGGCCATGTCCCCACATCACATAAATCAGCGGTTGTCATCCCAATCTTAAAAAAATTGGACGCTGACCCTTCCTCTGCCTCTAATTACCGCCCCATCTCCCTCCTTCCTTACCTTGCCAAGGTACTTGAAACCCACATCACCTCCACACTGAGCACCCATATTGAGACAAACCACTGCCTCTCCCCCTGTAAAGCTGCTTTCCGCCCCCTGCACTCTACCGAAAAAGTGGTCATCTCAGTGATGGACAAGTTGCGTGAAGGAATTGACATCAACCTTCCGCAAGCCCTGATTCTCCTTGACCTTTCCGCCGCTTTTGACACGGTGAATCATACCATTCTTCTCAACCGTGTCAGAGCGGCGGGGGTAGAGGGCTTAGCCTTTCGCTGGCTGGAGTCCTTTCTTGCTGGGAGAACACAGGGTGTCCATCTGGCTGGCTTTGCGGCGGCCTCGCGCAAGGTAGAGTGCGAGGTTCCCCAGGGTTCATCCCTCTCCCCTCTTTTGTTCAACCTGTATATCTTTCCCCTTATTTTTATGTTACAGCAACTGGAGGTCACCGTATTCAATTATGCGGATGACCTCCAGTTAATTTTCAATCTATCTCACTCTCCTTCATCTGCTCTGAATGTCCAAACCACAATGACCCTCATCCAAGATTGGATGAACTGCAGCCACCTCAAACTCAATCCGGACAAGACCGAATTGGTCCTGACCGGAGGTGGCTGCAGTCCCTGGTCTCCCTCTTTCTGGCCCTCTTCCCTTGGTGTCCCTCCACTCCCGGTTCCTAAAGTGAAGACCCTGGGTATCTTTCTAAATCCCCAGCTTACAGTTCTCCCGCAAGTAAATTCTGTGGTCTCTTCATCTTTCTTTTCCCTCAGAGTAATTAGGAAAGTTTCCCGTTTTTTTTCCCCTCCAGCTTTAAAAATCATTTTGATGGCCATGGTACTGTCCCGTATAGACTATGGCAACATAGTCTATAATGGGGCCCCTGCATACATGGTTCATCGTCTACAGCTTGTGCAGAATCAGGCGGCCCGTCTGATCCATGGCCTTCCCAGATATCATCGGGTTACCCCTTTACTTAAGACCTTGCACTGGCTCCCTATAAGGGAGCGGGCCCTGTTTAAACTCGGCTGCCTTACCTATCAAGCCAGAGCAGGTACTGCTCCCAAGTTTATTTGTTCACTCATCAAACCATACTGCCCAGGCAGAGAACTCCGCTCGGCCCATCTAGCCCTCCTTACCATCCCTCGCTTTAAAAAGCAGAGGGCGGGCGGAGTGAGATTCGCTGTCCTGGCTCCAACGTTCTGGAACTCCCTCCCGATTGCTCTGCGCACCTCACTTTCCTACCCCCTTTTTCGGAAATCTCTTAAAACTTTTTTGTTCACCCAAGCTTACCCCTAAAACTCCTTTCTGCTGCCCCCACTGATCATCACTAGCGCCATGAAACCGTTGGGTATGCGAGCGCTGTACAAATGTTTTTAAATTCAAAAAAATTAAATTCAAATTCAAATACTTGTACCTATTCTATGAGCCTGCTGTTTGGGTCATAGCAGGGTCATAGAATAGTTGCAAATAGGCAACTGAACTCTGGAGGGGCCCCTCAGGAAGCACTAGAGTGAATGGTTACTAATGTTAAGTTTGAACTTTTGCACCTGGTGATTGCTTTCAGTTTAGCAAAAATCGTTTTTCTGCAATTTCGCGCAATTTGCGGGGCGCGAATCCGTGCGAGATCGATTTCGGAAGCCGCGAATGCGTGCGAATACACTATTTTCTTTTTTGCGGCGTGTATGTTCGCGTGATTTTTTGCGTGTTCGCAAGGCGCTTGTAGTGATACGTTTGCGAACTTACCCACGCGGTCGTACACGGGCGCGGCCATCTTGTTTGCGTGACGTTATTCCGTTTCCGGCCGCTATGTGTAATCTCGCAAAGTGTGCTGCTCGCTAGTACAATTTCGCGCGTGCTCGCGAGGAAAATCTCGCGCGAACCTACCCACACGGTCGTGAATGGGCGCGGCCATCTTGTTTCTCATTCATTGCTATGGTTCTGGGCATGCTTTCTGTATCCTCTCTGAATCTCTGCCATCCTTTGCTTGTTTGAAATTTATTTGATCTATTTTACTTATTATCTATCCCTCTATTTTTCTAGCTCTATATTTTTGTATTTTCTGCTACTTTTAGTTAATTTTAAACTACTTTTTTAAACTCTTTTCTTTTCTTCTTCCCTATTCTATTTCTTCTTTATCATTTAACTTCATTTCTGCCCAGACCATGGTAAAGGGAGCTGGGAAGCACCCTGAGAAGGGGAAGGGTCCCGCACCCCGTGCCCGGCTCCCGTGCGGGCGTTTGAGGGGGGAGCAAGTGATGCCACGGGAGATCTTTAGCGCGGAGGAGGTGGGCGCACTAATCTTCTACGTCCATCACCGCCTCCCCAAGACCATCCTGGGAGGCGGCAAGATCGCAACCGGCTATGGCATCCGGGAGCGCCGGAAGCGGTGGGAGAAGGTGTGCCGGGCCATGTTTAAGCTCTCTGGGGTCCGGCGCACCTATAACCAGGCCACCCACCGCTGGACGGATGTCATGGACCGGGAACGGGACTTGCTGGACGCGCTCGGCGTAGAGGTCCCCGGGCTTGGTGAGTAGTAGTAGCTATTTCTAGCTATTTCATCACTACTCTGTTTTATCCGGCTCTGTTATTTGCAAATCTTTGTTCTTTACCAAGAGCAATAATGCTGCCGATTACATTGTAGGTAAATTATATTTCAAAATCTTCTATCCATTTCAGGTGCACTGCTCTCCTTCTCAGTAGCCTTGCTTGCTACTATGCTTATTTGTTTTGTATTTTGTGTTCATTTCATTGGCCTGAGAAATTATGTATGAGTGTAGTGTAAAGAACTGCGTAATGCTAGACACTAAGGGTCATATTTTCAATTACCGGCGCATCCCTGCAAAGTAGCAGGGATGCGGCAGTAATTGTGCGCCATGCCACCACCACCACCCATGGGCCCAAAACGTCACAGAAGCCTTACGCATCTGTGCCGTAAAGGCGGCGCATTGCCGGAGTTGCGTGCCAACGATGGCGCAGCTCCAGCAATGCTCTGGGGTGCCCTATCTCCCCAATGCTGCATCAAGCCGTACGTCGGCTTCAAGCAGGCGCAGGGTTTCAATCACGCATCATTGTCCTAAAAGTGACTGATTGACATCTTGTAGATTTCCCTCAGCCACTTTTAGGATTCGTTCTGCGCAGGAACGCCCTCCCTTGCGCCGGAGGAATGGAGGAATGTGAGCCGCAAGGGACTTCTAAATCAGCCCCAACAGACTGAAGTCCAGTACTTCCTTTTAGACACATGGCTATAAGAAGAAATAGTGGTGGTGGTCGGTGGATTGATAGTTTGAGTATTCACTGATCTGCAAGCAGGATGGACTTTGTCTGTCACTTCGCGTGCTGCGGACTGCTGCCTGCCAGGCCTAGGCAAACCTTTTTAGTAGTCTGTTTAGTGAGTTACATAGGAACTTTCAAAGTCAACGGTCCGCAAATCAGGCAATACGAATAACGTAGTATACCACATGAGATAGGTCAATATATCCCGTGGAATAGTTGTCTATCTATTTGCTATTTCTCCAAAATATTTTGTTATTGTTCTTTTGAAATGTTTCATTTGGTTGACAAATCTCATCCATGTTTTCTGGTCTTTCTTTCTTTCATGTTGTACATCAGCTCCCCCCAAGGTCAAGAGGACACAGGAGGAGGAGGAGGAGGGTGCTGTTCAGGAGGATGCAGGCCAGGATCGGGCAGGCGAGGGCTCCTTTGCTGGCCCCAGTAAGTTTTAATTTTAATATAGAGTACCTATTTTTTCCTAGCGTTCCTCATTCGATTTTTTCTAAATCGTCTTTGATCTTGTAGACTGGATCTAAATTCTTATCCTGCCTCGACTATGACTCCCTGTGGTATTACTAGATTATTCTTATTAGTCTGTCTGTGTAGCTAACTAAGATTGCACATTTGGCAATTCCATTGGACTCCCATTCTAGTCAGCAATAGCTCTATGCACTGAGTGCAGTCCTCTGGGATCGTCCATAATGTCTTTTCAAGTCTTCTAAATGTTTATGCTTTGACAATTGCCAACAATAAAAAGGTGAATGACCACCAAGAAAGAATAAGATACTACTTTACTTTTGGTTTGGATAGGAGGACAATCCATTCTACTACTGTTGCAGGGACAAATCTGCACAAACCGAACTATGAACACTAAATAGTGCATTGTTTATCAATTATAATAGGCGCAGGGAGACTTTCTTTCCACATACCTCAGTGATATCAGACTTTGAAGAACCCCCCAATCTCCTTAATGACTAGATAGTGTGGCGGAGTCATTTAGCTCCCAAAGTCACCGATGATTGATCCCCAATGATCATTAGATTATCCAACGCAGGACAAGAGTACGGAGTCAGAGTCAAGAAGTGCCAGAGGCACTCATGCTTGCAAAAATTCCAAAACCTTTAGCTCATCCACTCTAGTCTGGAGGACCAAAAACCACAGAGTCTATTTAAGTTTAAAAGCTTTATTAAAAGTAAACACATTTATTAAAATCAAATTTGTCATAAAAGTAAACGTTTAACTGAAAATGGAAAAGTGCTTAGTGCTAACGATTAATTGGACACATTTCTTGTGGAAAAATGGACATTTTTACTTTAGAGTAGACAGTTACAAATTATTACATTGTATTTCGTTTTTTTAACATTTGTTTATTCCTCCTAGACCAAATATTATATAGTAGTGAGTGGTGTATTCTAACATTCTTAAATGTACTTTGTAGGTGGAACATCTGGTGGCGGGGCCAGCGCGGAGGTGGTGGTGTTGGGCGAGGACTCTGGGGAGGAGGCGGTGCAAGTGCCGGACGTTCCTGTGAGGGTTCGCACGGTGGTGGCGGGAAGAGGTAAGCTATATATTCCTTACTTATTGAGATTGAAGACTGCATAGTGTGCTTTCTGCACGGGTGTATTATAAATCAACCAGGTAGTAGCCTCCTCTAAATGTACTTCGACTTAGCTGTGAAGTTTTTGGTGAGAAGAATCCCAATAAGATCTTAGATGAACTTGATGGATGGGATGAACGAAAAGCGAAAGAAGGGTGTAAGTAAGTGTGGAAGGACGAGAAATTTTATGATGGCTGGCAAAGAAGAATGATATGTGTTTGCTTGGCCCCCGAGGTGGCTGGGAAGGAAAGAATATGGTATGGTGCATGGCTGGGTCAATGATGAAGCAAGGATGGGTGGAAGGACAACAGCCTGGGTGGGTGAAACAGAAACTGTATGTGTGCATATACTTTGAATGGATGGATGCCTGGAGCATGGTATTATCTGACTCTTAGATAGCACATGTGTATCTAGAGAGAGTAGATGGTCACTGGATGAACTAAGTGTTACCTTGAAGAGCATGTAACACCGCACCCGCACGTCCGTTCCAGTGTAGGGAAGGCAAGGAAAATAAATTGTAAATTTGTCCAATACTACCATGAAGAATAGTAGCAGTAGTTTGTATTGCAACTGCAAGCACAGCATATATCCGGTTATTACGGTGGACACTCCGTACCTCTCTTAATAACTTAAGTTTAGTAGTAGTACGTCATTCATGTGTGGGTGTATCACTGTTCACTCAATAATAAGCAAAGCACCTAAAGTCATCCCATATGTCATCAAATACATCCCATGTGAAGTGATAGATAATCAAATTATTTAGCTTCTTCATTTTCCTTTTCTAGTACTCATTTGCACTGTAGGGTGAAAGGTAAATTAATTAAGCAGGAGCCCTTGTAACAGAGTATTCTCAGTGCCACCCCTAATAGAAAAGTAATAGCTTCACCACCTGCATGTACTGGACCGGTACAGTAACGCAAGTCTGTCTCACTCATCATGGTGTGCGTCTGTTTTTCTCGGGTGCAAGTTCACTGCGCTGGCATTCTGCTGGCTTGCATAAGATAACGTACCAATTTTCCTAAATAAGAGAGAAGAAGAAGAATAAGACTGGTGTACTGTCATAGTCGACTGTAATGGAAGTCCATAGTGGTCGTAGAATTTGTTCATTAAACTCCCACTAATGTTAGAGCAAGGATGCAGAAGTGGGAGGTTAGATAGATACTGTCCTCAATAGTTATGTACTGTGCTTTCAATTTGCTACTTGTACTGTGACAACTTTCGGCTCAATCACTTTGTGTTATTAATGTTAAGGAGCATTGGTTACAGACTATGTCTTTCTTTCTTCATATAGTTGCTCCTTCCAAATCGACATCACGGAGGGAGCAGGCTCGAATGGCCCGGCAACGGAGGCTGGATGCCACTGTCGCCGAATATCGGCGGCTGGTGGCCCTGGAGGAGGAGGACACGCAGTCAACCGGTGGAACCACAACATCCTCCACTGGGACAGCTGCATCCTCCTCCGTGCCCCCACGGGCTGCCAGCCAGCGCAGTGCTCCAGCGGTACGGAGCCGGGCTAACAAAGCCAACCGCCACCGCCAAGCAGCAAAAAGACCAGCTGCCTCCCACAGGAGTTGCAAGGCACGCCAGCGCCGCCTAGGAGTCAGAATGTCCTACCTGGAGCAGGAGGTCCTTAGGTACAAGAACTTGGTGGAGGGCCTCCGCTTCGACCATGCCACCCTCCGCAAGGAGTATGATACCCTGGCCGCAAAATTCACCAGCACCCTCCAGTAGTGGAGTGTCCCTTGCCCTTTTTTTAGAGACTTTTGGGGGGTGGGATTTGGGAGTTGGGTTCTTTTTGGGACTTTTCAAAGACAATCGTTGGGGTTAGGGAGGGTCTTGAGGGAGATTATTTTGTTAGGGCTACATAAATATACTTTTTTAAACTTTATCTGACCATACCTGTTTTTTACTGCTTTTCAGTCTGGTGGGTGGGGGTTTAACAGTAAGTTTGTTTTCCTGAAGAGTCCTAGGACTTTAGTAGTACTACCGTCAATCTCTCGTCTACTCCTAATACTCCATTATACTACCTCCCACCAAACGCTTATCTTACCTGTAATTTGTGTTAGAAATTAGGGCTAGGCCCAGGGCTTGCTCCACGGGAAATGGGGATTAAGGTTGGCAATCCTGGGCGGATGAAATTTCCTCGTTGCAGTGGTACTAGTGGTGTGACACAGTGGCAGTTGCATGCCTATGGAAAAAAAGAAAACGAAACCTGGTTTGTCCTTACTGTAGCATTACAACGGTTACGGTACGATAGAGAATATAGCAGGTGACAGTACACTAGAACAGTGCCACAATGTAGCCTAACAAATGGTAAAGTATTGCAAGTATAACTAGTACTTGCGTTGAATTTATTTGACATTGGCTCCTACTACTACAAGAAATAGTACTGAAGCTGAGTAAGTCTAGAATATATCCTCGTATTCCTTCACCAGCCTGTTGCTATGACCTTATCCTCCCCAGCAAGTGTGTGGAATTATTGATGTCATTTAGTCAGTCATCAAGCAAAACCACACAGCCCGGGGGAAGAGGGTTAGGGTTTGGAAAATGGATGGGAATGGGGGTTTCTTTTTGGGTAGGTTTTGTTGAGAGAAGAAAAAAAAAGCACAGCATGGACAAACAATAATTGAAGATAAAGAAATCTTTGGGTACAAACTAAAGCTAACCACATGCAGTCACACTCATAGAAGAAAACAATGGATACTGTATCTGTATTCTGTATGTTGTTGGAGTTGTCCTGTTGAATTTGGTAAGTAAGTTGCATGTAGCAAACAATTCCTCTTATTAGCGGCACTCCTCCATTCCAGCTGACGCTTCGTCCATCAATGTTGGTGACCAGTGACCACTGACAGAAGACACCCTGCCCACTGCCTGCCTGGCGGATGTTGACTGAAACCCGGCCTGTAATTATTGAACGGAAAACAGGAAGTGCTATTACAATACCACTGATAAATAAATATAAGGTATGTACGCTGTGTGGTGCAAAAAGTCACACTTTGATTTTCCTAATAGACAGTACAATATTTTTGAAATTGCGTAATCTGTCTGAGTCACCTTTTTAAGGATAAATAAGTATGGCCAAATTAATTTAGCGGATCTTTCCCCTCAAGCTAGGTGTACTGTAAACTGTGTTTTAGAACAAAATTAGACCTTCCCAGCAATGCTCCCACCAAGACCCTTACTAAAGCCAGTCGCAAAAATGTAGAAGACCCCCAATCAGATCTCAAAAAACGAGGCCTAGCAGAAAAATGGTGACAAAACGTACTTTGAAAGTAAAAGTAGGCCCAAATACACCCTTACCCACCGTGGATTGTATTCAAACCACTTGCAAGCAAGCAAAAGTATCCATAGCCAGCATCGCTCCAAGAGTGCTCTAAGACCCCAGAACTCAGTTGCAAAAATCTAGAACACCCCGAAACACATGCAATCCTGCTGCTAGGGCTAACCCTAATGAACCCTAAGTTACAAAAAGTGCCAAAAGGCTTTTCCTTATGGATTTTGTCCAAACCACTTCTATCCGGTATTAGACCTTCCCAGGAATGCCCCAAGAGACCCGCCAACCCACCCGCAAAAAAGCACGCAACAACACCCCCAAACAGCCAAAAAGCAAAATCTCATACTTACAATATCTCTCGGCCTTCGGTCCAAACGCGCTGTGCAGCTAGGTCATCATCATCATAACTCCTGTTTTCCACCACGGATTTCCTGAAAAGCAAATGCAATCAAGATTAGACTGTCGCAGCAGTGCTTCGACAGAGACCCCGCAACCCACCCACAAACACCAGGAAGCCCCCCAAACAGGCCCCCGAAAACGCTACATTGAGCAAGATGTCAGAAGAAATAGCAAAAAAAAGGCTTTTCCTTATGGATTTTGACCAAACCACTTCTATCCGGTATTAGACCTTCCCAGGAATGCCCCAAGAGACCCGCCAACCCACCCGCAAAAAAGCACGCGACAACACCCCCAAACAGCCAAAAAGCAAAATCTCATACTTACAATATCTCTCGGCCTTCGGTCCAAACGCGCTGTGCAGCTAGGTCATCATCATCATAACTCCTGTTTTCCACCACGGATTTCCTGAAAAGCAAATGCAATCAAGATTAGACTGTCGCAGCAGTGCTTCGACAGAGACCCCGCAACCCACCCACAAACACCAGGAAGCCCCCCAAACAGGCCCCCGAAAACGCTACATTGAGAAAGATGTCAGAAGAAATAGCAAAAAAAAGGCTTTTCCGTATGGATTTTGTCCAAACCACTTCTATCCGGTATTAGACCTTCCCAGGAATGCCCCAAGAGACCCGCCAACCCACCCGCAAAAAAGCACGCGACAACACCCCCAAACAGCCAAAAAGCAAAATCTCATACTTACAATATCTCACGGCCTTCGGTCCAAACGCGCTGTGCAGCTAGGTCATCATCATCATAACTCCTGTTTTCCACCACGGATTTCCTGAAAAGCAAATGCAATCAAGATTAGACTGTCGCAGCAGTGCTCCCAGACCCCAAAACTCACCCACAAACACCCGGAACCCCGCCAAAGAGCACCTCAAAGGCAAGCAAGTCAGCAAAAACGGCAAGAAATTTCCGCCTCATATTTGGTCCAAAACACTTTTATCCGTTATTAGAGCTTCACAGCAATGGGCCCAGAGCCGTCAACTCACCCGCAAAGAAGTAGAACACCCCCACAAGTGCTGAGTCTTTCTTCATTGGGCGTAATCCAGCCCTCTGCTTTGAGGGAAATAGGAGGAGGAGGATAGAGGAGCATGTTCTTCTGAACTTGTGAACCTGAGGAATGTAGACTGCGGCACCTTCAAATCAATAAGCAAACAAGTGAAGACAGTTCTGCTGATGGGCTTGTTTTTGGGATTAGGTGATTAAAGTTTGAATTAAATTAACTGTGAAAAACAAAGAAAGACAGACACACAGGAATAAAAGTGAATAAGGACGAAAAAGAAAGTTATTGATTCATTGTCTCATTTTCAGGGCTCGGTGTCAGGGAATAAGAAGAAGAATTCGTCATCATACTCTGCGAATTCAGACAGGATGAGGTCAGTGTCACCGAACAGAGAACAAATCCCCTCATCTACGTTGCCGTCCTCCTCGTCTTCATGCGGCGTGCTTTCTCGTACTTTGTAATCTGGTGGTATGAGGTGCTGATTCATCTTGATCATTGTTAGCCTCTCCACATTTTTGGGCGAGAGGCGGCTCCGTTTGGGAGTTACAATGCCACCAGCAGCACTGAAAACACGTTCAGAAGACACACTTGCGAGTGGGCAAGACAAATAGTTTATAGCCAGGTTGGAGAGCTGTGGCCACAATTGTTTTTTCCCATGCCAATACTGCAATGGCTCATCATTAAGAAAGACCTCTGTTGAGTCATTCAGATAGTCCTGCACCATCGACTCAAGGTCCTCAACGGTTCCTCCACTTTGCTTACTTTTTGCTGTGCCTGTGACCTTTTTTCGAGAACCATACCCAAGCAAAGTTAGCCAATCCTCTTCAGCAGCCACTGTTACTCTTGTGTGTGGTGCAGATGATCCGGTTGCCGGTGTCTTTAACGGCTGAGAGGTCACTTGTGCCACAGCCACAGGTGCAGAAGTGGATTTTTTTGACTGGGGATGGCCTGCTGATGCTGATGTACTGCCTTATCCTTCAATATCCTGCCGTTCTTTTTCAAACCTCTTGGCTGACCAGGCTAGCCAACGTTTGTACTTTTTAACATCTTCATCAGCAAAAGGAAAGAATGCTTGGCCTGCCAGCGCCTTTTTGTAGCGTGGATCCAGAATAGTAGCACAAATGTAATGCTGTTCTGAGTTGATCTTTTTAAGACGTTCATCACCACGTAGGCGCTCTAATAATTTCTCCGACAAAAGAAAAGGGTCTTTTTTTTTTCATCTTTTTCTAACTCAGAAGACACCGCCTTCAGTTGGTGCTCCAGCATGCACAACAATGGGATAGCTTTTCCCAAATTACAGTCCTCCTGGCTGACTGCACGCGTGAAGAACTCAAAAGGACGAAGCATGTCTGTCAGGCTTTTAACTATGTTCCATTGCGCCGCACCCATCCACAGGTCCTTCTGAGCTGCACCCTCTTTTAAGAAATAGTGATCGAGTACCGTATACTGCTCATACAGACGCTCAAGCATGTAGAAGGTTGAGTTCCAACGTGTTGCCACCTCCTGGATGAGTGCTTTCACTGGCATTCGACGTTCAAGTAGCAGGCTCCTCAGATGCTTCCTGGCCTTAAAAGAATGGCTGAAATGGTTGCACATTTTGCGGCAGGTGGCCATTACCTAGAACGCTGGACTGTCTTTATCACGCAAGAATTTTTGAACTACCAGGTTGATACAGTGCGCCAAACACGGCACTCTGAAATATTCACCCAGTGCCATGGCCTTAACTACATTGGCGCCATTATCCGTGGAAACATAACCAATCTGGCGTTTTTTTGGGGACAGCCAGTGAAAGACCTTTTTGTTAAACTCGTCCAAAATGTTTTGTGCTGTGTGACTTTTCTCCAAGCCAAACATGGCTAGTGTTGGATGTTTCTGAGCAGCTTTAATAACTTGGTCCGGGTCAACACCTGCGTTTAGCTTTGCTTTAACACCTGAAAAAGAGACCCAGTGTGCAGTGATGTTCATGTAATCAGCGCCTGCGCCACTGGTCCACATGTCTGTTGTCAGATGTATTGTGTGAACAGCACTCTTCTGCAAAGCTGCCCCAATCGCCTCCAGCACATCTTCATGTAGTGCTGGAACCGCAACTCTGGCAAAATAGAACCGGC
This sequence comes from Lissotriton helveticus, assembly GCF_964261635.1. NCBI lineage: Eukaryota > Metazoa > Chordata > Amphibia > Caudata > Salamandridae > Lissotriton > Lissotriton helveticus. The sequence continues at coordinate 1,860,154,995 of NC_136057.1, forward strand.
TAGGAACCTTCCATTTAGGGCAGAGCGTTGCCACTAATTCTAGAAAACCTACCGCTTCTACAAAAGAAAAAGGGAGAAGGTCCACAGCTAGCATTTTAGCCAGCTTAGTGTTATACAGACGCGTCAGTGGGTGGTTGCGTTCATATGGCGCATCTGAAGAAAACATGGTTCTAATGTTGCCCTGGACCAAGCATTTACGGGATGATAATGACTTTGTTGACCCAATTATGCTCGCTGGTGAACTTTTGCACGTTGGTGTCTCACTCGCTCCAACACTCTTAGTGTGCCTCACACGGGGTGTGCTGCTGACAGGGGTACTGGGTGTAAGTGAAGTGTTTGACACGTCTTCTTCCTCCTCGTCATCATCAGATGCAACACCAACGTTTTCTTGACTTCTAATTCGGGCTTCCTTGATCGCATCTAGGTGCGCAAACCATTGGACAGTGTGCTGTCTCTCAAGATGACCTCTCTGGCCTCCGGTACCATAGTTGGTACCTGACTTACCACGACTAACTGCAAGCTTACAAAGGGTACAAATGGTAAACTTTTCCCTTTTTGGGCAAACAGTAATGAAGTCCCAAACTGGGGACTTGAAGTGTCTGTGGGGCCTGGAGGAGGCGGCGATACTGGTGGTGGTGGTCATGCTGCTAATGCCAGATGAAGTGGAGGATCTGGATTGCCCAACTTTTGTACGTTGTGCACTTTCACCGCCACTAATTAAGGTCGAGGTGGATGGAGGTCCCTTCTTGCCAGAAAGAAATATGGAAGCGGTACGAGTTGGTGTACTTAACTCCAATGATTGTGGTGTTTCCACTGCCTCCTCGTCGACAACATCATCATCATCACGCTCAGCAGCTTTTCGGGCTACGGTCAAAATGTCTGTTTGCTGCATGCCCGCTGGGGCTGCAGTGACCTTTATGATGACTGGGTCGTCGTTGTCAGAGTCTTCATCAGCAGCAGTATCCGCCACTTCTTGTTGAGCCTCATCATCACACTCCATAACTCTGAGACTTTGGACGAGCTTCCTTTTACGCTTAACTACCTTTGTCAGATCATGTGCCTCACTCTCAGACGGCAGTGGTGCTGGTTCCCAATTTTGATCCGTATCATCAGAAGGAGGTGTGCTTGAAGAAGATGTAGACACCACCCTTGATCTCTTCCTTGCTAGGGGTGTGGAAGACAATGAATGATCATCAGGAGGAGTGTCTTCCTCAAATGATACCTCGCCTTGATTGTCGATTTCCTGATGTGCCCCTACTTCGGGAGGAACAACTATTGTGGGCACTTGTGACCCTCCATGCACCTCTGCTTGCGCATCTCCTTGCGCTGCCTCTCCTTCCACATGTACTTGGGCTTGTACTTGCACATGTGGTTTTTGTTGCGGCTGTGGTTGTTCAACACTCGTCAGATGAGTTACAACAACCTGTGTTGATTGAGGGACATTGCTGCTACTTTCTTGCGATGAGCCAACATCACTGGTCGATGGTGATTGAACAACTAGACTAAGTGCCTCTGCAGCACTGAAGGGCTTGGACTTAAGTTGGCGTGGTGGTGGTGATGGCACTGAGCCCAATGGAGCGGGGGTGCTGCTCCCAGCTTGGTCCCCAGCAGATCCAGCTGCTGCTGCAGGCATACTTTTTTTTTTACTCCCGAAAAAAGGGGCGGCCGGCACACCAGTCTCCTTGGTAACTTGCTTCTTCTGCTCCTTACTGGCAACTTTCTTGCTAGAGGAGCTACGGGTAACTTTTTTTGGGGCCATCTTCTTCAGAACAGCAGGCAGCAGTTGCACGAGTTGCAGAGTTGTCTGTGTCCAGACGTGACGTCGCGTGACGTTATGCTGCACACACACACCGCTGCAGGACTTCTTCCTGGCACTGGTGGTTCTCTAGAGTCTTGTGCACCTAAAAGCAATGGAAGAAAGAGGAACATCAGTTCAGTTATACACCCCAAAAAATGGAAAAACACAGAAAAATAAGCACAATCCCATGCCATCCATGATGTTTACATTAAAGACACCACACAGAAAGACTAGGCCCATGCAACACTGAGTCACTACCCCTGGGGATAATGGATGAAAAGTAGGCAAAATAAGTGCAGGCCTCAGACACTGCCTCTCTTCAAAATGGCCCCTTGCACCCCAAGCACATGTTGCCTGTACCAGCCAGCACTCAAGATGGCCACCACCACCACCCACATGGCCAGTCCACATCAACAGTACACCCCAAAAAAACAGAAAAACACCCAAAAATCACCACAATCCAATGCCATCCAGGATGTTTACCTTAAAGAGAGTGAGACCCCACAGGCACACTCAGTCCATGCACCACTACCCCTGGGCAAAAGGCCACACCAGCAGCCCCCAAAAAACGACAAAATACACAAAAAACAGCACAATCCCAGCCCATCCATGACCTCAATGGTGTTTAAATTCAAGAGGACACCCCACAGAAAGACTGGGCCCATGCAACACTCACCACCCCTGGGCAAAGGGCCCCACCAGCAGCCCCAAAAAACGACAAAAACCACAAAATTCAGCACAATCCTAGCCCATCCATGCCCTCAATGGTGTTTAAATTCAAGAAGACACCCCACAGAAAGACTAGGCCCATGCAACACTCACTACCCCTGGGGATAATGGATGAAAAGTTGGCAAAATAAGTGCAGGCCTCAGACACTGCCTCTCTTCAAAATGGCCCCTTGCACTTCAAGCACATGTTGCCTGTACCAGCCAGCACTCAAGATGGCCACCACCACCACCCACATGGCCAGTCCACATCAACAGTACACCCCAAAAAAACTGAAAAACACCCATAAATCACCACAATCCAATGCCATCCAGGATGTTTACCTTAAAGAGAGTGAGACCCCACAGGCACACTCAGTCCATGCACCACTACCCCTGGGCAAAAGGCCACACCAGCAGCCCCCAAAAAACGACAAAAAACACAAAAAACAGCACAATCCCAGCCCATCCATGGCCTCAATGGTGTTTAAATTCAAGAGGACACCCCACAGAAAGACTGGGCCCATGCAACACTCACCACCCCTGCGCAAAGGGCCCCACCAGCAGCCCCAAAAAACGACAAAAACCACAAAATTCAGCACAATCCTAGCCCATACATGCCCTCAATGGTGTTTAAATTTAAGAAGACACCCCACAGAAAGACTAGGCCCATGCAACACTCACTACCCCTGGGGATAATGGATGAAAAGTAGGCAAAATAAGTGCAGGCCTCAGACACTGCCTCTCTTCAAAATGGCCCCTTGCACCCCAAGCACATGTTGCCTGTACCAGCCAGCACTCAAGATGGCCACCACCACCACCCACATGGCCAGTCCACATCAACAGTACACCCCAAAAAAACAGAAAAACACCCAAAAATCACCACAATCCAATGCCATCCAGGATGTTTACCTTAAAGAGAGTGAGAGTGTGAGACCCCACAGGCACACTCAGTCCATGCACCACTACCCCTGGGCAAAAGGCCACACCAGCAGCCCCAAAAAAACGACAAAAAACACAAAAAACAGCACAATCCCAGCCCATCCATGGCCTCAATGGTGTTTAAATTCAAGAGGACACCCCACAGAAAGACTGGGCCCATGCAACACTCACCACCCCTGGGCAAAGGGCCCCACCAGCAGCCCCAAAAAAACGACAAAAACAACAAAAATCAGCACAATCCCAGCCCATCCATGGCCTCAATGGTGTTTAAATTCAACAAAACAGTTGTATAATGCACCCATAACCAACACTGGTCCTACTGGATACTGTGGCTACCCACAATATATTTTATTTAATGTTCTGAAAAAGTTCCAAAATGTTAGTTGCAGCAACTGTAATGCCCCAAACAAACTTACTTGTGAAAGTTGATTTCTAATCCAAAAGTGATCCAAAGAAAGTCAAAAAGGCCTCAAATCCAAATATCCAGCAGCACCCACAAAAAGTAATCCTTCCAGGTCAAGGTCCAAATGAAAGTGACCAGCACATGAAGAAAGCACTGGGAGGAGCCTGCTGGACAGGAACAGGAAGTTGGAGACTGTGGGGCACTTCCTTCCTCCCCCCCCCAAAATGGACTCCTTGCAAAAAAAAAGGCCATGCAAATGTCAACCTGAGGAGTGAATCTGATAAAAATCATCATTTTCTGAAGGTTTATCCTGTTTGTTGGTGGATTTCTTGTGCAGAATTGCAAAATCTCTATTTCGCGAGTGCGAGATTGTTCCTTTCCGCCGCAACTACGTGTTCGCAATTGCGAACTCTCGCGAGGCGTGCTGTGCAAGGTGGCAAGCCGCGATTACGTATTCGCGGGCGCCAAACTCCCGCGGGATCCCGCAGCAAGATCCAAAATGGCGCAGCACTAGCAAAATATGATCGAGAAAAACAACTCGGCAAACGCTGAATGACGGAAAGTGAACGCCGTGCACCACGCCGCGCGCCGCAACATTGTATCACCAAGCAAAAAATCCGCCGCGAGCAAATTCACGGATTTTCGACAAATCCGCGAGAGTTCGCGGATTGCGAATTTGCCGAAAATCCGAAAAATCCGCGATCGGAGCGGATTTTACGCCCATGCTTAATCATCATCATAACTCCTGTTTTCCACCACGGATTTCATGAAAAGCAAATGCAATCAAGATTAGACTGTCGCAGCAGTGCTTCGACAGAGACCCCGCAACCCACCCACAAACACCAGGAAGCCCCCCAAACAGGCCCCCGAAAACGCTACATTGAGCAAGATGTCAGAAGAAATAGCAAAAAAAAGGCTTTTCCTTATGGATTTTGTCCAAACCACTTCTATCCGGTATTAGACCTTCCCAGGAATGCCCCAAGAGACCCGCCAACCCACCCGCAAAAAAGCACGCGACAACACCCCCAAACAGCCAAAAAGCAAAATCTCATACTTACAATATCTCTCGGCCTTCGGTCCAAACGCGCTGTGCAGCTAGGTCATCATCATCATAACTCCTGTTTTCCACCACAGATTTCCTGAAAATCAAATGCAATCAAGATTAGACTGTCGCAGCAGTGCTCCCAGACCCCAAAACTCACCCACAAACACCCGGACCCCGCCAAAGAGCACCTCAAAGGCAAGCAAGTCAGCAAAAACTGCAAGAAATTTCCGCCTCATATTTGGTCCAAAACACTTTTATCCGTTATTAGAGCTTCACAGCAATGGGCCCAGAGCCGTCAACTCACCCGCAAAGAAGTAGAACACCCCCACAAGTGCTGAGTCTTTCTTCATTGGGCGTAATCCAGCCCTCTGCTTTGAGGGAAATAGGAGGAGGAGGATAGAGGAGCATGTTCTTCTGAACTTGTGAACCTGAGGAATGTAGACTGCGGCACCTTCAAATCAATAGGCAAACAAGTGAAGACAGTTCTGCCGATGGGCTTGTTTTTGGGATTAGGTGATTAAAGTTTGAATTAAATTAACTGTGCAAAACAAAGAAAGACAGACACACAGGAATAAAAGTGAATAAGGACGAAAAAGAACGTTATTGATTCATTTTCTCATTTTCAGGGCTCGGTGTCAGGGAATAAGAAGAAGAATTCGTCATCATACTCTGCGAATTCAGACAGGATGAGATCAGCGTCACCGAACAGAGAACAAATCCCCTCATCTACGTTGCCGTCCTCCTCGTCTTCATGCGGCGTGCTTTCTCGTACTTTGTAATCTGGTGGTATGAGGTGCTGATTCATCTTGATCATTGTTAGCCTCTCCACATTTTTGGGCAAGAGGCGGCTCCGTTTGGGAGTTACAATGCCACCAGCAGCACTGAAAACACGTTCAGAAGACACACTTGCGAGTGGGCAAGACAAATAGTTTATAGCCAGGTTGGAGAGCTGTGGCCACAATTGTTTTTTCCCACGCCAATACTGCAATGGCTCATCATTAAGAAAGACCTCTGTTGAGTCATTCAGATAGTCCTGCACCATCGACTCAAGGTCCTCAACGGTTCCTCCACTTTGCTTACTTTTTGCTGTGCCTGTGACCTTTTTTCGAGAACCATACCCAAGCAAAGTTAGCCAATCCTCTTCAGCAGCCACTGTTACTCTTGTGTGTGGTGCAGATGATCCAGTTGCCGGTGTCTTTAACGGCTGAGAGGTCACTTGTGCCACAGCCACAGGTGCAGAAGTGGATTTTTTTGACTGGGGATGGCCTGCTGATGCTGATGCGGATGTACTGCCTTCTCCTTCAATATCCTGCCGTTCTTTTTCAAACCTCTTGGCTGACCAGGCTAGCCAACGTTTGTACTTTTTAACATCTTCATCAGCAAAAGGAAAGAATGCTTGGCCTGCCAGCGCCTTTTTGTAGCGTGGATCCAGAATAGTAGCACAAATGTAATGCTGTTCTGAGTTGATCTTTTTAAGACGTTCATCACCACGTAGGCGCTCTAATAATTTCTCCGACAAAAGAAAAGGGTCTTTTTTTTTTTCATCTTTTTCTAACTCAGAAGACACCGCCTTCAGTTGGTGCTCCAGCATGCACAACAATGGGATAGCTTTTCCCAAATTACAGTCCTCCTGGCTGACTGCACGCGTGAAGAACTCAAAAGGACGAAGCATGTCTGTCAGGCTTTTAACTATGTCCCATTGCGCCGCACCCATCCGCAGGTCCTTCTGAACTGTACCCTCTTTTAAGAAATAGTGATCGAGTACCGTATACTGCTCATACAGACGCTCAAGCATGTGGAAGGTTGAGTTCCAACGTGTTGCCACCTCCTGGATGAGTGCTTTCACTGGCATTCGACGTTCAAGTAGCAGGCTCCTCAGATGCTTCCGGGCCTTAAAAGAATGGCTGAAATGGTTGCACATTTTGCGGCAGGTGGCCATTACCTCGAACGCTGGACTGTCTTTATCACTCAAGAATTTTTGAACTACCAGGTTGATACAGTGCGCCAAACACGGCACTCTGAAATAGTCACCCAGCGCCATGGCCTTAACTACATTGGCGCCATTATCCGTGGAAACATAACCAATCTGGCGTTTTTTTGGGGACAGCCAGTGAAAGACCTTTTTGTTAAACTCGTCCAAAATGTTTTGTGCTGTGTGACTTTTCTCCAAGCCAAACATGGCTAGTGTTGCATGTTTCCGAGCAGCTTTAAAAACTTGGTCCGAGTCAACACCTGCGTTTAGCTTTGCTTTAACACCTGAAAAAGAGACCCAGTGTGCAGTGATGCACATGTAATCAGCGCCTGCGCCACTGGTCCACATGTCTGTTGTCAGATGTATTGTGTGAACAGCACTCTTCTGCAAAGCTGCCCCAATCGCCTCCAGCACATCTTCATGTAGTGCTGGAACCGCAACTCTGGCAAAATAGAACCGGCTAGGAACCTTCCATTTAGGGCAGAGCGTTGCCACTAATTCTAGAAAACCTACTGCTTCTACAAAAGAAAAAGGGAGAAGGTCCACAGCTAGCATTTTAGCCAGCTTAGTGTTATACAGACGCATCAGTGGGTGGTTGCGTTCATATGGCGCGTCTGAAGAAAACATGGTTCTAATGTTGCCCTGGACCAAGCATTTACGGGATGATAATGACTTCATTGACCCAATTATGCTCGCTGGTGAACTTTTGCGTGTTGGTGTCTCACTCGCTCCAACACTCTTAGTGTGCCCCACACGGGGTGTGCTGCTGACAGGGGTACTGGGTGTAAGTGAAGTGTTTGACACGTCTTCTTCCTCCTCGTCATCATCAGATGCAACACCAACGTTTTCTTGACTTCCAATTCGGGCTTCCTTGATCGCATCTAGGTGCGCAAACCATTGGACAGTGTGCTGTCTCTCAAGATGACCTCTCTGGCCTCCGGTACCATAGTTGGTACCTGACTTACCACGACTAACTGCAAGCTTACAAAGGGTACAAACGGCGAACTTTTCCCTTTTTGGGCAAACAGTAAAGAAGTCCCAAACTGGGGACTTGAAGTGTCTGTGGGGCCTGGAGGAGGCGGCGATACTGGTGGTGGTGGTCATGCTGCTAATGCCAGATGAAGTGGAGGATCTGGATTGCCCAACTTTTGTACGTTGTGCACTTTCACCGCCACTAATTAAGGTCGAGGTGGATGGAGGTCCCTTCTTGTGAGAAAGAAATATGGAAGCGGTACGAGTTGGTGTACTTTACTCCAATGATTGTGGTGTTTCCACTGCCTCCTCGTCGACAACATCATCATCATCACACTCAGCAGCTTTTCGGGCTAGGGTCAAAATGTCTGTTTGCTGCATGCCCGCTGGGGCTGCAGTGACCTTTATGATGACTGGGTCGTCGTTGTCAGAGTCTTCATCAGCAGCAGTATCCGCCACTTCTTGTTGAGCCTCATCATCACACTCCATAACTCTGAGACTTTGGACGAGCTTCCTTTTACGCTTAACTACCTTTGTCAGATCATGTGCCTCACTCTCAGACGGCAGTGGTGCTGGTTCCCAATTTTGATCCGTATCATCAGAAGGAGGTGTGCTTGAAGAAGATGTAGACACCACCCTTGATCTCTTCCTTGCTAGGGGTGTGGAAGACAATGAATGATCATCAGGAGGAGTGTCTTCCTCAAATGATACCTCGCCTTGATTGTCGATTTCCTGATGTGCCCCTACTTCGGGAGGAACAACTATTGTGGGCACTTGTGACCCTCCATGCACCTCTGCTTGCGCATCTCCTTGCGCTGCCTCTCCTTCCACATGTACTTGGGCTTGTACTTGCACATGTGGTTTTTGTTGCGGCTGTGGTTGTTCAACACTCGTCAGATGAGTTACAACAACCTGTGTTGATTGAGGGACATTGCAGCTACTTTCTTGCGATGAGCCAACATCACTGGTCGATGGTGATTGAACAACTAGACTAAGTGCCTCTGCAGCACTGAAGGGCTTGGACTTAAGTTGGCGTGGTGGTGGTGGTGGCACTGAGCCCAATGGAGCGGGGGTGCTGCTCCCAGCTTGGTCCCCAGCAGATCCAGCTGCTGCTGCAGGCATACTTTTTTTTTACTCCCAAAAAAAGGGGCGTCCGGCACACCAGTCTCCTTGGTAATATGCTTCTTCTGCTCCTTACTGGCAACTTTCTTGCTAGAGGAGCTACGGGTAACTTTTTTTGGGGCCACCTTCTTCAGAACAGCAGGCAGCAGTTGCACGAGTTGCAGAGTTGTCTGTGTCCAGACGTGACGTCGCGTGACGTTATGCTGCACACACACACCGCTGCAGGACTTCTTCCTGGCACTGGTGGTTCTCTAGAGTCTTGTGCACCTAAAAGCAATGGAAGAAAGAGGAACATCAGTTCAGTTATACACCCCAAAAAATGGAAAAACACAGAAAAATAAGCACAATCCCATGCCATCCATAATGTTTACATTCAAGACACCACACAGAAAGACTAGGCCCATGCAACACTGAGTCACTACCTCTGGGGATAATGGATGAAAAGTAGGCAAAATAAGTGCAGGCCTCAGACACTGCCTCTCTTCAAAATGGCCCCTTGCACCCCAAGCACATGTTGCCTGTACCAGCCAGCACTCAAGATGGCCACCACCACCACCCACATGGCCAGTCCACATCAACAGTACACCCCAAAAAAACAGAAAAACACCCAAAAATCACCACAATCCAATGCCATCCAGGATGGTTACCTTAAAGAGAGTGAGAGTGTGAGACCCCACAGGCACACTCAGTCCATGCACCACTACCCCTGGGCAAAAGGCCACACCAGCAGCCCCAAAAAAGACAAAAAACACAAAAAACAGCACAATCCCAGCCATGGCCTCAATGGTGTTTAAATTCAAGAGGACACCCCACAGAAAGACTGGGCCCATGCAACACTCACCACCCCTGGGCAAAGGGCCCCACCAGCAGCCCAAAAAAACGACAAAAACCACAAAATTCAGCACAATCCTAGCCCATCCATGCCCTCAATGGTGTTTAAATTCAAGAAGACACCCCACAGAAAGACTAGGCCCATGCAACACTCACTACTCCTGGGGATAATGGATGAAAAGTAGGCAAAATAAGTGCAGGCCTCAGACACTGCCTCTCTTCAAAATGGCCCCTTGCACCCCAAGCACATGTTGCCTGTACCAGCCAGCACTCAAGATGGCCACCACCACCCACATGGCCAGTCCACATCAACAGTACACCCCAAAAAAACAGAAAAACACCCAAAAATCACCACAATCCAATGCTATCCAGGATGTTTACATTAAAGAGAGTGAGACCACACCACAGGCACACTCAGTTCAAGCACCACTACCCCTGGGCAAAAGGCCACACCAGCAGCCCCAAAAAAACGACAGAAACACAAAAATCAGCACAATCCCAGCCCATCCATGGCCTCAATGGTGTTTACATTCAAGAAGACACCCCACAGAAAGACTAGGCCCATGCAACACTCACCACCCCTGGGCAAAGGGCCCCACCAGCAGCCCCAAAAAAACGACAAAAACAACAAAAATCAGCACAACCCCAGCCCATCCATGGCCTCAATGGTGTTTAAATTCAACAAAACAGTTGTATCATGCACCCATAACCAACACTGGTCCTACTGGATACTGTGGCTACCCACAATATATTTTATTTAATGTTCTGAAAAAGTTCCAAAATTGTAGTTGCAGCAACTGTAATGCCCCAAACAAACTTACTTGTGAAAGTTGATTTCTAATCCAAAAGTGATCCAAAGAAAGTCAAAAAGGCCTCAAATCCAAATATCCAGCAGCACCCACACAAAGTAATCCTTCCAGGTCAAGGTCCAAATGAAAGTGACCAGCACATAAAGAAAGCACTGGGAGGAGCCTGCTGTACAGGAACAGGAAGTTGGAGACTGTGGGGCACTTCCCCCCCCCCCCCAAAAATGGACTCCTTGCAAAAAAAAAGGCCATGCAAATGTCAACCTGAGGAGTGAATCTGATAAAAATCATCATTTTCTGAAGGTTTATCCTGTTTGCTGGTGGATTTCTTGTGCAGAATTGCAAAATCTCTATTTCGCGAGTGCGAGATTGTTCCTTTCCGCCGCAACTATGTGTTCGCAATTGCGAACTCTCGCGAGGCGTGCTGTGCAAGGTGGCAAGCCGCGATTACGTATTCGCGGGCGCCAAACTCCCGCGGGATCCCGCAGCAAGATCCAAAATGGCGCAGCACTAGCAAAATATGATCGAGAAAAACAACTCGGCAAACGCTGAATGACGGAAAGTGAACGCCGTGCACCACGCCGCGCGCCGCAATATTGTATCACCAAGCAAAAAATCCGCCGCGAGCGAGTTCACGGATTTTCGACAAATTCGCGAGAGTTCGCGGATTGCGAATTTGCCGAAAATCCGAAAAATCCGCGATCGGAGCGGATTTTACGCCCATGCTTACTTCTAGGCTAGACTAACGTCACGGGCTGACACAAACAGGATAATATAAGAGGGGGAAACTTCGTTTACAATGCATGCGATACATCGCATGCCATTACAGGCTAAAATCTTACCGCTGCTGAAGAAGCCTTTGGCGGATCCACTATCAGCCTCTAACTACAGACCTATTTCACTTCTGCCTTTTTTCGCTAAAACAATTGAAAAATATGTGAACCAAGTCACTACGGAATATATTGAATTGAACACCCTCCTTCACATGAGCCAATCTGGTTACTGTGCTAATTTTAGCACAGAAACTGCTCTCCTTGAGATCTCAGATGCCATTAAAGAGACTCTCGACTCAGGCGGAAGAGCGGCTTTAATATTGATAGATCTGTCAGCCGCTTTTGACACCGTGCCCCATGTTAGACTCCTTCAGAGATTGTGTGAATGCGGAGTGGGGGGCATGGTGTTAAAATGGTTCTCCTCCTTTCTGGGGAACAGAAGGCAGGAAACTTGGAACCCGCCTTTTTCCTCCTGTATGCCTCCTATGAAGGTGGGGGTACCACAAGGATCTACTATTTTAAGTCCTTTGTTGTTTAATTTATACATGGCCCCCCTTGCCCCTTTGGCTGAAGAGGCAGGTCCCATAATTTTATCTTACGCCGATGACACTCAGTTTTTGTTCACATGTAAAAAAGGGGACGTTTTTGACGGTGAGAAAATCAATAACTGCCTGAGAAAGGTCTTTTCCTGGTTTAGTTTTAACCAGCTTAAGTGTAATTCGGCAAAATCGGAAATAATTCTCTTCGGAGCTTCTGATCCAGATGTATGGAGACAGTGGTGGCCGTCTGATATGTCCGCCCCACAGACCTTTGTGGGGGTAGCCAGAAATCTTGGGGTACAAATGGATGATTCTTTAGACATGAAGAAGCAAGTTCAATCAGTGGCAGGAACCTGTTACGGAACTTTGAAAACACTCCGTAAATTTCTACCTATTCTATCACTCTCCCACAGAAGCACGGTCCAAGCTATTATTACATCACGGCTGGACTACGCCAACGTCCTCTATCTGGGTCTTCCGGAATATCTATTAAGTAAACTCCAGGTGGTGCAGAATTCTGCAGCTAGAGCCATCCTCCTGCTGGGCCCTCGTGCCCACATTTCCTCCCACCTTAAGAACCTACATTGGCTTCCTATCTGCCGCAGAATTCAGTTTAAGACCCTGACATTAGCTTTTAAAGCTCTGCACGGCTCCGGCGCTCATTACATCAGGAGAAGAGTGTTCTTCTACTCGCCTGGCAGAATCCTAAGATCATCCCATTAGTATATGATGAGTGTGCCTAAATTTGCACGCTCTCGCAAATGTGGTCGCTCTTTTCAAGTTCAAGTTGCTCATCTGTGGAACAAATTTCCTGCCACAATGAGGGAATTATCTGACATCTGGCTTTTTAGGAAACAACTTAAAATGTGGCTGTTCCAGCAATAATTCTCTCCCCCTTTATGAGCTGTCTTTTCTCGCTTCCATTAAATCGCTGTATTTTCCTAGTGCCGGGACACTCTTTTTGAGTAGCTACGTGCTTTATAAATACTTTATAACATAACATAACATTACAAAGCAAGTCATTACAACGACTTGCTGTAGGGGACAAAAAGTGTTGGATTTGTTGAATTTTCAGTCCAACACCTTCCCTACTGTTGCACACACTGGAGTTGGAATAGTAAATTATACTATTCCAAACTCCAGCGCCCCTCTTTTGTAACGACTTGCTTTGTAATGGCATGCGATGTAACAACGTGTTGTTATAATGACTTGATTTGTAACGGCATGCGTAGAAAACGCATGCGTTGTAACGAGTGCTATTCTATCAGAAGTGCAGTTCGGTTTCCATCCAAGCAAATCAACTACTGAGTAATGCCTTAACCTCTATTTTCTTGTTAATAAATACATGATAGCCCAGTCAGGCGCCCTATTTTTAGCATTCATGAACCTCACGTTCGCTTTCGATCGGGTGAATTGAAAGAAGCAGTGGGACTTGTTTATTTCCTTGGGTGTTGACCCAGACATTGTAATTTTTCTGATGAATCTCCATGCCCATACCATGGCAGCGGTTAGATACTCCAAGGAGGTGGGCCTTCAGAACAGTTTAAATGTACGAGGGGTGTTCATCAAGTGTGTATACTTGCCCCCTTTTTGTTCATAATTATATCAAAGGCCTTAAAGTTGCCCTTTCCTCATTACAGTCTGACTGCCCTAGAGTTGATAAGAAATGATTGCCAGTTTTATTGTACTCAGATGATATGGTGCTTATAGCAATGGCTCTGCAGGTTTTAATAGATGGGTTTGCCTTTATGGACAGATTGGACCTGAAGGTCAACTTTACAAAATCTTACATTTTGGAAGTTGGCCCTCAGTAGACTAGGTCCAACACTTTTAAGGCAAGGTGCCATATCCCAGCAAATGCCCTGGCTTTTTCATACTTTGGAACATTGTTTGAATCTAAACTAAACTTTAACCCCCTGATAGAGGTAAAGCTGGGCGACATGAACAGATCAATGGGGGCCTTTGCTAGCTATGCTCAGAGATTGGGATTGTGGTCAGCCAGCACGCTCTTAAAGGGAGAACCGGCAGGAACACTTTTTTAGGCTAGAAGGAGTGCACCCCTTTGCCGACTCCAACCTTCAGGTGCAGGAGGTGACGTAAACCACATTTTCAATGCCCACCATCTTGAAGATGGTAGGTCTTATCCAATCAGGGCTAAGGCTATGCTCCCTTCCCCCAGGAGGGTGACATAATAGTGGGTGTAGCCACCCCAAGTAAGAATCCCATTGGTCCCTACCTGCTACTCCCATGTAACACCACCAAATCTAGTATTCTGGTGGCTCCCCCAGATCCTCAAAGCAGTTCCTGCCTATCTCACAGTATTGGGGCACACCCACTGCACCCAGCATCAGCACTGGTGTCAGGACCTGGATATAGTGATGGTAGCCGAAAAGGCAGTCTTTTTACACAGAGGGTGTCCCAAAAAATGGGATCAGGTGTGGGGCAAGTGGAATTCGTTCCGCGGCAATATTTGTGCCCCCCCCCCCCTACGGAGGAATCAGACCCAGACTTAAGCAATTAACCCACACAACCCATTAGATAACCACTTACATGGCCGGGATCAGGGACCCAGACACTTAGCTATGTTATGTTATGGAGTGAGGCAACTGTGTACAATGTATTACCTGTTGAAATACCCTGTAATGAGTGTAACATGATAATGGATATTGCTATGTGTAATCAGCACTGTTTTGAACTTTTTATAATAAAAATGTTTTTTTTTTTAAAACTGTTCCTGACAACCTAAAATGAGAGAGGACAAATAAGAAGCGATGCAGACAAGACTAAAGACGCCAACTGACTTGGCCCCTCCTCTTACAGCCTGTGTGCAGCTTCAAAGACCTCGCAAAGTAAACAACATCTGTCCTGCAGCCAGAGATCTCCATATCCTCCCTGACTTTGAAAAAGACCACAACTCCTGAGGACAATGGACTTGTCCCCAAGAAACCAATATAATGGACTCTGGTGCCCTCCCTGACCACTCTGCACCCAATGCCTCCTGTCTGAGGACTGGTGGCCCGCCGGTCCGCAAAGGGTTCCCCAGCAATCCTGACCCCTCCTGGACTCCACAACGGCGCCTACAGTGTAAATCCGAAGGCTCTCCCCAACTGCGACTGGCTCCGGTGAGAGATTCCTGACGTCAAAGGACACTCCTGCACCCCAAGCCCCTGAGGCCTAGAGAGCTCGGCCAATAATGTCCCAGCAACCCACAGCATCCTAACTTACCACTGGTGTTCTTAATGCAGCCTCTGGTTCGACTCTTACAGCCTGTTTCCTAAAACGAGTTCCTCCATTGACTTGCATTGGGCACCCAACACTGTGTTTGCACCCTGCACCTGGCCCGCCCTTTACCACTGGTGGTGCTGCCTTGTGCCCCCTCCCCTAAACCTCTGAAGCTTGAACCCAGCAACCGCTTTACTTACCTGCAAGGAGCGTGTCTTCAAGCACCTCCAGTCTCTATTGTTTAACATTGGCCCTTCACTCAGGATTTGACTTCTGCACCCAGCTGCCCCAGTGCCGTTCGAGGTGCAGTGTTTGTGCTTCTCTAAATCTTGCCCTCTGCTGACCTTAAATCCCGAAAACTGGAACTGTAAGTTGTGTACTTACCTCCAAAACCACGTTATTGTTTTCCTCCCATAGGTTAACATTGCAAAGACTGAAAATTGCAGTGTCCAATTTTAAAACTCAATGTATTTTTATTAAAAAAATTACTTGCTTCTATCTGCCGCGGTCCGTGCAGATAAGAGGGTGGGGCGGCATGGGGATGAATGTCGAGGGACAATGCAGAGGGAAAATTAATTACTTATTTAATTTTCCCTGGCATCTTCCCTCGAAATCCCCCCACCCCGCCCCACTGCTGTTACCTGCAGGGAACATGTCTGGCTTCTATGAAAGCTTTGTGATTTAAATAAATAAATATATCTAAGTACTATTTTTATAAATTGGTCTCAGATTTATTCAATGAGTATGTGTGTCATTTATTGCCACTGTGTGCAACAAATGCATTAACTGCCACCTGCACTACCATAAAAGGGAGCATTAGTGTTATCTACTTAGCCTCTGTACAACCTCTGGAGACAAACTGGACTCACTACACACTATATCTCTTTGTGGTATAGTATATGATGAGCAAGCCTTTCACAGTGGTCGTTTCGTCTGGTTGATGGGTTGGTGAGATTGGGGCTTGGACTTTGCTAGCTTTGCCCCCTTTCTTGCGTTTTTGCCGAAACAAAGTGATTTTGCGTCCTAGTCAGTTTTTTCTGCCCAAGTTCTTGTCTGACTTCCATTGTCAGGAGGCTATTGTCCTTCCTGGTTTTTTTTCTATCCCGTCTTCTCCAAAGGAGGAGGCTCTCCATTCTCTGGATGTGTTAATGGCCCTTCGCATCTACCTGGAATGTACCTTTGATTTTCGTAAGGTGGATTCCTTGTTTGTTACCTACAGTCTCTCTCTGGAAAGGGTCTTGAATCTTTTTTTTGTCCACTCTGACAAGGTGGGTGAAGTGTGCGGTTCTCTTGTCTTGTGAGGCTGCTGGCTGTCCTATTCTCTCTTCTTTCCAGGGGTGGTCCACTCGAGGAGGTTTTCTCATTCTGGGCCATGTTTAAGGGTGCGTCACTGCTTGACATTTGTAATGCTGCTACATGGGACTCTCCCCACATTTTTGTTTCCCACTACCATCTTCCTTTGGGGATGACAGCTTCTGCTGCTTTTGGCGCTCATCTTTTGTCTGCTGCATACGATTTGTAATTTGTACAGGTTTTTTTTACATTAAATCGACCTGTCTGTTTACGGCATCCTTATGGTTTTTGTGTTTCAATCACCATGCCCTTGGGTATGGGCTTGTGTGTAAGGAATCGGCAGGAAGCCAGACGAGGAGGAAATGCGCAGTTACTCACCCGTAAATCGGTTACTCAAGGGTAATGTTCATTATTCTGGGTCCTAGTCTTCGTGTTCCATTCCTGAACCCATCCCTCTCTCTCTGGTTTTGGTTTATGGTGACTGTTTTGGTGTTCATTGGGTTTATTTGGTATTCTCAGGCAGTCCTGGTGACGTACTTCCCCCTTTAAGCATGCTGAGTAAGGCAGCACCATGTTGGGGGAAGCATTTGACATCAGCCAGGTAATAGGTTTCCGTGGAGCAGATAAACTGCCCATGTAAGGAATGGAACAGGAAGACCAGGACTCAGAGTAATAAAAAATACTGGTGAGTAACTCGGAAGTATAGCTCCCCAGGGACCATTCCATGACGAGGCCCGTGCTTAATGAGGTGTGGACGTATTGTCAGCTACCAGTGCGCTAAAACTGGCATGCTCTTCTGCCACAGGCTGTTGCTGCTGCCCGAGCCTGCTCCTGACAAAATTAATTGTCTTGCTCTCTCAAGGAATCTGCATTACAATGCCTTATATTCATCACAGAGCGCCGCGCTGGCGAGCGTTGTTATGTACAGTGTACCGAGAGGTAAAGTGAAGGCAGGCCTTGCCTTCAGATGAAGCCCGAACCGGCCTGCCTCGGAGTCTCTGAGAGGAACCACTGCCTCCGCTGCTCAGCGCCGCCTTCACTGTCTTACGTACAAAACACGCAGCTTCGTCCCCAGCGCATGGGTCCGAGCTGCGCCATGCCTGATGTCTCCCCGCAAAGCCACCACACAGGCAGCAGATTGACGCAGGCAGCAGATTGACGCAGGCAGGCAGACGCTGATGCCGGAGGCAGCGCCTTTCATTTAAATTTGCCTGACGGGGCCATCAAGTGAGGTACTGATCAGAGGTGAGCTGTGCTCTTGCAGCGCCTTGAAGAATCATTTTGTTTAAAAATGTACCCGCTCTGTCACTATTCTGCTGCAGGAAACACTTGTGCTCCGCAGCTCCGCATTCTCAATGTAGTGGTAGTAATGAACGATGGAAGACATAGTGCTTTAAATGGGCCAGTACTGTCCGGTACGTAGTACCGACCCCCTTTTTTTTTATTGTAAGAGGGAGAGTACCGGCACTTTTCAGAAACAATCAGGTTCTCTGGTACAGAGTACCTGCACTTTTATTTTTCCATTTCAAGCAGATATTACCGAGAATATTGCAGCGGATTTCACCCTATTTCTGTGAAACATCAGCCCGCAGGTTTTTCCATAAAGAGGTCTTCTACCTCGCCATCTTCCCTTGAACAATGGGTGCTTTAATTATTACATAATGGGCGCTTTAACAGAGGAGCTCCAAAACAAATCTCAAAGGGCAGCGACCTACAGTGGGTCATCCGATGCTCCATTGCATGTTAGAGCTTCTACTCCAGAATCGTGGACATGGGGAAGTAGGTTGAACTCCCAGCGTCAGTTCAATATCCTGTGATCCTGGGGAAAAAATGTAATAACTAAAAAACCACAAAAAGAAAGACACCTGGGTTCTTGTGTAAATTGGCCAATGCCCTTGATCCGAGTTAGTGCTGTATGAAAACTGCAGAAAACAAACAAAACGTATACTTCTCCACAGCAGAAGACTGTAGCAGAGACTGATATGGACACACCTCCGTTTCAAAGCAGGGTTTCACACACCTATGGTAGAGACAGACCATACAAAGGCTATCTATGCTAGAAAAGAGTATCAGTCAAGGGACAGACCAGCTAGGGACAGCTCTGGGTCACTCAATCAATCAATCAGTGACACTTATAAAGCGCGCTACATACCCGAGTGCGAGATTGTTCCTTTCCGCCGCAACTATGTGTTCGCAATTGCGAACTCTCGCGAGGCGTGCTGTGCAAGGTGGCAAGCCGCGATTACGTATTCGCGGGCGCCAAACTCCCGCGGGATCCCGCAGCAAGATCCAAAATGGCGCAGCACTAGCAAAATATGATCGAGAAAAACAACTCGGCAAACGCTGAATGACGGAAAGTGAACGCCGTGCACCACGCCGCGCGCCGCAATATTGTATCACCAAGCAAAAAATCCGCCGCGAGCGAGTTCACGGATTTTCGACAAATTCGCGAGAGTTCGCGGATTGCGAATTTGCCGAAAATCCGAAAAATCCGCGATCGGAGCGGATTTTACGCCCATGCTTACTTCTAGGCTAGACTAACGTCACGGGCTGACACAAACAGGATAATATAAGAGGGGGAAACTTCGTTTACAATGCATGCGATACATCGCATGCCATTACAGGCTAAAATCTTACCGCTGCTGAAGAAGCCTTTGGCGGATCCACTATCAGCCTCTAACTACAGACCTATTTCACTTCTGCCTTTTTTCGCTAAAACAATTGAAAAATATGTGAACCAAGTCACTACGGAATATATTGAATTGAACACCCTCCTTCACATGAGCCAATCTGGTTACTGTGCTAATTTTAGCACAGAAACTGCTCTCCTTGAGATCTCAGATGCCATTAAAGAGACTCTCGACTCAGGCGGAAGAGCGGCTTTAATATTGATAGATCTGTCAGCCGCTTTTGACACCGTGCCCCATGTTAGACTCCTTCAGAGATTGTGTGAATGCGGAGTGGGGGGCATGGTGTTAAAATGGTTCTCCTCCTTTCTGGGGAACAGAAGGCAGGAAACTTGGAACCCGCCTTTTTCCTCCTGTATGCCTCCTATGAAGGTGGGGGTACCACAAGGATCTACTATTTTAAGTCCTTTGTTGTTTAATTTATACATGGCCCCCCTTGCCCCTTTGGCTGAAGAGGCAGGTCCCATAATTTTATCTTACGCCGATGACACTCAGTTTTTGTTCACATGTAAAAAAGGGGACGTTTTTGACGGTGAGAAAATCAATAACTGCCTGAGAAAGGTCTTTTCCTGGTTTAGTTTTAACCAGCTTAAGTGTAATTCGGCAAAATCGGAAATAATTCTCTTCGGAGCTTCTGATCCAGATGTATGGAGACAGTGGTGGCCGTCTGATATGTCCGCCCCACAGACCTTTGTGGGGGTAGCCAGAAATCTTGGGGTACAAATGGATGATTCTTTAGACATGAAGAAGCAAGTTCAATCAGTGGCAGGAACCTGTTACGGAACTTTGAAAACACTCCGTAAATTTCTACCTATTCTATCACTCTCCCACAGAAGCACGGTCCAAGCTATTATTACATCACGGCTGGACTACGCCAACGTCCTCTATCTGGGTCTTCTGGAATATCTATTAAGTAAACTCCAGGTGGTGCAGAATTCTGCAGCTAGAGCCATCCTCCTGCTGGGCCCTCGTGCCCACATTTCCTCCCACCTTAAGAACCTACATTGGCTTCCTATCTGCCGCAGAATTCAGTTTAAGACCCTGACATTAGCTTTTAAAGCTCTGCACGGCTCCGGCGCTCATTACATCAGGAGAAGAGTGTTCTTCTACTCGCCTGGCAGAATCCTAAGATCATCCCATTAGTATATGATGAGTGTGCCTAAATTTGCACGCTCTCGCAAATGTGGTCGCTCTTTTCAAGTTCAAGTTGCTCATCTGTGGAACAAATTTCCTGCCACAATGAGGGAATTATCTGACATCTGGCTTTTTAGGAAACAACTTAAAATGTGGCTGTTCCAGCAATAATTCTCTCCCCCTTTATGAGCTGTCTTTTCTCGCTTCCATTAAATCGCTGTATTTTCCTAGTGCCGGGACACTCTTTTTGAGTAGCTACGTGCTTTATAAATACTTTATAACATAACATAACATTACAAAGCAAGTCATTACAACGACTTGCTGTAGGGGACAAAAAGTGTTGGATTTGTTGAATTTTCAGTCCAACACCTTCCCTACTGTTGCACACACTGGAGTTGGAATAGTAAATTATACTATTCCAAACTCCAGCGCCCCTCTTTTGTAACGACTTGCTTTGTAATGGCATGCGATGTAACAACGTGTTGTTATAATGACTTGATTTGTAACGGCATGCGTAGAAAACGCATGCGTTGTAACGAGTGCTATTCTATCAGAAGTGCAGTTCGGTTTCCATCCAAGCAAATCAACTACTGAGTAATGCCTTAACCTCTATTTTCTTGTTAATAAATACATGATAGCCCAGTCAGGCGCCCTATTTTTAGCATTCATGAACCTCACGTTCGCTTTCGATCGGGTGAATTGAAAGAAGCAGTGGGACTTGTTTATTTCCTTGGGTGTTGACCCAGACATTGTAATTTTTCTGATGAATCTCCATGCCCATACCATGGCAGCGGTTAGATACTCCAAGGAGGTGGGCCTTCAGAACAGTTTAAATGTACGAGGGGTGTTCATCAAGTGTGTATACTTGCCCCCTTTTTGTTCATAATTATATCAAAGGCCTTAAAGTTGCCCTTTCCTCATTACAGTCTGACTGCCCTAGAGTTGATAAGAAATGATTGCCAGTTTTATTGTACTCAGATGATATGGTGCTTATAGCAATGGCTCTGCAGGTTTTAATAGATGGGTTTGCCTTTATGGACAGATTGGACCTGAAGGTCAACTTTACAAAATCTTACATTTTGGAAGTTGGCCCTCAGTAGACTAGGTCCAACACTTTTAAGGCAAGGTGCCATATCCCAGCAAATGCCCTGGCTTTTTCATACTTTGGAACATTGTTTGAATCTAAACTAAACTTTAACCCCCTGATAGAGGTAAAGCTGGGCGACATGAACAGATCAATGGGGGCCTTTGCTAGCTATGCTCAGAGATTGGGATTGTGGTCAGCCAGCACGCTCTTAAAGGGAGAACCGGCAGGAACACTTTTTTAGGCTAGAAGGAGTGCACCCCTTTGCCGACTCCAACCTTCAGGTGCAGGAGGTGACGTAAACCACATTTTCAATGCCCACCATCTTGAAGATGGTAGGTCTTATCCAATCAGGGCTAAGGCTATGCTCCCTTCCCCCAGGAGGGTGACATAATAGTGGGTGTAGCCACCCCAAGTAAGAATCCCATTGGTCCCTACCTGCTACTCCCATGTAACACCACCAAATCTAGTATTCTGGTGGCTCCCCCAGATCCTCAAAGCAGTTCCTGCCTATCTCACAGTATTGGGGCACACCCACTGCACCCAGCATCAGCACTGGTGTCAGGACCTGGATATAGTGATGGTAGCCGAAAAGGCAGTCTTTTTACACAGAGGGTGTCCCAAAAAATGGGATCAGGTGTGGGGCAAGTGGAATTCGTTCCGCGGCAATATTTGTGCCCCCCCCCCCCTACGGAGGAATCAGACCCAGACTTAAGCAATTAACCCACACAACCCATTAGATAACCACTTACATGGCCGGGATCAGGGACCCAGACACTTAGCTATGTTATGTTATGGAGTGAGGCAACTGTGTACAATGTATTACCTGTTGAAATACCCTGTAATGAGTGTAACATGATAATGGATATTGCTATGTGTAATCAGCACTGTTTTGAACTTTTTATAATAAAAATGTTTTTTTTTTTAAAACTGTTCCTGACAACCTAAAATGAGAGAGGACAAATAAGAAGCGATGCAGACAAGACTAAAGACGCCAACTGACTTGGCCCCTCCTCTTACAGCCTGTGTGCAGCTTCAAAGACCTCGCAAAGTAAACAACATCTGTCCTGCAGCCAGAGATCTCCATATCCTCCCTGACTTTGAAAAAGACCACAACTCCTGAGGACAATGGACTTGTCCCCAAGAAACCAATATAATGGACTCTGGTGCCCTCCCTGACCACTCTGCACCCAATGCCTCCTGTCTGAGGACTGGTGGCCCGCCGGTCCGCAAAGGGTTCCCCAGCAATCCTGACCCCTCCTGGACTCCACAACGGCGCCTACAGTGTAAATCCGAAGGCTCTCCCCAACTGCGACTGGCTCCGGTGAGAGATTCCTGACGTCAAAGGACACTCCTGCACCCCAAGCCCCTGAGGCCTAGAGAGCTCGGCCAATAATGTCCCAGCAACCCACAGCATCCTAACTTACCACTGGTGTTCTTAATGCAGCCTCTGGTTCGACTCTTACAGCCTGTTTCCTAAAACGAGTTCCTCCATTGACTTGCATTGGGCACCCAACACTGTGTTTGCACCCTGCACCTGGCCCGCCCTTTACCACTGGTGGTGCTGCCTTGTGCCCCCTCCCCTAAACCTCTGAAGCTTGAACCCAGCAACCGCTTTACTTACCTGCAAGGAGCGTGTCTTCAAGCACCTCCAGTCTCTATTGTTTAACATTGGCCCTTCACTCAGGATTTGACTTCTGCACCCAGCTGCCCCAGTGCCGTTCGAGGTGCAGTGTTTGTGCTTCTCTAAATCTTGCCCTCTGCTGACCTTAAATCCCGAAAACTGGAACTGTAAGTTGTGTACTTACCTCCAAAACCACGTTATTGTTTTCCTCCCATAGGTTAACATTGCAAAAACTGAAAATTGCAGTGTCCAATTTTAAAACTCAATGTATTTTTATTAAAAAAATTACTTGCTTCTATCTGCCGCGGTCCGTGCAGATAAGAGGGTGGGGCGGCATGGGGATGAATGTCGAGGGACAATGCAGAGGGAAAATTAATTACTTATTTAATTTTCCCTGGCATCTTCCCTCGAAATCCCCCCACCCCGCCCCACTGCTGTTACCTGCAGGGAACATGTCTGGCTTCTATGAAAGCTTTGTGATTTAAATAAATAAATATATCTAAGTACTATTTTTATAAATTGGTCTCAGATTTATTCAATGAGTATGTGTGTCATTTATTGCCACTGTGTGCAACAAATGCATTAACTGCCACCTGCACTACCATAAAAGGGAGCATTAGTGTTATCTACTTAGCCTCTGTACAACCTCTGGAGACAAACTGGACTCACTACACACTATATCTCTTTGTGGTATAGTATATGATGAGCAAGCCTTTCACAGTGGTCGTTTCGTCTGGTTGATGGGTTGGTGAGATTGGGGCTTGGACTTTGCTAGCTTTGCCCCCTTTCTTGCGTTTTTGCCGAAACAAAGTGATTTTGCGTCCTAGTCAGTTTTTTCTGCCCAAGTTCTTGTCTGACTTCCATTGTCAGGAGGCTATTGTCCTTCCTGGTTTTTTTTCTATCCCGTCTTCTCCAAAGGAGGAGGCTCTCCATTCTCTGGATGTGTTAATGGCCCTTCGCATCTACCTGGAATGTACCTTTGATTTTCGTAAGGTGGATTCCTTGTTTGTTACCTACAGTCTCTCTCTGGAAAGGGTCTTGAATCTTTTTTTTGTCCACTCTGACAAGGTGGGTGAAGTGTGCGGTTCTCTTGTCTTGTGAGGCTGCTGGCTGTCCTATTCTCTCTTCTTTCCAGGGGTGGTCCACTCGAGGAGGTTTTCTCATTCTGGGCCATGTTTAAGGGTGCGTCACTGCTTGACATTTGTAATGCTGCTACATGGGACTCTCCCCACATTTTTGTTTCCCACTACCATCTTCCTTTGGGGATGACAGCTTCTGCTGCTTTTGGCGCTCATCTTTTGTCTGCTGCATACGATTTGTAATTTGTACAGGTTTTTTTTACATTAAATCGACCTGTCTGTTTACGGCATCCTTATGGTTTTTGTGTTTCAATCACCATGCCCTTGGGTATGGGCTTGTGTGTAAGGAATGGGCAGGAAGCCAGACGAGGAGGAAATGCGCAGTTACTCACCCGTAAATCGGTTACTCAAGGGTAATGTTCATTATTCTGGGTCCTAGTCTTCGTGTTCCATTCCTGAACCCATCCCTCTCTCTCTGGTTTTGGTTTATGGTGACTGTTTTGGTGTTCATTGGGTTTATTTGGTATTCTCAGGCAGTCCTGGTGACGTACTTCCCCCTTTAAGCATGCTGAGTAAGGCAGCACCATGTTGGGGGAAGCATTTGACATCAGCCAGGTAATAGGTTTCCGTGGAGCAGATAAACTGCCCATGTAAGGAATGGAACAGGAAGACCAGGACTCAGAGTAATAAAAAATACTGGTGAGTAACTCGGAAGTATAGCTCCCCAGGGACCATTCCATGACGAGGCCCGTGCTTAATGAGGTGTGGACGTATTGTCAGCTACCAGTGCGCTAAAACTGGCATGCTCTTCTGCCACAGGCTGTTGCTGCTGCCCGAGCCTGCTCCTGACAAAATTAATTGTCTTGCTCTCTCAAGGAATCTGCATTACAATGCCTTATATTCATCACAGAGCGCCGCGCTGGCGAGCGTTGTTATGTACAGTGTACCGAGAGGTAAAGTGAAGGCAGGCCTTGCCTTCAGATGAAGCCCGAACCGGCCTGCCTCGGAGTCTCTGAGAGGAACCACTGCCTCCGCTGCTCAGCGCCGCCTTCACTGTCTTACGTACAAAACACGCAGCTTCGTCCCCAGCGCATGGGTCCGAGCTGCGCCATGCCTGATGTCTCCCCGCAAAGCCACCACACAGGCAGCAGATTGACGCAGGCAGCAGATTGACGCAGGCAGGCAGACGCTGATGCCGGAGGCAGCGCCTTTCATTTAAATTTGCCTGACGGGGCCATCAAGTGAGGTACTGATCAGAGGTGAGCTGTGCTCTTGCAGCGCCTTGAAGAATCATTTTGTTTAAAAATGTACCCGCTCTGTCACTATTCTGCTGCAGGAAACACTTGTGCTCCGCAGCTCCGCATTCTCAATGTAGTGGTAGTAATGAACGATGGAAGACATAGTGCTTTAAATGGGCCAGTACTGTCCGGTACGTAGTACCGACCCCCTTTTTTTTTATTGTAAGAGGGAGAGTACCGGCACTTTTCAGAAACAATCAGGTTCTCTGGTACAGAGTACCTGCACTTTTATTTTTCCATTTCAAGCAGATATTACCGAGAATATTGCAGCGGATTTCACCCTATTTCTGTGAAACATCAGCCCGCAGGTTTTTCCATAAAGAGGTCTTCTACCTCGCCATGTTCCCTTGAACAATGGGTGCTTTAATTATTACATAATGGGCGCTTTAACAGAGGAGCTCCAAAACAAATCTCAAAGGGCAGCGACCTACAGTGGGTCATCCGATGCTCCATTGCATGTTAGAGCTTCTACTCCAGAATCGTGGACATGGGGAAGTAGGTTGAACTCCCAGCGTCAGTTCAATATCCTGTGATCCTGGGGAAAAAATGTAATAACTAAAAAACCACAAAAAGAAAGACACCTGGGTTCTTGTGTAAATTGGCCAATGCCCTTGATCCGAGTTAGTGCTGTATGAAAACTGCAGAAAACAAACAAAACGTATACTTCTCCACAGCAGAAGACTGTAGCAGAGACTGATATGGACACACCTCCGTTTCAAAGCAGGGTTTCACACACCTATGGTAGAGACAGACCATACAAAGGCTATCTATGCTAGAAAAGAGTATCAGTCAAGGGACAGACCAGCTAGGGACAGCTCTGGGTCACTCAATCAATCAATCAGTGACACTTATAAAGCGCGCTACATACCCGAGTGCGAGATTGTTCCTTTCCGCCGCAACTATGTGTTCGCAATTGCGAACTCTCGCGAGGCGTGCTGTGCAAGGTGGCAAGCCGCGATTACGTATTCGCGGGCGCCAAACTCCCGCGGGATCCCGCAGCAAGATCCAAAATGGCGCAGCACTAGCAAAATATGATCGAGAAAAACAACTCGGCAAACGCTGAATGACGGAAAGTGAACGCCGTGCACCACGCCGCGCGCCGCAATATTGTATCACCAAGCAAAAAATCCGCCGCGAGCGAGTTCACGGATTTTCGACAAATTCGCGAGAGTTCGCGGATTGCGAATTTGCCGAAAATCCGAAAAATCCGCGATCGGAGCGGATTTTACGCCCATGCTTACTTCTAGGCTAGACTAACGTCACGGGCTGACACAAACAGGATAATATAAGAGGGGGAAACTTCGTTTACAATGCATGCGATACATCGCATGCCATTACAGGCTAAAATCTTACCGCTGCTGAAGAAGCCTTTGGCGGATCCACTATCAGCCTCTAACTACAGACCTATTTCACTTCTGCCTTTTTTCGCTAAAACAATTGAAAAATATGTGAACCAAGTCACTACGGAATATATTGAATTGAACACCCTCCTTCACATGAGCCAATCTGGTTACTGTGCTAATTTTAGCACAGAAACTGCTCTCCTTGAGATCTCAGATGCCATTAAAGAGACTCTCGACTCAGGCGGAAGAGCGGCTTTAATATTGATAGATCTGTCAGCCGCTTTTGACACCGTGCCCCATGTTAGACTCCTTCAGAGATTGTGTGAATGCGGAGTGGGGGGCATGGTGTTAAAATGGTTCTCCTCCTTTCTGGGGAACAGAAGGCAGGAAACTTGGAACCCGCCTTTTTCCTCCTGTATGCCTCCTATGAAGGTGGGGGTACCACAAGGATCTACTATTTTAAGTCCTTTGTTGTTTAATTTATACATGGCCCCCCTTGCCCCTTTGGCTGAAGAGGCAGGTCCCATAATTTTATCTTACGCCGATGACACTCAGTTTTTGTTCACATGTAAAAAAGGGGACGTTTTTGACGGTGAGAAAATCAATAACTGCCTGAGAAAGGTCTTTTCCTGGTTTAGTTTTAACCAGCTTAAGTGTAATTCGGCAAAATCGGAAATAATTCTCTTCGGAGCTTCTGATCCAGATGTATGGAGACAGTGGTGGCCGTCTGATATGTCCGCCCCACAGACCTTTGTGGGGGTAGCCAGAAATCTTGGGGTACAAATGGATGATTCTTTAGACATGAAGAAGCAAGTTCAATCAGTGGCAGGAACCTGTTACGGAACTTTGAAAACACTCCGTAAATTTCTACCTATTCTATCACTCTCCCACAGAAGCACGGTCCAAGCTATTATTACATCACGGCTGGACTACGCCAACGTCCTCTATCTGGGTCTTCCGGAATATCTATTAAGTAAACTCCAGGTGGTGCAGAATTCTGCAGCTAGAGCCATCCTCCTGCTGGGCCCTCGTGCCCACATTTCCTCCCACCTTAAGAACCTACATTGGCTTCCTATCTGCCGCAGAATTCAGTTTAAGACCCTGACATTAGCTTTTAAAGCTCTGCACGGCTCCGGCGCTCATTACATCAGGAGAAGAGTGTTCTTCTACTCGCCTGGCAGAATCCTAAGATCATCCCATTAGTATATGATGAGTGTGCCTAAATTTGCACGCTCTCGCAAATGTGGTCGCTCTTTCAAGTTCAAGTTGCTCATCTGTGGAACAAATTTCCTGCCACAATGAGGGAATTATCTGACATCTGGCTTTTTAGGAAACAACTTAAAATGTGGCTGTTCCAGCAATAATTCTCTCCCCCTTTATGAGCTGTCTTTTCTCGCTTCCATTAAATCGCTGTATTTTCCTAGTGCCGGGACACTCTTTTTGAGTAGCTACGTGCTTTATAAATACTTTATAACATAACATAACATTACAAAGCAAGTCATTACACGACTTGCTGTAGGGGACAAAAAGTGTTGGATTTGTTGAATTTTCAGTCCAACACCTTCCCTACTGTTGCACACACTGGAGTTGGAATAGTAAATTATACTATTCCAAACTCCAGCGCCCCTCTTTTGTAACGACTTGCTTTGTAATGGCATGCGATGTAACAACGTGTTGTTATAATGACTTGATTTGTAACGGCATGCGTAGAAAACGCATGCGTTGTAACGAGTGCTATTCTATCAGAAAGTGCAGTTCGGTTTCCATCCAAGCAAATCAACTACTGAGTAATGCCTTAACCTCTATTTTCTTGTTAATAAATACATGATAGCCCAGTCAGGCGCCCTATTTTTAGCATTCATGAACCTCACGTTCGCTTTCGATCGGGTGAATTGAAAGAAGCAGTGGGACTTGTTTATTTCCTTGGGTGTTGACCAGACATTGTAATTTTTCTGATGAATCTCCATGCCCATACCATGGCAGCGGTTAGATACTCCAAGGAGGTGGGCCTTCAGAACAGTTTAAATGTACGAGGGGTGTTCATCAAGTGTGTATACTTGCCCCCTTTTTGTTCATAATTATATCAAAGGCCTTAAAGTTGCCTTTCCTCATTACAGTCTGACTGCCCTAGAGTTGATAAGAAATGATTGCCAGTTTTATTGTACTCAGATGATATGGTGCTTATAGCAATGGCTCTGCAGGTTTTAATAGATGGGTTTGCCTTTATGGACAGATTGGACCTGAAGGTCAACTTTACAAAATCTTACATTTTGGAAGTTTGGCCCTCAGTAGACTAGGTCCAACACTTTTAAGGCAAGGTGCCAATATCCCAGCAAATGCCCTGGCTTTTTCATACTTTGGA
>NC_136057.1:1860184228-1860232354 GCF_964261635.1 Lissotriton helveticus
TCAGTGACACTTATAAAGCGCGCTACATACCCGTAGGGTCTCAAGGCGCTGGGGGGGGGGGGTGCCGCTACTGCTCGAACAGCCAGGTCTTCAGCTTCTTCCTGAAGGAGAGGTGGTCTTGGGTCAGGCGCAGGTCGGTCGGGAGGGAGTTCCAGGTCTTGGCGGCCAGGTAGGAGAAGGACCTTCCTCCTGTAGTCGCTCTTCGGATGCGGGGGACGGCGGCGAGGGCGTGGTTGGCTGATCGGAGGTGGCGTTTGGGAGCGTAGAAGTTGACTCGGCTGTTGAGGTAGCTCGGGCCTTGGTCGTGTAGGGCTTTGTGTGCGTGGGTGAGGAGGCGGAAGGTGATTCTTTTGTTGACGGGGAGCCAGTGAAGGTCTCTCAGATGTCCGGAGATGTGGCTGGTTCGTGGGATGTCGAGGATGAGTCTGGCTGAGGCGTTCTGGATCCGCTGGAGTCTCTTCTGGAGCTTGGCGGTGGTACCGGCGTATAGGGTGTTGCCGTAGTCCAGACGGCTGGTGACGAGGGCCTGGGTGACGGTCTTCCTGGTCTCGGTGGGGATCCACCAGAAGATCTTCCGTAGCATGCGTAGGATGTTGAAGCACGCCGAGGAGACGTTGTTTACTTGCCTGGTCATGGAGAGGGAGGAGTCCAGGATGAAGCCCAGGTTGCGTGCATGGTCTGTCGGTTTGGGTGCGGTGCCCAGGGCGGGAGGCCACCAGGAGTCGTCCCAGGCGGAGGGTGAGGAGCCCAGGATGAGGACATCCGTCTTGTCCGAGTTCAGTTTCAGGCGGCTGATCGTCATCCACTCGGCTTCCTCTTTCATCCCTTCGTGCAGGTTGGCTCTGGCGGCGGCGGGGTCGTTGGTCAGGGAGAGGATCAGCTGGGTGTCGTCGGCGTAGGAGATTATGCTGAGGTTGTGTTTGCGTACGATGGCCGCGAGGGGGCTCATGTATCATAGAGAACCAGGTTCTCTCTACATTAACCTGTCTGAGCCAGAAAAATGTAGCAGAGACAACCGTCAGAGACCTCTCTGGTAGAGAATAGTGTGGAAGAGACACAGAAGAGAAGCATCTGTGGTGAAGAACTGAATTGACAGAACATCTCGAGAGAGACTGAAGCACAATACTGCACCAAAGGATTAGCCTACTCCCTGGAACTAAAAAGCTAAGACCCCCTACACCAGGGGTACTCATAGTACGGCCCGCGGGCCGGTGGCGGCCCGCCTGGCCTTAATTGGCGGCCCGCGGACCCTGTGCATGGATAAACTTGAACGTTAAACAGAGAAGATGGCCGCAGGCGCATACATTGTGAATACGTATTGAATACGTATTCACAACGTTTGCTCGTGCGGCCATCTTCTTTGCTTTTGATTGCCTTTCATTGGACTGCGCCCCTGTGACGTCAGCCCCGGCACCGGCGCGAAGCACAGGCCCTTTAAAAGTCACCTGTAACTAGCGCTGTTACAGCTGACCTTTAAAGGAGCTTCCTGTGTCCGTGGTGACGTCGACGGCCCTCTCTGCAGCAGCCCCCTCGCATTGGAGCAGCCGGGAAGAATCTTCACCTCCGTCGCGTACCTTGCAGCAGCCCGGGAGAATATTGTGTGAGGGGTGGGGCTCGGGTGAGGGGCACCTCAAGGTGCGAGGCCCGTGCATGAAGGAGTGTGTTGTCGAGGGTGGGCACCCCTCACCTTTATTTAGTTATTTATTTATGCATTGTTCTCTCGCGCGGACTTTACCCGAAGGTGTCAGAGGCCCCACAATAAGAACAGAGCTGATACATGAGAACACTTAAGTGTGAACAAATTACAAAAGCAAACGTTACATTACATGAGGCAAAAGTGACAATAGTGAGCAAACAAAATACAAGAGGTAGGAAACGGTGCAATACAGTAGGAAAAAGTGACATGTGTGAAGGTTACAAAAGCGTACAAAGTACACGTCACGGTATAATATTGCAATAAATGGAGGACTTTCAAATACAAGAACAAACGTTACATCAGGCAATGGTGGCACTTGTGCAAGTATGGAAAGCAAACAAAATGTGAGAGGTAGCAAACAGTGTGTTACAAGAGAAAAGTGGTGTGTGCATGTTAGAGGGGCTCTGGGGGGAGACGTGCATTTTGGAAGCATCCTTTGTCCTGTGGCCTGCAGGTTACCTACTGGGGGTGGGCGTGGGCTACACCTGAGCTCGGGGGACTGAAAGCAAACGTGCTTAATTTGTGCTGGCACAGCAATGAAGCACGCTGAACAGGGGTCGGAGAAGCAAATAGAAAGTGAGTGGGAGACAAGGGGGGAGAGAAAGAGATAAGGGGAGAGGCGATGGAAAGGGAGGGGAGGTGACTGGGGAGGGATGG
Source organism: Lissotriton helveticus (assembly GCF_964261635.1). NCBI lineage: Eukaryota > Metazoa > Chordata > Amphibia > Caudata > Salamandridae > Lissotriton > Lissotriton helveticus. The sequence continues at coordinate 1,860,186,582 of NC_136057.1, forward strand.
AAAGAGAGGTGAGGGAACGGAATGGAAGTGAAGATGGGGCAGTGAAATGAAGATGGGGCAGGAACGTGAAGATGAGGCAGGGAAATGAAGATGAGGCAGGGATGATGGGGCAGGGAAATGAAGATGGGGAAGGGAACCTTAAACTGCAATCCACCTTGCGTGCCCTGATACCTCCAACTCCCGCCGAACCACCTGAACACGTTTCAATTAAGGTGGATTCACCAAAGTGGCAGGGTAGAATGGGTGACATAACTGACATTGACCTCACTTAAATGACATGGATTGAAAAGGGATGAACACCTGTTTTGCAGTATGTATTGATTTGTTCTTGGGGAAGGACTGGCTTTTGCAGCAAGGACTTAGGTTGGAGGTGTTTGACAATTGCAAGGTTCTCTACTGAAAAACACTGTCATTAAGACCGCCTTACGTCCTTTCCACATTCCCACAGCCCACGTTGTCCCAGACATACTGCCATGATGTGCTCCTCTGCCACCTGCCCTACCCAAAATTATTTTAATTAAAATGCCCTGTGTAAAAGAACAATATGTTTCCTTTTTTTTAAAAAAGATTTGCATTTCAAATAATACTAGCGAAAAACTGAAAACTTGTTTCAGGGTTTCTGATGGGAAGTTTTTCTTTTGTCAAATTGTGTTTAATGAAAAAAATAGAGATGCAGTAGCATTTCCTTCATTCTAGGGGAGGAATAATACGGAGTGGATCACAATAAGGAACTGTAAAAGGGGATTGTTTTATTGTCAAGTTAAGTGCTAAACCAGATCAAAACAGGAACTCACATCTGAAGCCTGTGCTGCACTGGGCATGTGCTGAATATTCGGTTGATAAAAATTGCCATTCAATCCCACTTAAGATTGCTCTGTCTGCTAATAAAAAAAATACTATAAACATGTGCTGCATGTAGTTAAATCTGCTTTGTAAATACAGCACTGTCTAGTAATGTTTTGAAACGGCAGTGGTCTTTTTTTACCCCCTCTAGCCCTGCCCCCAAATGACCCCGCCCCTACCGATGCGGCCCTCGGCCACAAACCACACTGTAAATTCGGCCCCCGAGAGAAAGTTTGTGAGTACCCATGCCCTACACAATCTCTTGATCAAAGTACTACACACAGACTCTCCAGCACTCAGGGCCAGATGTAGGTAGCCAAATACCGGTCGGTAACGGCCGATTTCGTCCGTTACCGACCGGTATTTGGCTTTTAACATGTAGGTGGCTCGGAATTTACAGAATCGGTATATTTACCGCTTTGGTATTTTTCCGAATCGGTAAATATACCGATTCTGTTAATCGATATGTAGGTGGCACAGTTTGCAGTGCCACAGGCCATTAGGATTTCTTATTTTACCACCCAATCCTATTGGGTGGTAAAATACCGAATTCCAGTGTGCATGCACATCTGTGCATGTACACCTATGCCATGTGACACACAGACATGCCCTTAGGGCATGTATGTGTGCCACATGGCACACAAGCCTGTAATTGGGGTGCTACAGGGTGTCAAAGTGACACCCCGTTCCCCCTGCCAGGATTCGGTATTTACTGATTCGGTAAATACCGAATCGGTATTTACCATTGATTCCTATGGGCTTCAAGGCCCATAGGAATCAACGGAAAAAACTGATTCGGTATTTACTGAATCGGTAAATACCGAATCTTACAGATTCGGTTATTGTAAAATTAAAATGACCTACATCTGCCTACTTCCAATTTACCTACTCTTAAATACCGAACTGGTATGATTGGGTATTTAAGAGTAGGTAAATCGGAATTACCTACATCTGGCCCTCAGTGCCTTACCATGGCATGCCCGGGTGCATTTTATGTATCTCTCTGTGCAGGAACGACCAGCACAGTGTCTGCTTTTCATGTTTTTTTTTATGAGCTTTATGCAGAGGGAACTTGACTTGAAGGTATCAGATCCCATTGTATAAGCACTAGTTGCGTTACAAATGGACACATTAATTTTGTTAGGTACAGGGAGATTAAGTGATTAGCTTAGAATCACAGGATGTTGTGCGTCCCTGCCGCAACTCGAACCCGGTTCCCCAGCTTCGAGGTCAACAGCTCTAGCCGTTAGGCCACATGCTCTCCATCTCATACCTGACTTTTACTCTGCTACAGCAAGGATTGTGGTGCCTGTGGGTGGGAGACATAAGGGTTTAGAGACGGGGTCTCCAGAGCATAAGTGCCTCTTTTTGCACACTGCCGCAGATACCTTCCAGCACCCAATCACTGGCTGAGAGGCTTTCTGTATGCTTTCAATGGGTTAAATACAGTGCTGAATATTATGAGTCACACAAAAGGGGCGTATATTTTGTAACTGTCCACCACCAACATCAGATTTTACTTATACAAACTGAATGATTGTCTGCATAAAAACTAGATTAGATTGCTGGAGGTTTTTCTGTGACGGTGGCAAATGCTGGACCTCTCTCACTTTGCATCCATCACTACTGGCAGGTCCTGTGGGCTAGACAAGAGTCTGGGGGCATATTAGTAAATAAGGCCCCTTTACATGCATCACTTAGCGTGAAAGGGGCATGCAATGGCTGTTGTTGTGAGCGTTGCATCACAAACCACATTGCTTTTGACGGTGCCGCAGATTTACAAGATGGTGTAAATCTGGGGCAGCGCCAAAAACTAACGGCAAGCAAGTGCAGGCGTCAGAATGGCGAAACCAGGAGAACTACTTTTATTTCTCCTCGTTTTTGCATATTCTATGCTGCATTCTGCAGCACACATAGAAAGAGCAAAATGCCATTATTGATTGTTTATGTGCAGGAAGGTGTCCCTTCCTGCACCTAATCATTACTAATGACTATTTGCTACTTCTATGTGTGCTGCATTCTGCTGCACATTTAGAAGTAACAAATCACCATTAGTAAATGTTTATGTGCAGGAAGGTTTATATTACAAAGACAAATTGTGGTTTTGTAGCTGCGTTGCCCAATGCATTTCGGGACCCTTAGGTACCCTTCTTCAGGGGCAGAATCCTAAAATCCTAAAATATACAAAAAATAACTATTCAGAATGTATTTTTAGAACATCTTACACATGATAATAAAGCAGTCAGACAGTCAAAAGGGGATGCATTTGTAAAAATACTCTATTCCATGGCCTAAGACAAACAAAGATTATAGCCTATGAACATCATTGCTAACAGAATAAACTACATATGCTAGTGTCCTCTAACTAAAGAATGGTGCTGCACCATAGTGACCACAGGGTACTCATTGGTGGACCTCTATATTCATCCCATAATAGGATTGTGCATAATGTTTATACCTAGATACCTCAAGTACACGGTCCTAAGCTAAGGATAAATCCTTGGTATGTAGTGGTTAAACTTACTTGCCAATAGGCTGTGCATTGTAAGCAGTACAAATAACGTCACGATCGTATGGCAGTCAGTACTAATAGATAAGAACAAATGAAAATTAGCCTAATAAAACAAAGGGGACTGTAAAAGAACTGTTAAGTACACGGCTCAATAAGAGAGAGTAATACCTCAGAAGTGGCTGCAGCAACAAATCCTTTAAGTAGCTATGTGCTGGGATTTAAACACTAGGTCCAGTGATGCTCCTTTTGCTATTGTATTCAAGATACTGCATAAATGGAGAGAAAAAAACTGTCCTTACTAAGTACAATCAACTGTAGTGCATTACGAAACAATGACAGGGGGAAGTCAGCCCATACCTGGCGCTTGGGATAATAATCCTGATGTCCAACTAATGCTTGATATACATGACGGTATGGAGGAAAATCATCGTAATGACGTGAACTTGAGCTATAAATAATGACAAAAACACGAGTGTCTGCAAAATGCTCAATGTCCTAAAACTCATCTTGCTTCGGTGTGAGAAAAACATAAATCCTCACATACCTGCTTGAGCAGACTAATTGGACCGAAGTGATTGATGTGGGGGTCAAGTGGTCAAGCTAACGAACATCCAGTGAACAAGTAAATGCTAAATGTAACATAGCCGTGTAGTAGCGGTCTAGTGTTCCGTCCCCGGAACAGGAAGCGAAGGGACGGGAAGCGGAAGGCGGCCATATTGTTTCATTGGCGCCGACCGCAACAGGCAAGCTACCGCTCCCGGCGCTCCGGGAATAAACATCCATACAAAACTATAACTCGTGTGTGTGGTGATTTACATTTCTATAATGGCGATGAGGATTGGGATGTGACACCCGCGACCACACACACGACGACGGTTACACGCATCTCGCGTGAGCGAACGCAGAGACACCCGGAGCGCGGCAGAGGAGCCGCCGCACTGCATGTAAAAAGGCACGAAAACGAGCCGGCACCCCAGAGACACAACAGCGGTGCCAGAGCCTACACCCTGAGCAGCGAGGGTCACGGCAGCAACAACCACGCAGTCAACACTGGGGGCAGAGCGCACCAAACGCTACAAGAGGTACTCAAGCAGAGTGCACGAGGTCAAAGCGGGAAGCGAACCATCCTGTTCACTGGCTGCTAGCCAGGCACCCTGGCGGAACAGCGGACACTGGCTGAAGCACCGGGCTCCTCACACCAATCTAAGGAGGACAGCCAACCAGAGCTATCGCACCCCACTAGGAGAGTCCAGGGGGAGGAGAGCGACGGAGAGCGCAGCGAAGAGGACGCAGCGAGGCAGCACACGCCGGGGAGTCCACCCAGTCGGGCGATCAATACTGCGGCAGACAGAAGGAACGCACCTGCAATGGCGGCCCAGACCACATCCCTCACTCAACTGGTAACGTTTCTGACTAAAGGGGGCGAACCGGAGATGAAATGGGAAGACTGGAAAAGGTACTTCCTTAACTATCTGGAGGCATTGGAAGAAGAAGGTGATACCCCGTTCTCGAGCAAGAGGAAAAAGAAGATCTTGTTACATAATTTAGGTCCGGAAGGGATCAGGGTGTACGACACCATAGTCAAAGGCGAGAGGGTTGCCACGGACACTGATGTCTTTAGTCACGCCATCGCTGACCTGGATGCACACTACAGACCAGTGGTATGCGTCGCAATCGACAGATACAACTTCTTTCAGAGGAAGCAAAAGAGTAGTGAGACGGTGGACGAGTACGTCGTAGCTTTGGGGAAATTGGCCCTCACGTGTAAGTTTGGCACGCTTCACGACGAACTAATCAGGGACCAGATTATCATGCACACGTCCAGCTCTCACATACAGGAGAAGTTGTGGGTGAACGGAGATGCTCCACTCAAGGAAATTTGGGCGATGGTCAAGAAAGCAGAATTATCACAACGGTGCGCTCAAGCAGCAAAGAAGGAAGCCGGAGAGTCGCAAACTGTATGCAAGATAATGATACCTATGAGAAGTGAACGATCGAGGCAGAACGACACGCAAAGGAATCAGGGAGGTGGAAAATCCAACAACTCCACCAAATACCAGACGGATAACAAGTCCAACAAAGGAGGTAGACCCCACTGTTACAGGTGTGGCAGCAATGCCCATCTAGGTAATGACAAGGCGTGCCCTGCGTTCAGAGCCAAATGCTCTTATTGCAGCATTTTCGGGCACTATGAAAAGGTGTGCCGCAGGAAACCAAAAAACGCGATGGTACGTTATGTGGACCAAGGTCGACGTGAAGACGCAAGCGACCAAGAAGACACGGTGTAAGAGGAGGAGTTCCTTTACATTGATGTCCAAGTGTTGGAAATGGAAGGGTCGAACACAGATAAACCCAGGCTTGACATGCACATCGGTGGAATACCAATGGAGATGATTGCAGACAGTGGGGCGCCAATTTCCATCATACAAAGAAAAGTTTGGGAAGACAAATTCGCGCCAAAGATCAAAGAGAAGCTACTTCCGATGGACGTGAGACCGGTCACATATACCGGGCAAAGAATTCCCATGTTGGGGTACTGTCCTCTCACGTTCGAATTCAGAGGCCGCCACGCGAGTTGCAAACTATATGTGGTGGAGAAAGGCCCCTCGGTGCAGAGCTGGAGGGACCAGGGAGCGTTGGGAATCCAGCTCAACCCTGGAGGTATCGAAAAAATCCTGCTGATGGACATGGAGAACATGGAAGATGTGGGATCGTGGCAGAAGGCGTACCCCAAGGTGTTCAACGGTCAGATTGGTGAGCTAGATAAATACACTCATCTCATAAAGCTTAAAGAGGGGGCTGAACCCGTCGTGCACAAAGTAAGGAACATCCCGTTCCGCAGTAGGGAAGCAGTGCAAACGGAACTGGATAGACTGGAAAGAGAAGGAGTGATCAGGGCGATAGAGAGTGCAGAATGGCTCTCACCCTTGGTGGTAGCCCAGAAGCCGAACGGCAAGGTACGATTATGTGTGGATCTCAGGGAATTGAACAAAAACATTGTCATCGACAAATTCCCTCTACCACGCATCAATGAAATGCTGGCGAAAACAAAAGATGTCAAATGGTTCTCCACGGTGGACTTGTCATCAGCCTACCATCAAGTGAAACTGCATCCATCGTGCAGCCATCTCACGTCTTTTATCACACCCTTTGGTTGCTACGAATTTGTGAGGATGCCTTTCGGCCTGGCTTCTGCCGCGGCAGTCTTCCAGAAGATCATGCACAGACTGTTAAAAAACTTAAAGGACGTTCTATTCTTTCAGGACGACAATTTGGTGATGGGCAGGTCGAAGCAGGACCATAATGAGAAACTCCACAAGGTATTACAAACGCTGCAGGACAATGGCCTTATGGCTGAGTGGTCCAAATGCAATTTGGGAGTACAATCCGTCACATACCTAGGTCACGAGGTGAGTGGACAAGGCATTACACCTAAAAGAACAAACATGAAAGCCATCCAGGAGGCCCCCACTCCTGGCAAGAAAGAGGATGTTCGGTCATTTCTGGGAATGGCCGAGTATTACAGCAAGTTAATTCCCCACTTCGCCACGAAAACTCACTTCATTCGTCAACTACTTAAGGAAAAAAATAAGTTTCAGTGGGGGAAAGATGAGCAAATGGAATTTGATGCCCTCAAACAGGAGATGAGCACCGCCATTCCCCTCAAAGGATTCGACCCGAGTGCAGAGTCCATCCTCACTACTGACGCCAGTGACCGCGGCCTGGGGGCAGTCCTAATGCAGAAGTCGGAAAACGGGGAGATGTCGACAGTCAGCTTCGCCTCTCGTTCGCTAGCTTCCAATGAAGAGAAGTTCAGTGTTGTGGAGAAAGAAATGCTGGCCGTAGTCTGGGCGATGGAGAAATTTAGGCAGTACTTGTGGGGAGCCAAGTTCCTGGTGAAGACGGATCACAAACCACTGGTCCGAGTACTGACATCCAGCGGCCACGATCACGCAACACCCAGAATTGCCAAGATGACCCTCAGACTGCTAGACTTCGTCTATGATGTAGAACACATTCCGGGACCACAGAACAAAGTTGCGGACTTCCTGAGTAGAGCAGTGGCCATGGATGAAGCAAAGAGCGGAGAGAGACAGAACTGGGAAGGATATGTAGTGGCCACTATCCAAGACACAGAAGAGGTAATAAGTGCTCAGGAATGGGGAAAAGCGTACAAGGAGGACACTGATTTGGAGACAGTGAAAGGGTATGTAGTCCATGGATGACCGGAAAAAAGACACCTGAAAGAAGAACTGAGAAGGTACTGGGAGGTCCGGGACGAGCTGTCACTGGCGGAGAACCCTGTATTCCTACTCCGAGGTGACAAGGTGGTTCCTCCACAGGGCATTCTGGATCATCTGATGTCCCTACTACATGAAGGGCACCAGGGAATAACGTAAACGAAAGCCCTTGCCAGACAAGCTTACTGGTGGCCGGCCATCGACGTGCAAGTGGAACGTCATGTGCGACAGTGCGAGTCATGTGCAAAAGCAGACAAATCACAGAGCATGCTGAGACCGCCGTTGGGGAAATTCCCAGTACCGGATGGTCTGTGGGAAATGATATCAGTAGACATTATGGGTCCAGTCCTCGACAAAGCAGGAACTCAGAAATATGCAGTAGTAATCATCGACAAGTATTCAAAGTGGCCGGAGATGGAGATTATGGAGCACGCTGACACGGAGGCTGTGGTACGTTTCTTACGCGCCACGTTTGTCAGGGAGGGAATCCCAAAAATAATCACGTGCGACAACGGGCCCCAATTCACTTCGGCGAAGTGGATTGCCTTTACTGACAGAAATGGCATTGAAGTGAAACACACACCCATCTATCACCCCGCGGGAAATGGTCAAGTGGAGCGTTTCAATCGAGTGATTATGGGCACCATCCAAGCGGCCATAGATGATGGTCTGGACTGGGAAAAAGAATTGGAGAAGATGATTTGGGCGTATCTCATCACACCAGGGAGCACGGGATACAGCCCATTCAAGGTTTTAAGAGGAAGGGAGGCCTTCACGAAAGACAACACGGCATGGAGGAAATTAGTGGTGCAGAGCAAGTGGTCACCAGCCGTGGTCATAAAAAATCTGGAAAGAGCGCAAGAGGTATACACGGCTCACTACAACAAGAGACGGAACACTCAGGAAGCGGGGCTGGAGAAGGGTGATTGGGTCCGAGTAAAGCCGGCCATCTTGATGAGAAAAGGAGAAAGCAAGTTTTCACCACCCTTGAAAGTGGTGGAGCCCTACGGCCAATCAGCCCTGCTAAGTGACGGAAAGATATGGTCAATGGACAGAATGGCGAAGTGCAGCAAGATCCTGAAGTGGGGAGAAGAGACTACGGAAGGAGCAGAGCATGTCGACGAAGAAGGAGAAAGTGAACGTAGCGGAAGGAACGGAGAGAATGTGGAAGAAGGAATGCAGCAGGTGGCAGATGGAGAAGGAGAAGAAGGAGCGAGAATGAGAGAGAGAAGCGGATGCAAGGTAGAAAGAGAAAGGGAAGCGACGGACAGAGATGGAGGCGGAATAAGAGAGCAGACAGAGAACAAGGCATCGGAAGGAGAAGGAAACGGTGAGAGTGTGAAGACCCGAGTGGGACGCAGAGTAAAGGTACCGGAGAAGTTCAAGGACTATGATATGAACTGGAAGTAAGAACTTTGTTATACTGTTTGGTAAATGCATAATGGGGGGAGATATGTAGTAGCGGTCTAGTGTTCCGTCCCCGGAACAGGAAGCGAAGGGACGGGAAGCGGAAGGCGGCCATATTGTTTCATTGGCGCCGACCGCAACAGGCAAGCTGTAGCTCCCGGCGCTCCGGGAATAAACATCCATACAAAACTATAACTCGTGTGTGTGGTGATTTACATTTCTATAAGCCGGCGATGTAATGTACTCCGGAAATATCTACAAAGTGAAATAACACAAAAGTATCACTGCCGTTATATCGCAAAAAAGGGTAAAATTACGTTAGTAGTCTGAGTACCTAATTATATAGGCCTCATACCTGATATAGAAGTAGCTGCAAACTCCGACACGGACTGACGAAGTGGTGGTGAATTACCGCGGAAGGATACCATACAGCAATATAAAGAGTTCTAGGTAGGTTCGTGTTACCACAGGAGTGATGGGATATGTAGTGCACTTCTAATCTCAATCCTCACGACTATATATGCACCAGCATGGGCGCGGGAGCTCTAGTGGATATAGATGCCTCAAATACGGCTGTCTGTTAATCTTGCCTCGTCCATAAAAAATGACTACAATAAAACGTAACCGAATGGTCGGTTAGAGTGTAGAAAAAGCAAACAAGATGTTGCACAATAAAGACTCCACATATAATTATGGGTTATAAGTTGCCTCGAGGGATCACGATTTATACTCAACGGAGAACCGTATGTATGAAAAAAAGGGGTTTATCTATGCTATGAAAAAAGAGAAAGTGAAACTAATACTGATACCAAGCAAAGGCTAAATGAGGGACTACCTCGGCGTTGATAAACATGACCTTGTGTAATAATAATGTTACCTATCCAGTGACGCTAAACATGAAAAAACATAATACATAAAATACCAGCTAGTAGAAACAATAACAGTGAACAAAAACTGACGTACTGATCATGTACAATCCACAGTGAGGGTGCCTGTCTTTACAATAAAACACATGTTATAGCAAGAAGTATGTTGAGTAAAGTCATGAACAACTGATCATGTAGATGGAGTCACAGGAACATGAATACATAGAGAATCTACTTAAAACTGTCTCTCATGGTAATGCATATGAAACGTGGTGCAGTATAGTAAAAATAGCTTAGGAGAGCATGTATATGTGGTAATGAAGAGCTGTGCCAGACAGCGCTCTATGAGTGACTAATACAGAAATGATATGTAATATATTGACCTTGTATATCCTCCTATGAATAGAGCCAAACGGATGTGTCTATTGTTGACATAACTACTGGTTCCTATCTACTCATGAAAACAACTGAAATATACATAATACATGTATATGGTGATGAAGAAGTGTGCCAGACAGCGCACTATGACAGACTTTTACAAAAATGTTATGTAATATATTGACCTGGTCTATCCCCCTTTGAATAGGGCCAAAAAGAGTGTTACTACTGATAACATAAGTACTGATCCCTGTATACTCATAAAAAACAACTTAAATCTACACGATCATTAAGCCCATTCGGGATACATGAGCTCAGATAGTCGATTCAGAAAATTTCTCGTTGTAACAATTTTGAAGAATTATCGTGGCCTTCTTTTTTCTGCACTACTTCTATGATTTGTGCTCTTAATTGTGCAATAGTATGTCTGGCTTCCTGCCAGTGATTAGCTATAGGGGTACTTTTATTTGTGGATCGAATGTTGCTTTTATGCTCAGTGAGCCGAATTTTGAATTTGCGCTCAGTCTTCCCAACGTATAGTTTGCCACATGGGCACTTTAAACAGTATACAAGATTGGTGGTTTTACAATCTGCCGAGTGACGAAGCTTAATTTTCCGCCCAGTCATTGGATGAATCAAACTATTTCCAGTTATGATGTTGTTACAATGTATGCAATTTAAGCACTTCATAGTGCCTTTGTATGAGACACATATATCTGTTTTTTTCGGTGTTCGAATAATATCCATCAGGTTTGTACCCCTGGTATAAGCAAAAATCGGTCTCTCAACAAATATTCCATTGAAATCACTTTCATTTATCAAAACCTCCCATCTTTTAAGAATAATCTTTTTGATTTGTGCTGATGTAGTGGAGAATTTAGAGACAAATGTAAACGCTTCACTGGGTGCCTTGGTGGTCTGAGACAAGAGAGATTGTCTACTGCAGATAGAAAGTCTATCAATACTCTGATCTAAAACAGTCCGAGGGTAACCTCTTTGTTCATATCTGCCACGATGTTCCATTAGTTGATTTTCGAAAATTTCTTAAGTGCCACAAATTCTCTTGATTCTTAGAAAATGGGGATTCTGACCTCGTTACCTGGATTGTCGTGGCCGGACCTTGTTTGCTGCTTTTTTCGCTCTTTTGCCACCGTCATTTCTGCACCGCTCGCCGGACCCGCTGCGCGGGTCCTGCAGCGCACTGACACCAGCGGGAGTCGTCAAGGGGCTACACACCGGAGGAGAACCTTTGTGGGCTGAGTTGCTGCGTGCAGGGCTGCGAGCGTCGAGCAGGGACTCCATCTCCCAGGAGTCCCTGTGTGCACAATTGCTTCCACCTGGGCCGCTCTCCCTGCTGGGCACGCCCCCGCTCACTGAACTAATAGTGGCTGCCTGCATTCCCCCGTTGGGATTCTGACCTTGTTACCTGGATTGTCGTGGCCGGACCTTGTTTGCTGCTTTTTTCGCTCTTTTGCCACCGTCATTCCTGCACCGCTCGCCGGACCCGCTGCGCGGGTCCCGCAGCGCACTGACACCAGCGGGAGTCGTCAAGGGGCTACACACCGGAGGAGAACCTTTGTGGGCTGAGTTGCTGCGTGCAGGGCTGCGAGCGTCGAGCAGGGACTCCATCTCCCAGGAGCCCCTGTGTGCCCAATTGCTTCCACCTGGGCCGCTCTCCCTGCTGGGCACGCCCCCCGCACATTCCTACTCCTATTTTAGTTAGATACCAACTCCGCTGTGCGGGAGCGCCCGGGGCTAAGCCCGGGCAAAGGGCGGGCCGTCTGTGGCCGTCAGGGGCTGCAGGAGGCTGGGCTGGGCCCACTCTCTGTCATCCTATATCGGCAAACGGATAATACTGTAAAAAGCAAGGCTGACTGTTATTTTGTTCTGCCTATTACACGGGCCGTAGTTCTAGTTCGCCCCTGTGCTTTGAGAGGACCCGCTCTGGTCTATATTGTTTTTGCCCGCCCTTCAAGCGGCACTGACTATTAGGTATGTCTTCCCCCCCAACCTCCCCTGTACTGAGTCCCCTCCCACCTATGGTAGGGATAACAATCTTGGGTCCCCTTGACAAGTACTTTAGTAGGGCAACTCGTGATATTGATAAAGAGATTGCCCTAGCTGAGAGACGCGCCGAGCGCAGGCAATCTATTGAACTCCTTAAACTTCCTCTGGAGAAGCGTCCACCCTTGGGTTTCCTGGCAACGGTTCCCTCTTCACCACCTTTAACCATGCCAGTGTCATTAGAAAAGTCCCATACCTCTTCACAGTTGCCCAGTCTGGTTAGGGTGGATGGCAAGTTAGGTCCGGACCTCCAGACCGGAAATACCCCTTCGGTCACTGTCTCGACCATCTTGCCTCCCCCTTTGTCTATTATTTTAAATGTTTCTTCTACTGATGAGGAAAAAACTGCCCAATCGGGTGTGCTGTCCCATGCGGCCTCTAAAAATCCTCGCAGTAAAAGGAAAAGATACATTACCCCGAGGAAGAGTTGTTTCCCCAAACATCCCAAGAAAATTAGGAAACTTGGCATAGGTCTGGGAGCTCCCTGTGAGCCTAAGGGGTCGGTTTAGGTGGGGCTCAAGCTGTTAAGGATGGAGTCACCCCGGTTAATTCTGTATCTAACCCTAGTGATTCTACGGTGACAGGGCCTGCTGAGATTTCATCTCTAGATTCATCTTTGCTTATGCAGTTAGAGAAGTTGTTGAAGTCATTACTGACCCCCATTGTAGAACGAGTTAAAAGGCTAGCTGATCGACTAGATTGCTTTGAACAGGCTATCCTAGACAACTTCTTTTCAACTAAATCCCTAATTAAAACCCACCTTAGGACGGGGCACAGTAACAATTCTACTAACACAAGTGGGCTGGTAAGTGGAGTACCTGTTCCAGAGCCCCTTCCTCCTGTTGGTATTACTACCAAAACGGGGCCCCGTCTCTCAGGGCAAATCCCCAAGATCACTCCCCACCCTCCTGACTATTCACGGGTTAATACATCTCAACCCAAGAAGCGTCTAGCTACTGTGGTCACGGGTATTAATGATAGATCCATAACTGGGAATCTTGGATGCAAAAATCCCAACGCCTCATCTCAAATTACATCAACCTGCCCTGTTCCTCTCCCCTCTAGTCTGCCCGACACAATCCCTACTAAAGTGGTCCGCAGGACACCACCCATGAATCTGCCCCCAGACTGCTATCCTTTTGTTGCCATCCTTACCAATGTACCACCGTTGTTGGCTGGGCAGAAAGAATCCTTCCAGATGCCGAAAAATAAAACAATGCACTGGTTAAGGATTAATAGACCACTGCCCAGGGAAGTGGATGGGTTGATTATTGGTGTTAGAAGGATAGGTTGGGTAGGTGGTACCCCTAAGTGCTTAGAGGGTGACTGTGTAGTAGTTAACTTCAAGAATTCCAGGGTAGTTCACTTAATTTCGAGGCAGAACTTGGGCACAAGTAGTGTTGGTATCGGTGTAATCGACCTGACCTTCTTTTACCCGAGACCACCTGGTATTTATTTTGGCATCACCCCAGAAGTGGGTCGTTATTACAACCTTCCCACTCCCGGACTCGACCCCTTCACTGTACCTTACCAGCAGGGAAACCTTTATAATGTACCAACTTCCAATCGTTTTGAAGTGATGTCAGATCTGGGGTGGGTTGATTGACAAAATGGTAATAATCCACTGGGATTGGGCTGTGAAAATCTCAATCCAGATTATACCATGATTAATCGGGAAAGTATGAATTCAGAGGCAAGGTTTGGGGAGTCTGCATCAATTTTTGGGGTTTTAGGAAATACGGACTTAAATGAAACTAGCATTTTTGGGATTTACAATATTGCAAATAACAAGGAGGACAAAAATCTAGAATAGGAGGGGTACGTAGGAATCTCATCTAGTCATCCTGGGGCTCCTCCTGGAGGATTAGCTCCCGTAGATGGTTCTAGCCTAGGTAAAATGGTCTCATGGAACATCGCGGGATTAAGTAGTAAACTGGAATCTCAAAATTGGATAGACTTCATCAACGGTTTTGATGTATGTCTATTCCAAGAAAGATGGGCCTGTGATCCTATATTCCTCCCGGGTTACCTACATTTTTCAATCCCGGCTAGCAAAGGGGCCAAGGGACGACCCATGGGGGTCTAACTATTTGGATACGTCAAAATCTACCCGTTACAATCAATGTGGTGGAATCGGGTAGCAATGATATCCAATTGATAAGAATGGTTTTAGACCTCAGGGGAGGATTAGACATATATAATGTCTACATTAGGGGCAATACAAGAGGGAAGTCACCTATCCTAGAGGCCTTGTCCTCTCTTCTGGAAAAACAGTCCTTGGGCAACAATGTTGTTGTTGCTGGCGATCTAAACCGGACTTTTGAACCCCTAGATATCTCTGACGATTCTTTGGGGCAGGAGGAGGACACGCAATGGGGCGTTCCAATTTTAGATCTGGCCCCAGTTAGGCGGTGGACTAATGACATAATACGACTGAATGCCATCTGCCTGGTACAGGGACTAAGAGCCCTAAATGGGAGAACGAAGAGTGACAGGGGAGGCGCCTGCACATTTGATAATGGTCGCAGCCAAAGTCGGATAGACTATGTCCTTTGTAGCCTGAACCTGTGGCAGCTAGTATGTGATATGGAAGTAAAGGGTAGACTGGAGAGTGACCACAACCCTCTCTGTGTGGCCCACAACTGGTGGTCGGTCACAACAGGGAATTCTCAATCGACCAATGCCCCGCTGCCTGACATGACTAATGACATGCGTAGATTGAAATGGCCGTGTGTACTGGCTAATGCAGAATCCATGGCAATCATAACCTCCGAGGTGGACATTGCAATCACCGCTATGGAGGATGCAGCCTTAGTAATCCCAGGGTCAAGGGAAATAACTGATATTCACGATAAACTCTTTTCCCTCCTAAAACCGCTCTTTCTGAGGCCCTGCAAGATAAATAGCAAACAACCACCTAGACTAGCTAAATGGTATAATCACCAGTGCAGGGAAGCTAGGCTAAGCTTGGGCAGAGAAATCCGGAGTAGGGATGGGGTAGCGATTAGTGGCGCCAGAAAGTATTATAAGGACAGCCTATCCCTAGCTAAAAAACTATGGGATGAACAGCATTGGGCCGAACTAAAGGAGGCATCGGGGGCTAGGGATTCTAGGTTATTCTGGAACATTGTTAAGTGGGGCAGAGGTGGAATTCCAGACAAACCCGGCAACAATGTCCCAGCGGGTGCCTGGGTAGATTACTTTAAACCCCAATATGCAGAGACTGCACAGTACAAGGGCATGGAAGACATTTTAGCTGTATATTTCACTGGGAATTTATTTACTCTTAAAGAAACCGAAGATGCTCTATGCACTGTCCCCGGGGGAAGGGCCCCGGGATTAGATGGCGTATCAGCTGATGTTTTCATTAATGATAAGGCGCGGTGGGCCAGATATATATTCCTTTTGGGAAATGCCATTTCGAAGGGATCGGCAGTCCCGGAACTATGGAAGGGAGCGATCATCATACCCATATACAAAAAAGGGGATCGGTCTCTTCCAGCTAACTACAGGCCGATAAGCCTGATTGCCACCGTCCAAAAAGTGGTAGGTAGGATGGTGGTTAATAAATTGATGGACTGGGTTGATGAGAACAATGCCCTGTCCCCTTATCATGCTGGTTTTCGGCGGGCCACTAGCACAGTTGACCAGGTGTTTCATTTTACCCTGCTACAGTGGGGAACAGTGGTGCTAGGCGAAGGCAGTCTGTATGTTGCCTTTGTCGACCTGCGGGCTGCCTTCGACCTGGTCCCAAGGAGAAAGCTTTGGGCAGTTTTGAGCGAAATGGGACTCCCAGCTGAGCTACTTACCCTGGTTATGAGGTTGCATGAATGCAACTTCGCTAAAATCCAATGGGGTACGCATGGCGAATCCTCTGATGACTTCCCGGTTGAACGTGGAGTGCGCCAGGGGTGCGCAATGGCTCCCCTGCTTTTCTCATTATTCATAAATGGGATTGTGGCTTGAATGCTGGATGCCAGCGTAGATGCGCCATCGTTGGCGGGCCTTAGGGTTCCGATCCTGATGTTCGCCGACGATACGCAAATTTTATCTAAAACTCCAGGCGGTCTGCAGCGAGCTCTGAACATCTTCGATTCTTTTTGCGGGGAGCATGGCCTGGAAGTCAATGTGGGTAAGACCAAGCGGATGGCCTTTGCACCAAAACGTAGACCCAGGCCGAAAATATTCTTGGACAATTGTTTGTTAGAGGTGGTTACCGTATTCACCTATCTTGGGATCCAGATAACAAATGACTCGAGATGGTCCCAGCATATAGAAATGGCGGTCTTGAGGCACCAACAAATCTCGGGGGCACTTCGGGTGGAGCACAAAAAATCCAGATCCAAACCAATAAAACCCGGTTTGGCAGTGTATGAGGCCAAGGCTCTTGGGTCTGCTCTATATGGGGCAGAGCTGTGGGGCTTTGGGAAGCTTCTTCCCTTGCAGACCTCTGAGACCAGGTTTTTTAGGGGAATTACAGGACTCCCGCAGAGCACCCCACTGATTCCCCTTGGTCTTGACCTGGGGAGGAGAGCAGTTAGTGATCTAGTGAGGTTGCGCCCGATTCTCTATTGGAGACGGCTCTGGACTACTCCGGAGATCCTGCATTACGCAGAGGGGTTTTTAGCCATAATAAATGCTGATATCTTTCATAGGATAGAATGGCTAAAAAATCGTAGGTCTTCTTTATGTGAACTTGGTCTCTCAAACTTATGGGATAATCCAACCGGGGAAATCTTTCCGAGCAAAAAGGTGATTAAAGATCTATACTGGGATCATGTAGCTGCAAGGGTTTGGAGTAAAACTAAATCTGATTCCATGACGGGGCGTTTTGTGTAAGCAAAACTGTATCCAGTTTTGGAACCCTACTGGGATAGCATAACCAACCCTGGGGACAGGAAGCTTTTCTTTCAGTTAAGATCAGGTGCCCTTCCATTGAGATCACTGACAAGTAGGTGGAGGAGTTCCTCCACTCTATATTGTCCAGCCTGTGGTGCATCAAATAAAAGTATAGGCCACTTTTTATTCTCCTGTAAAGCCTATGCCATCCCGAGGAAAGTCTGACTAGTCCCTGTCTGCAAAAACCTAGGGACATCTAGGGGTGTAGAGGCCTTACGAATCATTTGTACCTCCACTCATATGCCTGTAGTTTTAGCAACAGCTAAGTATTTGGGTTGGGCATGGTCTATTAGACTGAGGGCTGTTCCTAAGAGTACACTGAATGGAGCATCTCTCCTGGCACTCGTGTAATTATGTCTCAAAGTTTTATACTTATTTGTTTTTAATTAATTGTACATGTCTGTGTAATCCTTTCCAAAACTATTGTATTTAACGAGGAAACAATTGTTTAATGATGTTTTTTAAATGTATGCTTGAGCTTTTATGAAACAAATCCTCGAATAAAGCCTTCAAATTGGAATTGGCTTAGAAAATGGGAGTACGGTAAATTAGTTATTAAGCTTTTGGGGTGAAAGCTGTTATACATTAACGTACTGTTCCTATCTGTGGCTTTAGTGAAAATGTCCATGATCACTTGGTTGCTGTTCGGGTCTTTCATGATAAGTACATCAAGGTAGTTGACTGAATGATCACTGATAATGTATGTGAACTTTATCCTGGGATTTTTATTGTTCAGCCCATCAATGAGTTCCTCAAGTTCTTCTGCTGTTCTTGACCATATCAAAAAAATGTCATCGATATAACGACCATATGTGACTAGACCTTGGTTCCACTGATGCTGCGTAAGAATGTGTTCATACTCAAACTGTGCCATAAAGATGTTCGCGTAGGCTGGGACCCCAGAAAAACCCATGCTCGTTCCTGTCATTTGACCATAAAAGTTTCCTTGCCACTGAAAATAGCTGTTATGTAGGCAAAAGTGTAACAACTTTAAAATGAATATGCTCTTTTCTTGGTCCAAATCCATTTGTAGCAGAGCCCATTCTACCGCTTCCAGACCTTGTTGGTGGTTAATTGATGTATACAATGCGGTGACATCAATGGTACACAGGATCCAGTGGTCTCGATAATAATCTCGAATGGTTTCCAGTTTATTCAAGAAATGCGTGGTGTCCTTGATATATGTGCACCATGTTTGAATGAATTTTTGTAAAAAGTGGTCTAAATATTTTCCAATTGGGTCAAACAGAGAACTGCATCCTGAAACAATCGGCCTTCTTTTTTCTGCACTACTTCAATGATTTGTGCTTTTAATTGTGCAATAGTATGTCTGGCTTCCTGCCAGTGATTAGCTATAGGGGTACTTTTATTTGTGGATCGAATGTTGCTTTTATGCTCAGTGAGCCGAATTTTGAATTTGCGCTCAGTCTTCCCAACGTATAGTTTGCCACATGGGCACTTTAAAGAGTATACAAGATTGGTGGTGTTACAATCTGCCGAGTGACGAAGCTTAATTTTCCACCCAGTCATTGGATGACTCAAACTATTTCCAGTTATGATGGTGTTACAATGTATGCAATTTAAGCACTTCATAGTGCCATTGTATGAGACACATATATCTGTTTTTGTCGGTGTTCGAATAATATCCATCCGGTTTCTACCCCAGGTATAAGCAAAAATCGGTCTCTCAACAAATATACCTTTGAAATCACTTTCATTTATCAAAACCTCCCATCTTTTAAGAATAATCTTTTTGATTTGTGCTGATGTAGTGGAGAATTTAGAGACAAATGTAAACGCTTCACTGGGTGCCTTGGTGGTCTGAGACAAGAGAGATTGTCTACTGCGGATAGAAAGTCTATCAATACTCTGATCTAAAACAGTCCGAGGGTAACCTCTTTGTTCAAATCTGCCACGATGTTCCATTAGTTGTTTTTCGAAATTTTCTTGAGTGCCACAAATTCTCTTGATTCTTAGAAAATGGGAGTATGGTAAATTAGTTATTAAGCTTTTGGGGTGAAAGCTGTTATACATTAACGTACTGTTCCTATCTGTGGCTTTAGTGAAAATGTCCGTGATCAGTTGGTTGCTGTTCGGGTCTTTCATGATAAGTACATCAAGGTAGTTGACTGAATGATCACTGATATTGTATGTGAACTTTATCCTGGGATTTTTATTGTTCAGCCCATCAATGAGTTCCTCAAGTTCTTCTGCTGTTCTTGACCATATCAAAAAAATGTCATCGATATAACGACCATATGTATGTATGTATGTATAGGTATTTTTGTATAGCGCGAAATTCTGTCACCCAACGGGCATCCTGGCGCTTAGACTGTCCTGACCCTTACACATACATGATGTTTTACAACAACATATACATTTACATTACCCTGGGAAACAGATGAGTTTTCAAAGTTCTTTTAAAAGAGTTAAAATTTTCCAAACCTCTCAAACCTAAAGGAAGGGAGTTCCACAATCTTGCAGCCGCAAATCTAAAAGACCGACCGCCAGTCCGGGACCTCAAAATCTTAGGTACAACCACCAGATAAGAAGAGACTGAGCGTAGCAGTCTAGACGGGGTGTACCAGGAAAAGAGGTCCCGCAAAGGGGGCGGACCCTGCCCATGTAGGGCCCTAAACACCAAGCATAATGCTTTAAAATCAATCCTCTGGGAGACTGGCAGCCAGTGGAGGTCCCTAAGTGCCTTAGTAGAGGAATCCAGGCGACGACGTGAAAGGGCCAGTTTGGCGGCAAAATTCTGCACCCGCTGTAGTTTTCCGACTAAATTAGCCGGAGCTCCCAAGAGTAGTGCGTTGCAATAGTCAATACGACTTAGGATTATGCTCCGCACTACCTCTGGTCTTACCTGTGGCGGGAGCAGGGGCAAGATCTTACGCAGCGAGCAGAGCAGTGCCATACAGGTGGCCACTGTTCGATTCACTGATGCATCAAGCTGCAGGTTAGTGCTGAACAGTACCCCCAGATTATGGACCGACTCTGCGGGCGAGCTAGCGCCCTGGAAATCAGGAGGCCAAAAATCTGGCGGGAGTGGTCTGGGGATGCGGTACAGGGAGCAGTGCAGCACCTCAGTTTTTGCGCTGTTGAACTGCAGGGAGTTATTACCCAGCCATTCAGCCGTGGTGTTCATACAGCGATGAAAGGCCTCCTGGGACACCCCATCCTTACCCTCAATGGAAAAGATGAGCTGGGTGTCGTCAGCGTAATTGGTGACCGTGATACCAAAGGATTTAATCAACATGATCAGGGGGCGGAGGTAGAGATTGAAAAGAATGGGACTAATGGCTGACCCCTGAGGTACGCCCTGACCAACCCTTCTGATGTTTGATTTAAAGGGTGGTATGGCCACTTGCTGGTGTCTATGATCAAGGTATGACATCAGCCATTCAAGGGCCAGCCCAGATACTCCCGCCTCCGCCAATCTCCTGATCAATATTGTATGGCTGACCGTATCGAATGCGGCCGACATGTCGAGCAGCACTAAAAAGGCTGCCCGACCCTGGTCGGCCCGCGTTCGCAGGTCATCAAGAACGGTCACCAAGGCCGCCTCAGTCCCATGCGCTGGTCTGAAGCCAAACTGGGCCACATCCAAGCAGTTGTTAACCTCAAGAAAGTTGGAGAGATGTTTAGTGGCCCATTTCTCAAGAATCTTAATAGGAAATGGCAACAGAGAAATGGGTCTGTAGTTGGCTGGGCAGGCGGGGTCCAAGTTTTCCTTCTTGAGTAATGGAAAGACAACTGCCAATTTCCAGCTGTCTGGGACCCGCGCCGAGCTGAGGGACTGGCAGCAGGTGGAGTATATAGGTGGAAAAAGCTCTTCTCGGCACAGCTTCCAAAATTTTGGTGGGAGCGGGTCAGACGGTGAGCCCGAAGATATGCCATCGGCCAGTGCACAGAAGGCTTCATACGATGGCAAGGGCAAGATGTTCATTTCCGCTAGCTTAACACCCTCCTCCACCCTCTTAGCACAGTTTGGATGATGCACAGTCTGGCCAGATGGGAAAGCAAGATTATTTAAGATGGTGACAATCTTATACTCGAAGGCCTGTGCCAACGAGTCACATAGAGCTTGGGAGGCAGGTATATTGTTTTTTATACAAGCTGGGTGGGCCAGATCTTTTACGACCTAGACCTTGGTTCCACTGATGCTGCGTAAGAACATAAAAGCAACATTCGATCCACAAATAAAAGTACCCCTATAGCTAATCACTGGCAGGAAGCCAGACATACTATTGCACAATTAAGAGCACAAATCATTTAAGTAGTGCAGAAAAAAGAAGGCCAAGATAATTCTTCAAAATTGTTACAACGAGAAATTTTCTGGATCGACTATCTGAGCTCATGTATCCCTAATGGGCTTAATGATCGTGTAGATTTAAGTTATTTTTTATGAGTATACAGGGATCAGTACTTAGGTTATCAGTAGAAACACTCTTTTTGGCCCTATTCAAAGGGGGATAGACCAGGTCAATATAGTACATAACATTTTTGTAAAAGTCTGTCATAGTGCGCTGTCTGGCACACTTCTTCATCACCATATACATGTATTATGTATATTTCAGTTGTTTTCATGAGTAGATAGGAACCAGTAGTTATGTCAACAATAGACACATCCTTTTGTCTCTATTCATAGGAGGATATACAAGGTCAATATATTACATATCATTTCTGTTTTAGTCACTCATAGAGCGCTGTCTGGCACAGCTCTTCATTACCATATATACATGCTCTCCTAAGCTATTTTTACTATACTGCACCACGTTTCATATGCACTACCATGAGAGACAGTTTTAAGTAGATTCTCTATGTATTCATGTTCCTGTGACTCCATCTACATGATCAGTTGTTCATGACTTTACTCAACATACTTCTTGCTATAACATGTGTTTTATTGTAAAGACAGGCACCCTCACTGTGGATTGTACATGATGAGTACGTCAGTTTTTGTTCACTGTTGATGTTATTGTTTCTACTAGCTGGTATTTTATGTATTATGTTTTTTCATGTTTAGCGTCACTGGATAGGTAACATTATTATTACACAAGGTCATGTTTATCAACGCCGAGGTAGTCCCTCATTTAGCCTTTGCTTGGTATCAGTATTAGTTTCACTTTCTCTTTTTTCATAGCATAGATAACCCCTTTTTTTCATACATACGGTTCTCCGTTGAGTATAAATCGAGATCCCTCGAGGCAACTTATAACCCATAATTATATGTGGAGTCTTTATTGTGCAACATCTTGTTTGCTTTTTCTACACTCTAACCGACCATTCGGTTACGTTTTATTGTAGTCATTTTTTATGGAGGAGGCAAGATTAACAGACAGCCGTATTTGAGGCATATATATCCACTAGAGCTCCCGCGCCCATGCTGGTGCATATACAGTCGTGAGGATTGAGCTTAGAAGTGCACTACATATCCCATCACTCCTGTGGTAACACGAACCTACCTAGAACTCTTTATATTGCTGTATGGTATCCTTCCGCGTTAATTCACCACCACTTCGTCAGTCAGTGTTGGAGCTTGCAGCTACTTCTATATCAGGTATGAGGCCTATATAATTAGGTACTCAGACTACTAACGTAATTTTACCCTTTTTTGCGATATAACGGCAGTGATACTTTTGTGTTATTTCACTTTGTAGATATTTCCGGAGTACATTACATCGCCGGCTATGTTACATTTAGCATTTACTTGTTCAGTGGACGTTCGTTAGCTTGACCACTTGACCCCCACATCAATCACTTCGGTCCAATCAGTCTGCTCAAGCAGGTATGTGAGGATTTATGTTTTTCTCACACCGAAGCAAGATGAGTTTTAGGACATAGAGCATTGCAGACACTCGTGTTTTTGTCATTATTTATAGCTCAAGTTCACGTCATTACGATGATTTTCCTCCATACCGTCATGTATATCAAGCATTAGTTAGACATCAGGATTATTATCCCAAGCGCCAGGTATGGGCTGACTTCCCCCTGTCATTGTTTCGTAATGCACTACAGTTGATTGTACTTAGTAAGGACAGTTTTTTCTCTCCATTTATGCAGTATCTTGAATACAATAGCGAAAGGAGCATCACTGGACCTAGTGTTTAAATACCAGCACATAGCTACTTAAAGGATTTTTTGCTGCAGCCACTTCTGAGGTATTACTCTCTCTTATTGAGCCGTGTACTTAACAGTTCTTTTACAGTCCCCTTTGTTTTATTAGGCTTATTTTCATTTGTTCTTATCTTTTAGTACTGACTGCCATACGATCGTAACGTTATTTGTACTGCTTACAATGCACAGCCTATTGGCAAGTAAGTTTAACCACTACATACCAAGGATTTATCCTTAGCTTAGGACCGTGTACTTGAGGTATCAAGGTATAAACATTATGCACAATCCTATTATGGGATGAATATAGAGGTCCACCAATGAGTACCCTGTGGTCACTATGGTGCAGCACCATTCTTTAGTTAGAGGACACTAGCATATGTAGTTTATTCTGTTAGCAATGATGTTCATAGGCTATAATCTTTGTTTGTCTTAGGCCATGGAATAGAGTATTTTACAAATGTATCCCCTTTTGACTGTCTGACTGCTTTATTATCATGTGTAAGATGTTCTAAAAATACATCCTGAATAGTTCTTTTTAGTATATTTTAGGATTCCGCCCCTGAAGAAGGGTACCTAAGGGTCCCGAAATGCATTGGGCAACGCAGCTACAAAACCACAATTTGTCTTTGTAATATAAACCTTCCTGCACATAAACATTTACTAATGGTGATTTGTTACTTCTAAATGTGCAGCAGAATGCAGCACACATAGAAGTAGCAAATAGTCATTAGTAATGATTAGGTGCAGGAAGGCACACCTTCCTGCACATAAACAATCAATAATGGCATTTTGCTCTTTCTATGTGTGCTGCAGAATGCAGCATAGAATATGCAAAAACGAGGAGAAATAAAAGTAGTTCTCCTGGTTTCGCCATTCTGACGCCTGCACTTGCTTGCCGTTAGTTTTTGGCGCTGCCCCAGATTTACACCATCTTGTAAATCTGGGGCACCGTCAAAAGCAATGGGGGTTGTGGTGCAACGCTCACAACAACAGCCATTGCATGCCCCTTTCACGCTAAGTGATGCATGTAAAGGGGCCTTATTTGCTAATATGCCCCCAGACTCTTGTCTAGCCCACAGGACCTGCCAGTAGTGATGGATGCAAAGTTAGAGAGGTCCAGCATCTGCCACCGTCACAGAAAAACCTCCAGCAATGTAATCTAGTTTTTGTGCAGACAATCTTTCAGTTTGTATAAGTAAAATCTGATGTTGGTGGTGGACAGTTACAAAATATACGCCCCTTTTGTGTGACTCATAATATTCAGCACTGTATTTAACCCATTGAAAGCATACAGAAAGCCTCTCAGCCAGTGATTGGGTGCTGGAAGGTATCTGCTGCAGTGTGCAAAAAGAGGCACTTATGCTCTGGAGACCCCGTCTCTAAACCCTTTATGTCTCCCACCCACAGGCACCACAATCCTTGCTGTAGCAGAGTAAAAGTCAGGTATGAGATGGAGAGCATGTGGCCTAACGGCTAGAGCTGTTGACCTCGAAGCTGGGGAACCGGGTTCGAGGTGCGGCAGGGACGCACAACATCCTGTGATTCTAAGATAATCACTTGGGCCCGATGTAGGTAATCCCAGATTACTGATTCTTAAATACCGAATCATACCGATTCGGTATTTAAGAACTGGCAATCGGGATGTAGGTAATTTTACCGAATTAATTACCAAATCGGTATGATTCGCTAATTAATGAATCGGTATTTACCGATTCTGTAATTGCCATTGATTCCTATGGGCCTTGAGGCCCATAGGAATCAATGTCAATTACCGAATCAGTAAATACCGATTTGGTAAAATTACCGAATTTGCAAGGGGGACAGGGTGTCACTTTGACACCCTGTTGCACCCCTGTTTCTGGCTTGTGTGCAATGTGAAACCTGTACACCTGTGCCACGTGACTCACATACATGCCCTTTGGCATGTATGTGCGTCACATGGCACAGGTGCATGTACACAGAAATTCGTAATTTACCACCCAATAGTTTTGGGTGGTAAATAACAAATTCTAAAGGCCCTGTAGCACTGTTTAAAGTGCTACTTACATAACAAAATACAGATTCGGTAATTTTACTGATCGGTAATTTTACCGATTCTGTAAAATTACCGATTCGGTAAATTTACCGAATCTGTATGTTTTTGCTACCCCTACATACCAATGTCCAAATACCAGTCGGAAACGGCCGAAAATCGGTATTTTCGGCCGTTTCCGACCGGTATTTGGACACCTACATCTGGCCCTAGGTGGCTACATTTCAGATTCGGTAATTTACCAAATCGGTATTTAAGAATTCGGTAAATTACCGAATTCTTAAATGCCGATTCAGTAAATTACCGAATCTGAAATGTAGGAAGCACTCAAGTGAGTGCTTTTCACCTGTCAGGATTCGTTATTTACTACCAACTACAAGGTGGTGATAAATTACGAAAACCCTAAAAAAAGCAATTTTTTGCATTTAATGACAGTGCCATGTGGCAGAAATACATGCCCATGTATGTGTGCCACATGTGCACCCATGCACAATTATGTGGTGCAACAGGGTGTCAAAGTGACACCCTGGCACCCTTGAATGTGTTCCCCATTTGGTAATTGCCATTCATTCCTATGGGCCTCCCATGGCCTCACTAATACTACATGCAATGGATCCAAAACAATTGTAATTTCACTTTGTGGATTGCAACGGCAATTCCGTCAGAATTAATTATTTGAATTGTTAACTTAATATCTTATAACGTTTTTATTACATAGTACTGCTTTCTTAGCATTAAAATAGCTTTATCCCCCGTTTCTGAATGGTTGATATGAATCCATGAAAAGGGTCCACTCCAAGAGTGCAATTCAAAAGTTTCTCTTTCCTGTGAAAACATACACTGAAACAGGATGTGTAAAAATCTAGGGCCTCATTTATGAAAAGTGATGTATCGCTGCGTGAAAACAGCGATGCGTCACTTTTCACTGTGCTCTCCCTGCGACATGTTTGATGCGTCATATTTATAATATGACTATCATGTCGCAAGGAGTTACAGATACGTCAGTATTTCTGACGTATCTGTAGGTGCAAAAGTGACGCATTGCTGGAGTTTGTCACAAAAGTGACGCAACTCCAGCAATGCTTCCTTTCACATGGGGAAAGCCCCATGTGAAAGGTCTTGCGTCAGTCTTACGCCTGCTGTGAGGCAGGCGCAAGATTTTGACGCAACAGCGTCCTAAAAGTGACGCAGTGAAATCTCATAGATTTCACTGCGTCACTATTACGAGGCTTTTTGCGGGTGAACCTGACGCAGGTATAAAGTAGCGCAGAGGTTTACAAAGTGACGCATCTGCTTAGATGCGTCACTTTGTAAATAGTGCGCATCAGGAGGCATGTTTTACGCCGCCAATGCGTCACAAAAAGTGACGCATCGGAAGCGCAAAACTCACGCAAGGCCTCATAAATGAAGCCCATAGAAAGCATCTGTCACACATCCTTCTTTTGAATTTTCAGACACTTACCCAAAATAGCAGCACTTAAATTGGAAGAATTTGTGTTGCCTACCTCACTACAGCTATATTGCTAGCATTCCATGTGAGGATTATTTTGAAGTGAGATATACACATTTAATAATGATTTTATTGTTTCTTTTCCCTACCTATTAGTATTGAGGCAGCACTTGTAGGTGATGGGTGGGTTGGAGGGGGCAGAAGGAACTGTACAGAGGCCAATTAATAGGGAACAGCGTTTACAACGCAACTTTTACAACAAAGCAACTTTTACAACGACTTGCGCTGGAGGGCGCTCTAGGATAGGGAATAGATTTAATTTACTATCCAACACCTTCCCTACTATCCACGGGGACTGGAGTTGGAATAGTAAATTAAACTATTCCCTATCCAGCGCCCCCCAACGCAAGTCGTTGTAAGGACTTGCGTTGTAAAACTTGCGTCGTAAAGGCATGCGTTGTAAAAGCATGCGTTGTAACGACGTACATCCCCAATTAATGCAAGGGAGGTGTGGGAAGGAGGGCGAGAGCAGCAACACAATTGAGTGCTCGGGGAGTGGATTTGTTTTTTTCTTTCTATACATCACTTTTAATAATTACTAATGCATAATAAAAATTTACTTTTGGTGGGAATTTATTTTTTACAATTAAAGTTCAGAAACATTACTTTTGTTAAATGTAATGTGGGGCCTCGCTGTAGTCAAACTGCCCTCAGGGTACTTAGATCAGACCCGAATCAGGCATCTGTATATGCTGTTGCTAAGTTTTTGGGTCAAATGTGGATTATTCACTCAAAAGCAACTGTATAAGAACTTGTTTTATTCTGTTGTATTTCTTCCGATCTCTGTATGTAAATAGAGGATCTGGCTGTTAAATCGACCTCTTAACACATTTTTATTTATTCATTGATGATATTTCGTAATGCATGGTTTTATTCTATTTTATGCTGTTTTATAATGCTCTATATAAGGTTGCATTTGTATGAGTGCTCATGTATTTAACATATGCTTTTATGAATTGAATTGTCGAATAAAGCATTGATTGAATTGAAATGTAATATATTAAAATTACTTATTTGATTAGAAACTAAGTTAATAGTGCCATAGCATTTTTTTAATCTTTTGTTCTACATTTAAAATAAACATAAAAGGAATTTACATTAATATTTAACATAAAATATTCCTTTTTTTTTTTTTAATTAAAGAAAGTTTTAGGGGGATAGTCTGAAGAACGTGTGATAAGTATCGCAAAATTAGTTTAACGCTACTTTCAACATCGCAGTCCATTGCAGGAAATAACGTTTTCAATAGTGTCACGATAACGCTTCAAATGAACATATTAAAAACAACACGACACCGCAAAAATGCGAAACACAAACGCGAAAAAAACGGTGATGTCCCAAACCGCGATACAAAAATCAGTGATAACCAGCGACAGGCCTGTAATTCCCACGCGTCATGCGGGAAAATGCACCATTAAAGCAGAGAAAAAAACTGTGAGATGACAACCCCACATCCGTGATGTAGAACAAAAATCCATTGTCCCGCATAAAATAGGCATCTCCTCACAAACACTCACAATGTACATTGACATGCAGTCTGCATGTAAACTGCACCAACGAGGAAACATGCATAGAACACACTGTGAAACCGCATATCCCCTTCACATTGCAGAGGGACAATCAACACCTCCTGCACACAGACGTGTCATGTCTATGATCAATAAATTAAACAAGCATTGGAAATGCAATAGGCCTCGCAATAGAATAGTTAGACATTTTTCTTTTTGCAAATGGAAGAGTGGCGTTGCGTGGATGAGTGGCGTTGCGTGGATGAGTGGCGTTGCGTGGATGAGTGGCGTGTGTGAGTGGCGTTGCGTGTGTGAGTGGCGTTGCGTGTGTGAGTGGCGTTGCGTATGTGAGTGGCGTAGCGTGTGTGAGTGGCGTTGCGTGTGTGAGTGGCGTTGCGTGTGTGAGTGGCGTTGCGTGTGTGAAGGATTGGTAGTGTGGGCACTGCTGCTTGGGGTATCTGCGAGATTTGTGTAAGTAAATGGAGAGGGGGGAGAGAGTTGGAAGAGAGAGTGAAAGAGGCAGAAACGTGGAGAGTAAAAGAAAGAGCGAAGGAATCTGTAAGCTGAGAGATGTGGCATAACAGAAGGATTGGTAGTGCGGGCACTGCTGCTTGGGGTATCTGCGAGATTTGTGTAAGTAAATGGAGAGGGGGGAGAGAGTTGTAAGAGAGAGTGAAAGAGGCAGAATCGTTGAGAGGAAAAGAAAGTGCGAATCTGTAAGCTGAGAGATGTGGCATAACAGAAGGATTGGTAGTGCGGGCACTGCTGCTTGGGGTATCTGCGAGATTTGTGTAAGTAAATGGAGAGGGGGGAGAGAGTTGGAAGAGAGAGTGAAAGAGGCAGAAACGTGGAGAGTAAAAGAAAGAGCGAAGGAATCTGTAAGCTGAGAGATGTGGCATAACAGAAGGATTGGTAGTGCGGGCACTGCTGCTTGGGGTATCTGCGAGATTTGTGTAAGTAAATGGAGAGGGGGGAGAGAGTTGGAAGAGAGAGTGAAAGAGGCAGAAACGTGGAGAGTAAAAGAAAGAGCGAAGTAATATGTAAGCTGAGAGATGTGGCATAACAGAAGGCTTGGTAGTGCGGGCACTGCTGCTTGTGGTATCTGCGAGATTTGTGTAAGTAAATGGAGAGGGGGGAGAGAGTTGTAAGAGAGAGTGAAAGAGGCAGAAACGTTGAGAGGAAAAGAAAGTGCGAATCTGTAAGCTGGGAGATGTGGCATAACAGAAGGATTGGTAGTGCGGGCACTGCTGCTTGGGGTATCTGCGAGATTTGTGTAAGTAAATGGAGAGGGGGAGAGAGTTGGAAGAGAGAGTGAAAGAGGCAGAAACGTGGAGAGTAAAAGAAAGAGCGAAGGAATCTGTAAGCTGAGAGATGTGGCATAACAGAAGGATTGGTAGTGCGGGCACTGCTGCTTGGGGTATCTGCGAGATTTGTGTAAGTAAATGGAGAGGGGGGGAGAGAGTTGGAAGAGAGAGTGAAAGAGGCAGAAACGTGGAGAGTAAAAGAAAGAGCGAAGGAATATGTAAGCTGAGAGATGTGGCATAACAGAAGGATTGGTAGTGCGGGCACTGCTGCTTGGGGTATCTGCGAGATTTGTGTAAGTAAATGGAGAGGGGGAGAGAGTTGGAAGAGAGAGTGAAAGAGGCAGAAACGTGGAGAGTAAAAGAAAGAGCGAAGGAATCTGTAAGCTGAGAGATGTGGCATAACAGAAGGATTGGTAGTGCGGGCACTGCTGCTTGGGGTATCTGCGAGATTTGTGTAAGTAAATGGAGAGGGGGGAGAGAGTTGGAAGAGAGTGAAAGAGGCAGAAACGTGGAGAGTAAAAGAAAGAGCGAAGGAATATGTAAGCTGAGAGATGTGGCATAACAGAAGGATTGGTAGTGCGGGCACTGCTGCTTGGGGTATCTGCGAGATTTGTGTAAGTAAATGGAGAGGGGGGAGAGAGTTGGAAGAGAGAGTGAAGGAGGCAGAAACGTGGAGAGTAAAAGAAAGAGCGAAGGAATATGTAAGCTGAGAGATGTGGCATAACGGAAGGATTGGTAGTGCGGGCACTGCTGCTTGGGGTATCTGCGAGATTTGTGTAAGTAAATGGAGAGGGGGGAGAGAGTTGGAAGAGAGAGTGAAAGAGGCAGAAACGTGGAGAGTAAAAGAAAGAGCGAAGGAATCTGTAAGCTGAGAGATGTGGCATAACAGAAGGATTGGTAGTGCGGGCACTGCTGCTTGGGGTATCTGCGAGATTTGTGTAAGTAAATGGAGAGGGGGGAGAGAGTTGGAAGAGAAAGTGAAAGAGGCAGAAACGTGGAGAGTAAAAGAAAGAGCGAAGGAATCTGTAAGCTGAGAGATGTGGCATAACAGAAGGATTGGTAGTGCGGGCACTGCTGCTTGGGGTATCTGCGAGATTTGTGTAAGTAAATGGAGAGGGGGGAGAGAGTTGGAAGAGAGAGTGAAAGAGGCAGAAACGTGGAGAGTAAAAGAAAGAGCGAAGGAATATGTAAGCTGAGAGATGTGGCATAACAGAAGGCTTGGTAGTGCGGGCACTGCTGCTTGTGGTATCTGCGAGATTTGTGTAAGTAAATGGAGAGGGGGGAGAGAGTTGTAAGAGAGAGTGAAAGAGGCAGAAACGTTGAGAGGAAAAGAAAGTGCGAATCTGTAAGCTGGGAGATGTGGCATAACAGAAGGATTGGTAGTGCGGGCACTGCTGCTTGGGGTATCTGCGAGATTTGTGTAAGTAAATGGAGAGGGGGGAGAGAGTTGGAAGAGAGAGTGAAAGAGGCAGAAACCTGGAGAGTAAAAGAAAGAGCGAAGGAATCTGTAAGCTGAGAGATGTGGCATAACAGAAGGATTGGTAGTGCGGGCACTGCTGCTTGGGGTATCTGCGAGATTTGTGTATGTAAATGGAGAGGGGGGAGAGAGTTGGAAGAGAGAGTGAAAGAGGCAGAAACGTGGAGAGTAAAAGAAAGAGCGAAGGAATATGTAAGCTGAGAGATGTGGCATAACGGAAGGATTGGTAGTGCGGGCACTGCTGCTTGGGGTATCTGCGAGATTTGTGTAAGTAAATGGAGAGGGGGTAGAGAGTTGGAAGAGAGAGTGAAAGAGGCAGAAACGTGGAGAGTAAAAGAAAGAGCGAAGGAATCTGTAAGCTGAGAGATGTGGCATAACAGAAGGATTGGTAGTGCGGGCACTGCTGCTTGGGGTATCTGCGAGATTTGTGTAAGTAAATGGAGAGGGGGGAGAGAGTTGGAAGAGAGAGTGAAAGAGGCAGAAACGTGGAGAGTAAAAGAAAGAGCGAAGGAATATGTAAGCTGAGAGATGTGGCATAACAGAAGGCTTGGTAGTGCGGGCACTGCTGCTTGTGGTATCTGCGAGATTTGTGTAAGTAAATGGAGAGGGGGGAGAGAGTTGTAAGAGAGAGTGAAAGAGGCAGAAACGTTGAGAGGAAAAGAAAGTGCGAATCTGTAAGCTGGGAGATGTGGCATAACAGAAGGATTGGTAGTGCGGGCACTGCTGCTTGGGGTATCTGCGAGATTTGTGTAAGTAAATGGAGAGGGGGGAGAGAGTTGGAAGAGAGAGTGAAAGAGGCAGAAACGTGGAGAGTAAATGAAAGTGCAAAGGAATCTGTAAACTGAGAGATGTGGCATAACAGAAGGATTGGTAGTGCGGGCACTGCTGCTTGGGGTATCTGCGAGATTTGTGTAAGTAAATGGAGAGGGGGGAGAGAGTTGTAAGAGAGAGTGAAAGAGGCAGAATCGTTGAGAGGAAAGAAAGTGCGAATCTGTAAGCTGAGAGATGTGGCATAACAGAAGGATTGGTAGTGCAGGCACTGCTGCTTGGGGTATCTGCGAGATTTGTGTAAGTAAATGGAGAGGGGGGAGAGAGTTGGAAGAGAGATTGAAAGAGGCAGAAACGTGGAGAGTAAAAGAAAGAGCGAAGGAATATGTAAGCTGAGAGATGTGGCATAACAGAAGGATTGGTAGTGCGGGCACTGCTGCTTGGGGTATCTGCGAGATTTGTGTAAGTAAATGGAGAGGGGAGAGAGTTGGAAGAGAGAGTGAAAGAGGCAGAAACGTGGAGAGTAAAAGAAAGAGCGAAGGAATCTGTAAGCTGAGAGATGTGGCATAACAGAAGGATTGGTAGTGCGGGCACTGCTGCTTGGGGTATCTGCGAGATTTGTGTAAGTAAATGGAGAGGGGGGAGAGAGTTGGAAGAGAGAGTGAAAGAGGCAGAAACGTGGAGAGTAAAAGAAAGAGCGAAGGAATATGTAAGCTGAGAGATGTGGCATAACAGAAGGATTGGTAGTGTGGGCACTGCTGCTTAGGGTTTCTGCGAGATTTGTGTAAGTAAATGGAGAGGGGGAGAGAGTTGGAAGAGAGAGTGAAAGAGGCAGAAACGTGGAGAGTAAAAGAAAGAGCGAAGGAATATGTAAGCTGAGAGATGTGGCATAACAGAAGGATTGGTAGTGCGGGCACTGCTGCTTGGGGTATCTGCGAGATTTGTGTAAGTAAATGGAGAGGGTTGGAAGAGAGAGTGAAAGAGGCAGAAACGTGGAGAGTAAAAGAAAGAGCGAAGGAATCTGTAAGCTGAGAGATGTGGCATAACAGAAGGATTGGTAGTGCCGGCACTGCTGCTTGGGGTATCTGCGAGATTTGTGTAAGTAAATGGAGAGGGGGGAGAGAGTTGGAAGAGAGAGTGAAAGAGGCAGAAACGTGGAGAGTAAAAGAAAGAGCGAAGGAATATGTAAGCTGAGAGATGTGGCATAACAGAAGGCTTGGTAGTGCGGGCACTGCTGCTTGTGGTATCTGCGAGATTTGTGTAAGTAAATGGAGAGGGGGGAGAGAGTTGTAAGAGAGAGTGACAGAGGCAGAAACGTTGAGAGGAAAAGAAAGTGCGAATCTGTAAGCTGGGAGATGTGGCATAACAGAAGGATTGGTAGTGCGGGCACTGCTGCTTGGGGTATCTGCGAGATTTGTGTAAGTAAATGGAGAGGGGGGAGAGAGTTGGAAGAGAGAGTGAAAGAGGCAGAAACGTGGAGAGTAAAAGAAAGAGCGAAGGAATCTGTAAGCTGAGAGATGTGGCATAACAGAAGGATTGGTAGTGCGGGCACTGCTGCTTGGGGTATCTGCGAGATTTGTGTAAGTAAATGGAGAGGGGGGAGAGAGTTGGAAGAGAGAGTGAAAGAGGCAGAAACGTGGAGAGTAAAAGAAAGAGCGAAGGAATATGTAAGCTGAGAGATGTGGCATAACAGAACGATTGGTAGTGCGGGCACTGCTGCTTGGGGTATCTGCGAGATTTGTGTAAGTAAATGGAGAGGGGGGAGAGAGTTGGAAGAGAGAGTGAAAGAGGCAGAAACGTGGAGAGTAAAAGAAAGAGCGAAGGAATCTGTAAGCTGAGAGATGTGGCATAACAGAAGGATTGGTAGTGCGGGCACTGCTGCTTGGGGTATCTGCGAGATTTGTGTAAGTAAATGGAGAGGGGGGAGAGAGTTGGAAGAGAGAGTGAAAGAGGCAGAAACGTGGAGAGTAAAAGAAAGAGCGAAGGAATCTGTAAGCTGAGAGATGTGGCATACCAGAAGGATTGGTAGTGCGGGCACTGCTGCTTGGGGTATCTGCGAGATTTGTGTAAGTAAATGGAGAGGGGGGAGAGAGTTGGAAGAGAGAGTGAAAGAGGCAGAAACGTGGAGAGTAAAAGAAAGAGCGAAGGAATATGTAAGCTGAGAGATGTGGCATAACAGAAGGCTTGGTAGTGCGGGCACTGCTGCTTGTGGTATCTGCGAGATTTGTGTAAGTAAATGGAGAGGGGGGGGAGAGTTGTAAGAGAGAGTGAAAGAGGCAGAAACGTTGAGAGGAAAAGAAAGTGCGAATCTGTAAGCTGGGAGATGTGGCATAACAGAAGGATTGGTAGTGCGGGCACTGCTGCTTGGGGTATCTGCGAGATTTGTGTAAGTAAATGGAGAGGGGGGAGAGAGTTGGAAGAGAGAGTGAAAGAGGCAGAAACGTGGAGAGTAAAAGAAAGAGCGAAGGAATATGTAAGCTGAGAGATGTGGCATAACAGAAGGATTGGTAGTGCGGGCACTGCTGCTTGGGGTATCTGCGAGATTTGTGTAAGTAAATGGAGAGGGGGGAGAGAGTTGGAAGAGAGAGTGAAAGAGGCAGAAACGTGGAGAGTAAATGAAAGTGCAAAGGAATCTGTAAACTGAGAGATGTGGCATAACAGAAGGATTGGTAGTGCGGGCACTGCTGCTTGGGGTATCTGCGAGATTTGTGTAAGTAAATGGAGAGGGGGGAGAGAGTTGTAAGAGAGAGTGAAAGAGGCAGAATCGTTGAGAGGAAAAGAAAGTGCGAATCTGTAAGCTGAGAGATGTGGCATAACAGAAGGATTGGTAGTGCGGGCACTGCTGCTTGGGGTATCTGCGAGATTTGTGTAAGTAAATGGAGAGGGGGGAGAGAGTTGGAAGAGAGTGAAAGAGGCAGAAACGTGGAGAGTAAAAGAAAGAGCGAAGGAATATGTAAGCTGAGAGATGTGGCATAACAGAAGGATTGGTAGTGCGGGCACTGCTGCTTGGGGTATCTGCGAGATTTGTGTAAGTAAATGGAGAGGGGGGAGAGAGTTGGAAGAGAGAGTGAAAGAGGCAGAAACGTGGAGAGTAAAAGAAAGAGCGAAGGAATCTGTAAGCTGAGAGATGTGGCATAACAGAAGGATTGGTAGTGCGGGCACTGCTGCTTGGGGTATCTGCGAGATTTGTGTAAGTAAATGGAGAGGGGGGAGAGAGTTGGAAGAGAGAGTGAAAGAGGCAGAAACGTGGAGAGTAAAAGAAAGAGCGAAGGAATATGTAAGCTGAGAGATGTGGCATAACAGAAGGATTGGTAGTGCGGGCACTGCTGCTTAGGGTTTCTGCGAGATTTGTGTAAGTAAATGGAGAGGGGGGAGAGAGTTGGAAGAGAGAGTGAAAGAGGCAGAAACGTGGAGAGTAAAAGAAAGAGCGAAGGAATATGTAAGCTGAGAGATGTGGCATAACAGAAGGATTGGTAGTGCGGGCACTGCTGCTTGGGGTATCTGCGAGATTTGTGTAAGTAAATGGAGAGGGGGGAGAGAGTTGGAAGAGAGAGTGAAAGAGGCAGAAACGTGGAGAGTAAAAGAAAGAGCGAAGGAATCTGTAAGCTGAGAGATGTGGCATAACAGAAGGATTGGTAGTGCGGGCACTGCTGCTTGGGGTATCTTCGAGATTTGTGTAAGTAAATGGAGAGGGGGGAGAGAGTTGGAAGAGAGAGTGAAAGAGGCAGAAACGTGGAGAGTAAATGAAAGTGCGAAGGAATCTGTAAACTGAGAGATGTGGCATAACAGAAGGATTGGTAGTGCGGGCACTGCTGCTTGGGGTATCTGCGAGATTTGTGTAAGTAAATGGAGAGGGGGGAGAGAGTTGTAAGAGAGAGTGAAAGAGGCAGAATCGTTGAGAGGAAAAGAAAGTGCGAATCTGTAAGCTGAGAGATGTGGCATAACAGAAGGATTGGTAGTGCGGGCACTGCTGCTTGGGGTATCTGCGAGATTTGTGTAAGTAAATGGAGAGGGGGGAGAGAGTTGGAAGAGAGAGTGAAAGAGGCAGAAACGTGGAGAGTAAAAGAAAGAGCGAAGGAATATGTAAGCTGAGAGATGTGGCATAACAGAAGGATTGGTAGTGCGGGCACTGCTGCTTGGGGTATCTGCGAGATTTGTGTAAGTAAATGGAGAGGGGGGAGAGAGTTGGAAGAGAGAGTGAAAGAGGCAGAAACGTGGAGAGTAAAAGAAAGAGCGAAGGAATCTGTAAGCTGAGAGATGTGGCATAACAGAAGGATTGGTAGTGCGGGCACTGCTGCTTGGGGTATCTGCGAGATTTGTGTAAGTAAATGGAGAGGGGGGGAGAGTTGGAAGAGAGAGTGAAAGAGGCAGAAAGAAACGTGGAGAGTAAAAGAAAGAGCGAAGGAATATGTAAGCTGAGAGATGTGGCATAACAGAAGGATTGGTAGTGCGGGCACTGCTGCTTAGGGTTTCTGCGAGATTTGTGTAAGTAAATGGAGAGGGGGGAGAGAGTTGGAAGAGAGAGTGAAAGAGGCAGAAACGTGGAGAGTAAAAGAAAGAGCGAAGGAATATGTAAGCTGAGAGATGTGGCATAACAGAAGGATTGGTAGTGCGGGCACTGCTGCTTGGGGTATCTGCGAGATTTGT
The DNA here is from genome assembly GCF_964261635.1 of Lissotriton helveticus. Classification (NCBI taxonomy): domain Eukaryota; kingdom Metazoa; phylum Chordata; class Amphibia; order Caudata; family Salamandridae; genus Lissotriton; species Lissotriton helveticus. Next base: position 1,860,223,158 of record NC_136057.1, read on the forward strand.
GTAAGTAAATGGAGAGGGGGGAGAGAGTTGGAAGAGAGAGTGAAAGAGGCAGAAGCGTGGAGAGTAAAAGAAAGAGCGAAGGAATCTGTAAGCTGAGAGATGTGGCATAACAGAAGGATTGGTAGTGCGGGCACTGCTGCTTGGGGTATCTGCGAGATTTGTGTAAGTAAATGTAGAGGGGGGAGAGAGTTGGAAGAGAGAGTGAAAGAGGCAGAAACGTGGAGAGTAAAAGAAAGAGCGAAGGAATCTGTAAGCTGAGAGATGTGGCATAACAGAAGGATTGGTAGTGCGGGCACTGCTGCTTGGGGTATCTGCGAGATTTGTGTAAGTAAATGGAGAGGGGGGAGAGAGTTGGAAGAGAGAGTGAAAGAGGCAGAAACTTGGAGAGTTGGGAAGGGAGGTTGGGAGGCAGTGAAGTGAAATGTGAGGAGGCACTCCGATTACCTCTTCAAATTGTAAAACAGACAGAGGGCATTGCTGTGGGGAGGGGGTGTACGAGAAATGCACACGGCGGGCAGGGGAGGGGGCGGAGCGGGGAGAGCGGCATGTGGGTGTCAAGAAGCCGGGGCCTTTGAAGTTAAGATAAGCTTCACTTCAAAAGGTGTCGGAGGAATGCGGGTGAGGGAACAGACGGCAATTGCGGCTGAGGGAACTGATGTGCACGCGCTTTTAAGCTCAATGCACATGCGCATTGAGCTTAAAAGTCACGGGCACTGCAAGGAATCGCCACGATTCCTTGCTTCTTAGTTAAAGGTTGTTTAAGCCGCAATAGGCTCGCAAGCTCGATGCGCATGCGCATCGACAGGCGAGACCTAAAAAGCATGGACAAATGTAGGGGCAGTGACCCCCTTAGGTACATGTTGCTCATGTTGTGGGACTTGAGTCACAGGGTGCATTCCTGCATCATGGTGGTACATATTTGACCCCTGATGTCACTTGTAGGTCACAAATGACAGCCTATATGTAATGATTTGGTACACATGTGAAACGCCAAAGAGTGGGATTCCGTACTATCTGTGACACACAGAACTGGCAGTTCGAATACATGACACCCTAACCAGCCTCTCTGTACAGAGGTGACCCACCCACCATCCATTATCAAATTATGAAATTGTTAGCACTATATTTCGCACTCATACTTGTCTGAGTGATGTGCTTGTACAGATGAGTGACATGCACCCAGGAAATGTGACTTGGAATGCATTTATTTGCACATGCTGCGCCTGTGGTCATTTTATACTGTACCATGATTGCTAAGGACACAATGTGACGTGCTCATGTGAAGAAATTGTCAATGATGGTGTTCCTACGAGCTATTCCTGCTGCGGCTGCAGTGGGGTGTGGTCCACCTGCCTCATCTTCCTCATCATCGTCCGGTGCATCTGGCACTTGTATCCATGGGGCATTGGTGCGTACACGTATGTTGTGCAACACACAACATGCAACGATCATCTTGCACACAATGTCTGGGCTGTACAGGAGCCTTCCACCTGTGATGTTCAGGCACCTGAAACGTGACTTCAACACACCAAATGTGCATTCTATGATGCCCGTGGTGCGTTTGTAGGCCACATTGCACTGCCTTTGGGCCTGTGTGTTCGGGGCTCGGAGGGATTTCATCATCCAAGCTCAGAGTTCATATCCTTATCATCTGTGACAGTGCAGACAGACATGAGTCAATAGTTGTTTCAGCATGATATGTTGGCAGGCTCACTGGTACTTTGGTGGGGGAAATGTGTGACTTTGGGATTCCTGTTTGACATGTACTGCATGTAGCAAATGAGCGGCATCAATGTGTATTACATAGCCTCACTGCTGCTCCTCCCTCCCCAAGAGCCTATTCACTAGTGTGCTCAGCGCGGTTGCATCACTTGCACTCCTACGGCACACCATTGTCATGCCTGTATGTGAATGTCCACAAGCCTGACAACGATACAGTGATGTTGTGCACTGAAGGTGGGTGGCCATGTGTGTGTAGGCCTATGGTAAGGATAGGGCGGACACAGATGTAGAGTTCATAGCTGGCTGAACTTGCCATGCGGTTGAGAGTAGACCTTTGGCTTATGCTGTGGTAATCGCGTCACATACAACAGTTGGCATGTCTGATCTCTGAGCCCGAGCAGGCTTGCGCTCCCTCATTTACCCTTTTGGCCGAGCCCGCACTCAGGGGGCATGCTACATAGCAACATTGTCCCTTGCGGGACAGGTGGCGCAGACACTACAACAGAGACACATATTATTTACTTCCTTGACAAGGCCTAAACTTAACCACGCCCAGAGACACGGGTTGATTAACCACACCCCTACGCTGGACTGTCGTACGCAAGTCCACTCCTCTGACCCTCACAGGGGGGTACGTCACATCTACATGGCCCAGGTCTACCCCACTGCCTGAGGTGACATGGTTGCGTCCACTGTCCACTACACTCCAAAGTGTGTGTCGCCATAGATATGTCTGTGGTCTGCATACTGCAGTCTGGCTAGCACATCCACGCCACACTTGGCATTGTGTACATTCTCATTCATGGGTCACTTGCCTCCTTCGCACCTGCCTGGTTCCCATTTCTCCCCACATTCTGCTATTGTGTGGCTTTAGTGCCATGCCATTGATGGCTCATGTACATGGCTAGCCTAGGTTACAACAGTAATGTTGTGCTGTCATGTATGGTGGGTGGGCATGTTGTTTGGCATGTCATATTAGAGTTTGTAACATGTGCATTCCCAGAGTTGTGAGTTGCATGATGATGTGTGTTGTGTATTCATTTGGTACTTACCAACAAGCAGAGCATTTCCGTAGGTGCCATCCTGGAAGCGCCAGTTGATGATGGACTGTTGGAAGATGTAGGAATCATGCACACTGCCTGGGTAGTTGGCGACAACATTGGTGAAGAGTTCCCGGTGGTCCACTATTGCCTGCACATTGATGGAATGCATGTGCTTTCTGTTGCGGTAATTGTGTGCAGTGTCGGCAGGGGGCACAAGTAGGACATGTGAGCAGTCAATTCCCCCCAACACGTGCGGGAAGCCAGCTATGGTGTAGAAGCCTTGCTTGGTCTACAGCTGTTCCTGCTCAGTGTGGGGGAAATGAAGGTACTGGGGTACCAAGCTGATGATGGCATCCAAGACAGTTGTGAGGAACTTTGATAAGGCTGGATGTGAGACTCCTCCGACTCTGGCAGTTGTTGGTTGGAACGTATCAGAGTCCAACAGGTGCAGCACAGACAGCAGCTTTGTCTACGAAGGGATGTTGCTTGTCCGCTGTGTTGGTACCATCAGCCTTTGGGCTATGATGTTGAGGATGCGGAGGATGCTTGTCCTTTTGAGCCTGTAGTGGGCAATGACATCCTCTGGTGTTAGGTCTGTGAGGCTGGTGCATTTGCTGAAGGTCTGCTGTCTTTGGGCTGCCTCTGTAGTGGTCCTTGGGGGGGGACGGAGGGGTGCGGGACAAACTGCAGCTTAATCACCCAGTTTTAGATATCTAGAGGTAACGGCTTATCCACCGTATCTCATCGAGGCTCCAACAGAACTATCCCTTGCCTGATATCGTACATTTCAAATCTGCTTAATGGGATCACAGTTCCAGCTATGGACAATATATCTAACATAGGAGACAAAGAGGCAAAGAGAGAGAAAAAAGAAGGAAGACGTGAAGAAAGAGAAAGGGGTAAAAAGATATAGGAGAGGCGAGGCGGGGGTGGTCGGCAGTCTCTTAGCACTGAAAGCTTGGGCCATTAAGGCGGAGATGCTATGATATCCAAGGTCTGTCTTTGTCGCCGACGGCATTCACTTGGAGGGTGGGACTGCCTATACTAGGGAAGGAGATCAGGCACCCGGGGCCTGCGGTGAAAGCGCCATCAGGGGGGGTTCGAGCAGTGCCACTAGTGGTTCCCCAGAGACTATCAGCACCAAGCGTTTCGAGGCTTAGGTGCCAGTCTCGGTGAGTTATGGCATGCAGGCTTCACCGGCTGGAGGCCCAGAATAGCCGTGAACGGGTTGTCAGGCAGCGGGTAGCCAATTACATGTCTGATATGACTAAGGATCTCTTTCTAATAGATGGTCAAGAGCGGGCACATCCACCAAATATGAAGAAAGTCTCCTGGGGCACTTGTGCAGCGCCAGCAGAGAGGTGAGGAGGTAGGAAACATTTTATGCAGCCTGTGGGGAGTGTAATACCATTGTGTCATGACCTTGTACGCGGTTTCCTGCTGGGATATGTTAACCGAAGACCTTCGGGATATCCCACCACAAATGATCTCATTGTGTGAGCAACTTAAGTTTGAAACAAATCTTTAAATATATTGAAATAAATAAAGAATTATTTTTGCTGACGTTTAAATTAACAATACATTTCTGCCTACGGTACAAAAATAGGCATTATTAATTATTAAGGCTGATGTATAAACGCTATTTAAAGTAATGGAATTGTATTTTTATAAAGATTAATGTTTGATTAATTTGTATATTAAAAAAGGTTATACAAATATTTTATATAATAATAATAAATACGTATTATTTTGTGATTTGTTTAACCTTAAATTATATATCAATCAATCAATCAATCAGTTTTTTTTAAAGTGCGCTACTCACCTGTGAGGGTCTCAAGGCGCTGGAGGGGGGGGGTGTTAGCAGCTCCGGTTCAGTCGAAGAGTCAGGTCTTGAGGTTCTTCCCGAAGGTGTAGAGGGTGGGTGTGCGTCTGATGTTCGCTGGGAGTTCGTTCCATGCTTTGGCTGCGACGTAGGAGAAAGCTCTAGCTCCTGCTCTGGCTCTGTGGATGCGGGGGATCTCTGCGAGGGCAAGATGTATTTTTAACTATTTTAATGAGTGTAGTTTAATTTACCATTATTTCCAATAGTGTTTTATTCCATTGTTGTCTACGAGAAGATATACCACTCATTGAACAAGTGTGGTGCTGGACTGCCATCCAGTCGCGAGAATTGCATTGGCTACACCGCAGGTGAACTAGATGGAACTATTTCTTGAAATAACATTTTTGTTACCGCATTGTCAATCTGAAACCTCTGAGAATGTGGTATGGATACCATGCTATCCTTTTGCATCATACTACCTGCCACCAGTATCTATGAATTAAGTGGTCAGTTTGAGTCGCTCTACCTGTTCCTTTCCTGTTTTTAGCGCCTACCAACCGATATCCATTTTCTAAATTTGGTTTTCTACAGTCCTCCATGTGGCTTTCCTGTCGCAGAAACGCATGAAGTTCTCGCTGAGACTGATCAATCAATCAAGCCACAAATTCTGTAACTATGCTATTTGTGACACTAAATTGACCCTGAGATGTATTGCTCATCCATGACCTTGAACTATTGCTGTCCTGATTTGGGAGAAATAAGTTAGATCAAGTCACTAGAGGCACTATGTAATGATGATGTATTGTTGTGTGCATGTGTGACTGTATGGAGATGTCATTGTTGTTTTCTATTTAGGTGATTGTCTCTATATTGCGTGCATTATGTTTTAATAAAAAATAAGATGTCAAGTCATTAATAAAGTAAATCGATTTTTTGATCATCATTTTTTTGGCCTATGCATACAGTAATCATATTAAGGGTGGGCGTAGTTGTATCACCACACGGAATTCTGCATGGTTGAACAAAAGCTCTGCTCCGCAACTCCGTTCCGTCTCATGCTAATTATTAAAACAGAAACCTCACATACCTTTGATAATATAGTCATCTCACAAAAGTGAAAATGAAAATACAGCAAGCAGTGAGAGAGGTGATGATTTTGGGGTCCTCCCTAACTTTGGGAGAGAACCAAGCAGATGCCTTGAACACAAAGAGCACAACACGCTGAACGATTCGGTGGTGGTCCCATCCTCTAGGACCACCCCAAGCACAGCTATGGGCAAAAATACAATCCCAACCAAAGGCCCTGCAAAGAATTATGGGACGAGATTCTAGAGTGCAGTGAATATTATAGTATCCATTATCAAAACATTCGTCAAGGGGCAAGCTCTCCCCGCTCACCTGAGAGCTAATGCTATAATATTCACTGCACTCTAGACTCTCGCCCCATAATGCTTTGCTGGGCCTTTGGTTGGCATTGTCTTTTTGCCCATAACTTTGCTTGGGGTGGTCCTAGGAGCATGGGACCACCACAATCGTTGAGCATGATATGCTCTTTGTGTTCAAGGCTGCTTGGTCCTCCCCCTAGGTTAGGGGGGACCCCAAAATCATCACCTCTGTCATTGCCTGATATTTTATCAAAGCTCACTTTTGTGAATTGGTTATATGCTTTTTAGCATGTAAAGATAAGATACAATGTATCAAAGAGTTGTGGGTGCAGTAGCTAACTCTGCTACGTGGTGGAATTTTTGCATGAATTCTGTGTTTTCAATGTAATGCGTAGTTAACAATGAACAAATCTCTGCAATCTCCGCTAGCGGAGCGAGTTTATTGCCCACAGTTAAATCATATACTATTTAATTGTGTAGAGTTGCTCAGGGTGCAGGTAAGAGTGGTGAGCCAAGGGAAATTAAATAAATAATTAATTTTCCCTCATCATCATCTGTCGAAATTGCCCCACCGCTCCACCGCTCTTACCGGTACGGGCCGTAGCTGTTAATTACAATGGTGCTGGACATACTCCTGCTCTGAACTATGTTATGTCAATCTATAGAGCACACTAGTTATCCATGAGGGTAACCAGGTGCTTGATACTAATTTACTACTATTTTAGGTTCCTATTCAGCTGTAGTAACTTAAGAAGTGGAGTTTGTGAATAGGAATGTACTTACTCTTTTGTGGGTGGGTGCATGTCCTTCTCTAAACCCTTCCTTACTCCTCTCTAAGCACCTCCGATTTCGAAGTGAGTATCTCCATTTTTCAGCCACACTTCCAGGTCCCTAGGACATTTACTACTAAGGGGCCGATCTCATCCGAAAAGCATTCCGACTGATTTGGTTCTGGAATGCTTTCCGAACGACTCGAATCGGTGTGTACGACCAAGCGATTTTGATACATCTGGATACGATTCGGTTGGACTCCCATTGAATTTAATGGTGGCCTGTGTTCCGAACGAAAACACAGGCTCCCATTGACAAAAGGGGTGAGTGGGGAAAATCGTGCACCCTGTGGCAGGCACCCCATTGTGCCTGCCACACTGTTCATTGTTGGAAAGGGGGTCCCCTGGGACCCCCATGGGCCAGATCCGGAAGACCCCAGATGAAGGGGGCCTGATACCGGCCCCCAAAGACAGATTCCGACAGTCTTTACATTTCAGGCAAACCAAATCAGAACGGCTGTCCGAATGGTACACCAAATTCGCTCGCTCGTAAACAGAGTCCATAGAGCTGTACGATTCAGCTGCGAAATACTCAACTTGTCCGAATACCTTTTGGAACCTTTTTGGACAGCCCTAACGGTTTCTGTACACCAAAATTGGTCTTTGGGAGCAGTGTACGATTCGGTCAGAAACAGGGGTTCCAAATTGCATTCGGCAAACCCGAATCAGATTCGGAGTCATTCCAAACAGCATTGTAATTGACCCCTGTGTAGTTCTCTTCCATGATTAAGGATGCCCCCATAGAAAAGATAGGAAAGGTGGAGATTTATATTTGCAGGTTTGTGAATAACATTTTGATATGCTATTGTAGAAGTACTGAATGTACTGCAAAATGCAGTTTGTAAATAAGTCTCTTAGGGCCATATGTGTGAAACAAATTTTTACACGCAAACGCTGCGAATCGCAAAAAACAGCGTTTGCGACAAAAAATTCGCAAAACGCGATGTATGAGACATTCTCGCATTGCAAAAATAAGGAATTACAAAAATAGCGATTTCTCATACTGCGAACAAATAATTCTGCGATTATTAGTGCGAATTCCAAAACTGCACTTTTTCAATTTGCGAAATTCGCAAATTGAAAAATCGTATTTTAAGAAATTGCAATGCAATGTATGAAAAATTTGCGATTTCACGAAATTTGCAATTTTGTGAATCGCAATTACCACCAAGCCTGAGCAGGTGGTAACCAGGTGCAAACTATTTAAGGAGGCCCCCGATGCAACTGATTTTTCCACAATGGCTGGGCTGTATTTGATAGCCAGGAGGCTGCGACTCAGAGCTGCTGCACAGAGGAGGGGACGCCAGGAAAGGATCTTTAGTACGCGCATAACCCTGTTCCAGCGGACTGAGAAGGAGATCCATACAAACTACAGGCTGGATGAAGAGAGCATCCTTGATTTAATTGAAGAACTCAAACCTATACTTGAACACCCCACACGCAGGACACACACCATCGCCACCCACATCCAGGTCCTGTGCTCACTGCTGCTCTTGGCATCAGGTAGCTTTCAGGGGGTGATAGCCTCAGCAGGAGGGGTCTCACAGAGTGCATTGTTACACTATTTCCACGCGTTCCTTGATGCTTCAGTACAGAGGCGGCATCACCACATCCACTTCCCCAGCACACCACAGGCACTAGACCAAACTAAGCAGGAGTTCTATCAAATAGCACAATTTCCCCACGTCATTGGATGCATAGATGAGACAGATGTCACCATATCCCCCCCTCCCAGAACGAGTATGTGTTCAGGAATCACAAATCTTACCATTCCCTGAACATATAGTTGGTGTGTAATGCCAAGCTCATCATCACCGACATTGTCGCTAAATACCCAGGCAGCACGCACAACGCTTTCATCTTCCGCCACAGTGGGATACACCGTCGACTCACAAGTGGGGAGTTTGGTGAGGGATACCTACTAGGTAATTGAATTTGTACAAAGGACACACTAGTAAAGGATAGCATTGGCAGGACAGTGTTTAACCATATTCCTCCCATCCCACAGGTGACAGTGCGTATGCGGTCCGTGATTTCTTACTGACTCCCTACCTGAATCCTGCCAACGCTGGGGAGCGGTGGTACAACATTGCCCACATAGCAACCCGATGTACCATTGAGAGGACCTTCGGGATACTCAAGAGCAGATTCAGATGCCTATATAAGAGTGGAGGGGCACTACAATACTGCCCCCAGACCTGTTTCAAGATATGGGTAGTATGTGCCATGCTGCACAACATTGCCACCAGGAAAGGCACACCAGTGGAGCTCAGTGAATCAGATTCATCAGATGAGGAGGGGCCAGGGCCAGGATGCATGCCAGCCTGTGTAATTGGTGCATCTGCTGGGCGCCAGAGGCGAGATGAGATTACACACAACTATTTCTAGGAAAGAA